>NC_082656.1:74929372-75241337 GCF_028023285.1 Balaenoptera ricei | reverse complement strand
CCGGGGTTCACTTCCCGCTATCTCAGTCTGAGGCGTTTGGGGGCGACCGCGGAGCTGTGGGCGAGCAACCCCGGGGAGGCCAGGCCGGAGGGCTGCGCGGCGGCGGCGGCGCACGGGCGAGGAGGCTGGGCGCAGCGGGTCCGGGAGCCGCGCGCGCCGGCGGCGGGGGGTGTGTGGTGTCCCCTGGTTCGCTTCAGGCCGGGGAGGGACCCGGGCTGGGTGTTTTG
Source organism: Balaenoptera ricei (assembly GCF_028023285.1). Classification (NCBI taxonomy): domain Eukaryota; kingdom Metazoa; phylum Chordata; class Mammalia; order Artiodactyla; family Balaenopteridae; genus Balaenoptera; species Balaenoptera ricei. The sequence continues at coordinate 75,241,110 of NC_082656.1, read as the reverse complement.
TGTCTGGGGTCCTGTTGGGGGCCGGACCCTGGCCGTCCTGCAGCGGCAGCCCGGGTGTCCGAGGCTCCTGACGCCGGCACTGCGGTGTAGTAGATCACGGCTCCCCGCGGGCGCCCTGACACCCCGAGCTCCGCCGGGGGCCACGCTGGCACCCGGAGCCCCAGCGGCCGGGCAGCAAGTGGCTGCCGCCTCCCTGCCTCCGAAGCTGCCTAATGCAGCCTAGTTGGGCGGCGCGCTCCCAGTGAGCTGCCGCCTGCGGGTGCCAGGGATCGAGAGGAGGAGGAGGGGGAGGGGGAGGGGGGAAGGGGGAGGAGGGGGAGGGGGGGAGGGGAGGAGGGGGAGGAGGAGGAGAGAAGGGCAGGGGGAGGGGAGGGGAGGAGGAGGTGTGGGTGGGCGGGGATGGAGGCGGTGGGTGTGGAGGCTGAGCTCCCCTTGCAGCCCCCCCTGCTGCGGCAGAAGGGAAACTGCGAGTTCTGAGACTGTCCAGAAGGGCAGATGCTCGCGTGCTGGCGGACGCCTGGCAGTTGCCGTCAGCTGGGACCTTCGGATGGCTGTTGAGTCTGTGGGCGCGGTGCTGCAGCGGGCTCTGTGCCTCCGTCCTGGAGTTCTCATCCCTGTGCTCTAGCTCTCCCCGCTGTCTTCCCGTCCCCCTCTTCTTCCCCCCCACCTGACCCCCACCCCCCTCTGTCCCCGGTCCTTTGACCACTTTCTCTCTTAACTTAGCGTTTAGCAGCTCTGAGATGATCCCACCATCCTGAGAGTTACCCAGGGAGAAAGCAGTGTGGTCACCTTACCAACCACGTCTCCAGTTGGGCTGTCAGGAGTACCCTAACCCCGCATGAAGCCCAGCACTTGCTGATGCCTTGGTCATAGCTAGATCTGCAACACTACCATCTCACAAGTTCACGCGAAGACCCTTTTGGCAAGACTTCCTAAAGTGGGACAAGCCAAGGGCTGCGGTGGGGTTCCTCCCTCACACAGTAAAATTACTGGTTTTTGAAGCCTTCTTGTGTTCTTCTTTGAAAAGATTTAGCTCCCTCTGAGACAGGACTACTAGAAAAGCATTTCTTTAGACTTGGCCATTTGTTTAGGGATCTTGAAGTCAGTCCCTCCATAGTGCTGGACAGTGGGCAATAATTCAGCATGGAACAGGAAGTTTCCTTACTTCCTTTGATAATGTCTTTTTTTTTTTTTTTTTTGTAAACAGTTTTACTGGAAACGCTAAGTTTCACCCATACACGATTCAAGATCTTTTTATTACACCTCCCGCACCCCACCCACTTTCATCTCTCTGGAATGGATTTTTTTTTTCCTTCCGAGGCGTTTGGAAGGTGTCAAACAAATGACGACTTATTTCTAGAGCAATTTATTTTGCAGCTTATGAATGCTAAAGTACTCGGGGGGTGAATTGATGGGTTAACTCAAACTCTAACAACCACTCCAACTATTCCACTAGGATAGCTTAAGTCTTAGATTGCCAGGGGTGAGAGTTCCAACCTGGGAGTTGGAGCATTTTGTAAATTATTTTTTAAATGGGACATTAATGTGTCACTATGTATTTCACCTTCTAAAAGTTTTGCCTTTTGAGCTTAAACCATCCCATGCCTAGCCATTCCCTTTCAGGACTGTAGTTGGTAAATTCCATTCTCCTTCTGCTATTAACATGAAGCCTATAATCGTTTGCAGGTTTTTGATCCCAAGATAGCAGTATAACTAAGAACTTAATTGGGTAATTGAAATAAAACAAAGACTAAAATCCTCTTAATTGTTAAAACCAAAAAGAACAGATTGACTACTACCTATTATGTTATCTTAAGTCTAAAACGAGGACAATTAACTGGTTTCAAACTAAGAAGCTTGTCAGAATACCTGCACGTACCAGTAGTAGGATCATGAATTTGGTGTAACGACTTCTTATTAGATGAATTTTTCTTCCCCATCTTTGTAAGTTATAAAATAATTTACTGATTATTCCCACTGCTTTAAATTGTCAAGAAGTACAGGCAGTTGGTCAGGGGTTCCTGAGAGGAATTTCAGAGCACTGCTATATAATCAGGTTGGTGTAGAAATAAGCAAATAATAGAGTCATGAACTTAAGGGCAAAGTTACTCATCTACCCAAAAGTTCTTAATTCATGTTTAAATAAGAGGTGTTAATTAAGTAGGTTTTTTTAAGTTGTTTTTATGTAAAAGTTAACTGGAAAAGAGCATGAAGAATATATTTGCAAAATATATGCTTTTTAAAATAAATTGCAATAGCTTAGAAATCCTGGATAGAAAGTAAATTTACTGTCTTCATAAACATGTCCAATATCTCACAATACAACTATTATCAGAGGACACACACACACACACACACGCTTAATGTCCTACCTTCCCTTATTTTCCCAGTAGAGGAATAGCTATATGTTTAGAATAGATGTTACCTGCTTCAACTCTCACTGCATGAGTCATGCAAGGTGACTGTATTTTAGGCAGATCATTAAATGGGGAATACTGAGTCCAAGGCACTTACTTTGCCTGGAGGAGGGGTTGATATGTTTCTTTAAATTAGTACTGAGAGTTTGGACTGACCGACGTGTGTCACAGGCCAGTTTGGGAAATAATCTAGGTCACTGAAATCTGAGCAATGGCTACTAAGGAAATGAATATGGTTGGAAAAAAGAAGTCCACAATAGGGGACTTTCCTGGTGGCGCAGTGGTTAAGACTCCGTGCTCCCAATGCAGGGGGCCCGGGTTGGGGAACTAGATCGCACATGTATGCCGCAACTAGGAGTTTGCATGCCACAACTAAGGAGCCCGCCTACCACAACTAAGGCCCAGCACAACCAAATAAATAAATAAATATTAAAAAAAAAAAAGTCCACACTAAAGATAAATACGAAGGTCGTATCATGGATGTCTCTTCAGATACATAATGTCCAACAGGCAAAGGAAGCCACAGACCCTCAAATATATACAGCTACTCACACATACAAACTTCCACGGCTTGATAGGATTTTGGAAAGCAGAGATTTTAAGAAAAATTGTAACCAGATGTAATTTTATTGGGTACCAGTGTTTGTGGCAAGGAGGGTATGAAGTGGATGCCCTAGACCTAGTTCTGTGGAGCACATTTAGAAAATCCCACAAACTCATGGCCCTGAGTGTTTCCTCTTCTGAACTGTCTCCCTCTCTGCCATGAAACTTTGAGATGAAACAAGCAGGGCTTGGTAGAAGTCACTGTCACTTTCTATTTCCTACTTTTTTGGGGTGTCTTCCAGCTCTGCTTTTGCCTTTGACTAAGCTGTTTTAGGTGCCAAAAACATCTGGTGTGCCACTGTCACTCATTTAAATATATGTTATTCTTTTAAAGCTTCTTGCTTTACATCTAGGGGCGGTCATGGCTTTGAGAAGTGAGAAAATAGGAAGAGGGAGAAGAAAAAAGAGTAAGCATTTTTCACCCCTTCTCCTCCGCCTGCCGACTCATCTTGGGTTCCTGTAGAGCTGGGTGAGCCACAAATGGTCCATAACCTGTGCATTTCTAAACACTGAGCATATGTAAAATGGAGACATCAAATTCAGACTGCATGGCTGGAACACCAAACAGATGTAAGGTCCTTCGCTTTCTAATATTCTTGCCTTCAGCGTGGGATTCCATGTAATATGAGTGGGTCTTGGATTCCATCTAGGAAGCTTCATTACTGAAGCAGCAAAATGAGTTTTGCAGGCAGTAGCACTTCCTGAACCAAAGGATGGCATGTTAGGTAGGCTTCCAAGTATTGCCTTGTTGGGACTGTCAACTGTTTTGTTTTATGTTTGTTTTAATTTATATCCAAGTTAACAAGCGTGAAATCCAATCAGTGATCATCTAAAGTTGGTTTTAACGGTGGAGATCACTTTAGTCGTACCCATATCCAGCCTGTTCTCATCTTAGGCAGCCTCCCTGAGAACATCCGTTCAAACGATGCATTGCTTTCAGAAGGTGCTAAAGCTAATTCTATGGTTCACATTTCCCACGCGGAGCCACTCCTTTAAAAATGTTCAAACCCAGTCTTCCATGTTTTAGCAACACAAACACTGAGGACTTTTGTGAAGTGTTTTTATACATATTGTAACAAGGACAACAACCAAAGTTTTTGCTCCTTTGTACATTTTGGCATCATTAACTCACTCAATTGACTCATAAGCTTTCTATAAATATGTAGATGTCTCAAAATGGAAGCATTTATTCAAGAGTTTCTTATGCCTTATGGGGAAACAGTAGGGATGTTTGAACAGTATATTTGAAGCTCCTCTACTAAGTTTAAAATGAGACATTGCATCGTGTCTATATTCTTAATAAAACCTTTGAGCCCAACTTACTACCACCTCCAGGAGGGACAGTGGGCCAGGGAAATACCTGCTGACACGTCTATCTGCCTGGTGCCATAGTCTGTGTGGTGTTTCTTAGGGTTTTAGATTGTGTACCATGTGCTACATTTAGTTATAAGAGTTGAACTTGAGCACAGAACAGCAGGGAATTGTCTGAGGGCGACTTCTCAGTTCCTCCATATGCCTGCAGAGATGCACTAAGTTTTTTTTTTGCTATTCTGCTTCTGAAGGACCAAGTATGTCTTGATGTTTTCCCTGTATATTTCTCTAGTTGGTACAAACTAATTTTCTGCTTTGGCCAGAAGTAAAAGGTAGGATGATGAAGGGAAGAGGAGTTGAAAGGAGGAATTCTTAGGGCTTTCCTAAACATGAAAGCAAAAAAGGAGGCATAGTGCAGACATGTTTTACAGGGAACACTGAAGTTTTTGTTTATCTAACCTACTAACACCATCGAAGAAAGTCACCTAACAATTGTTGAGCACTGTTGCCTTTATCGCTGTCCCCTGACAAAAACTCTCAGGTTATGACAAGTCTCAGGTTTTCAATACATTTGTATTAAATGAACTAATGGTGAAAAATAGCGTTCTCTGAGAAAGTTAACTGTGGGACTTAACTGCCACTGTCATACAATTTACTTGGTTAAGTTCACTTAACGCCTACTCCTTTCCAGCAGTGCCAACCAAGAATTTGGCTTCTAAATGGTAAAACCAAGAAGGAAAAAAAGCTGTTAGTGGCCTTCTTTCTCTTCATGCTCCACGCCAGGGCATCCTGAAACATGGTTTGAAACATTCCCTGGGCTCAGGCCTTCCTCAAACACACAAGCGCATTCACCCCTTCTGGCCCGCTCAGCCTTTAAATAACAAGTGTTAGGGCACCATTTGGTTCCCTCTGCAAGGGCCCCCCCTTCATTTTCTTTTCTGATCTTTAATGTTCTCCAAAAGGAAGGCATTCCGAAAAACAGTGGAGTGAATTTGAATTTTCTCTCTTCCTGTCTGAACTCCTTTCTGTGAAGATGGTCACTGGCACCATCCGATGTGGCATGTTTCCGTTCTAGAGGGGACAGCACCTCAACAGCCTCGAGTTTCACTTGCTTTGAAAGGAGGTGCCCCCTCCCTTCCTATTTTGTTCTTTTCCGTTTTAAAGCAGTCATCTGCAAACTTGGTGGCGCCCTGCTTTCCCAAAACCACACTCAGCTACTCAGCTTCCGCCCTCCGGAGCCACCGGCAAAGGCGGACGCACGACTGGGGCAGAGCCCCGCTTGCCAGAGCAGCGAGCGGGCCGTGGACTGTTTTCTGCTCGCCGCGAGCCGGCCACCTCTGCGGCTCGGATCTGCGTCCAGGAGTCGGGCCCCTCGGGGATCTGGCCGGAGCCGGGCTCGGAGTCTGCCTAATGGAGCCCCGAACAGAGGAGGCACGCAGGCGACGCGTGGCCTTCCTCCGTTGTGACCCGCGGCCACAACTCCCGGGACCGGCCACCCCGCGATCCACTCCTCGGGGGGTCTGGGGCTCTGCGGCGCAATGCGGCGGAAGCGGCCCGTCCGAGCCGCCGTAGCGCGGGAGGTTTCCGTTGCCACAGGGATGACCTCTGACCCTGGAGCGTCTCTGGGGGCTCGGAGGCCGGCGCAGCCGTTGCTATGGAAACCACGTGGCCGGAAGCCGCGGGGCGCGCGGGCCGCGTCTGCCGTTGACGCGGCGCACCTTGGCGGGCTCCGGGCCGGCGACGTCGCGCGCGCACCAGTGTGTCCCCGGGCCGAAGGGCGGCGGAAGAGTTTGGTTCCAGCTCACAGGTGGCCGCCTCCCCTCGACGCGCTGCAGGGTTTAGAGGAAAAGGATGCGCCCAAGTTCCGGACTGGGAGAGCATGAGCCCAGCCCGCACTAGCTACTGGGAGGCCGAGGAGGGCTCCTGAAGTTCTCTGGGCCTCAGTTTCTTCGACGGCACTGCAAGGGCGTTGATTAGAATAATCTCAGGTCGGCCCCCGCTCTCATGTTCCAAGCGTCATGTAACTTTCCACCCGATCCGGATTCTGAATGAACTTTTCTCTCTTCCCTGTATCTCTCCTGGACTACGTTGAGTATATTTAAGTTGTAGTTTAAACCCGAGGCTTTCAGAGATCGAAGGCCACCTGCGGGCTCATGACCGACCTTTTAGAGGTGTGGCAACTCCTTCCCGGTGCAGAGGTGACTCTTCCAAGAGCCGGTTTTGAGTGGTAGGGAAAGCACAGTTCACAGCTTTGAGCCCTGGAAGAAGACACGCGTTGTATTTTACTGGTGACACCACCAAGAGATCTTCATGCATTTTACAGAGTTGTGTGATGGGTGCTGAAACAGATGGCATTCCTCTGTATCTGTTGTATTCCCCAGATGTCTTTTCCTGCGGTCTCTAAACATTTTTTGGAGAGGACTCGACCTACCTTGGCTTGTTTTTCCTTCTGTTATCTTGGACTATTGGGAAGAATCACAAGCATTTTCACATCTTAAAACACACACACAACTTCACTGTATATTTAGAAGTTGAAAAAGGCTATTTTGAGGGTATGAAGGCAAGCTCACTAGTTTATAAAAGAACAGCTAGATCCAAATTGTGTTTCCGCAGATGGAGTAGGTTAAGGTTACCTGCTCAGATGGCTTTACACTTTTTAAAGACTTTTTGTTGGCCTAGTTTCCAAATAGTCTTTTTACCTTTTTTTGTTCCCCTTATAAGAATTACCTCCCTGAAGTTTGCTTTTCAAAGAACTGGCCATCAGTTCCTCAAGAAGACTGGGTAGAATATTTACATCTCAAGGCACAGGGAAAGAAAGTAAGTGCCTCCAAGAAGGACTTTTGTTTCCTAAATCCAGAATTTTACAATATGTGTCAGCATAGGGGAGGTTTTGGGATTGGTATAAAGGATAGATGGGCTTTGATTTGCTTCGGTAGCTGCATTTCTGTTCTTACAAAGACTCAGTTCCTGAGACAGGGATAGTTGTTTTTAATTCTTCAAAGAATTGAGTTGCAACCTTTATGACATCGAAGGGCTGATCACCCATCCAACTACATTATCTTCTGTTTGCATCTTTAGATCCGGGAGAAGGTCTTCAACTAAGATGGAAATAAAAAGATTTCTGTGTTCTAGATTTAGAGCTTTTTGTTTTGGAAGGTCTTTCCTTCTGGGTATACATAGTTTCACTTAGCTTAGGGGAGGAGGCCTCAAAAAAAGTTCCTATCAGGCTCTGAATATCAGCTTCCAGTCTGGCCAAATTCTCACAGTAGAGCTACTTAAAAAAAAAAGTTTTGTTTTGTTTTTTCAAATATCTTGTCAGGTTTCAGCCGAGACAAACAGTAAATATTCCTGGCAGTACTGAACAACCTGTTGGACTCAAGAGGTGTCCCCAAAGAATGTGCAAAAGATCCTACCCTCCCAAGATCCAGAGCCACATCCAAAGGTAGCCAAAGAAAGACTTAGTTCCCCTGAGCGCTGGCAACGGTCAGTAGGACACTAGCTGCAAGTGGCGTGCCATCCACACTTCCGTCCGGCCGTATTTTGAGGGCCCTCAGCCTGATGGTGCCCAGGCCAAGTTCTCAAGACCCAAAATGAGACAAACAAGAAGGCAATAGCTGTCCCTGGGAGAGAAAGGATCCACAACCAGTGCATCTTGGAAAGGAAGGAACAGCGTGAGATCTTCCTTTCCCCTCTCAACTGGGCACTACAGACAGAGATGCAGGAGAGCTGACTCTGGTAAGAATTCTCTGGCATCTGCCAGTTTTCTTAGGCTCCAGAGCAAGTGGGGTTTAAAGTCGAGTGTAGCTCTGGCATCTCCCTGAATTTGGCAAGGTTTTTCACTAATTTTAACTTGAATTTCCTATTGGCTGCTTAAGAGAATAACTGGTAGCGGTTTACTGGTTTCCTGGAGAATCCCTTGGAGTCCCATGAACTCTGAGAGGGGCGCATTTGGGGGCCACCCTTCAAGGGCAGGTGTGGGCGCATCTGTACTGTCACTAATCTGTTTATGGTCTTGTAGTTTCCTCAGAGTGGAAAGGCAATTCAGATAGAGGACGAGCAGACAGTGAAGACTGAGGTGACGGATACGGGGAGTAGTAGAAGTCACTACTTAGAGTCTTCTGTTTTAGGTGCCTCTTGTGTCCTTAATTTTGCATTAGCCATTTGCAGTGAATCTTTCAGTAAAGCTGTTTTGGAATCTTGAAGACTTTTGGTCAGCTTTACCCTTTAGATAATCATTATGGCAACAGTGTGGAAAATATCTTTGCGTGGAGCGGGATTGAAGGTAAGAAAGGCCACAGAGGAAGTGGTGAGGTCAGAAATAAGGCAGTGACAGGGGCTGGAGAGGAAGTGGAGTCCCTCTATCTCAGTGGCCAGTTTGAATTTGGGAAGGGAAAAGAGGGAGGTGTCTAAGATGTTTCTGACCACAGGTTTTTGATTTGGACCGTTCCTTTTGATGCTGAGCCACTGACCATTTGCCAGTAGACCACTCCTGTCTCCTCAAAGCACGGAGCAAAAACTTGACTCTCTCCAGACTGTTTGTATTCGAGGGGCTGTGGTAACTTTTAATAGCAAGTAGAAAACTTTGACAGGTTTCTCCTTCTAGATCATAATTGAAATAGGAAGTTCTAGGAGAACTGCTCTGGGATAAAGGGTTCGTTTTCTTGACTCCAAACCTGAAAGTCCTTAGGGATCAAAAAAATGCCTTACAATAAAGATAAGTCAAAGGTTTTTTGTTTTCTTTTTAAATGATATACAGTTCTTTGTTGATAGTGGATGATTTGTGTGCAATACTTTGTTCCATTTGAGGAGTCAAATAATACAATTAAAAGCCAATTTTTCAGATTATTCAGGTCTGGCAAGAAAGGAGAAGGAAGTGTGAACTTTATTGAATTTACACATGTAAGTTTGTGCACCTGCTTCTTGGGTAACAATGAACGTAGTTGTAATTAAAATGCATTTTACCCCCCGTAACATTTTGTTGTCTGCGCAGTTACAGTGGTTCACTGAAGTGTGTGGTAGCTAGCCTCTTCTGTAATGCTGCCTCTTACTTAGATAAAGTGTAGTTTGGGACGGATTGTGATCTCTATTCTTTCCACTTGCTGTGTGGAGCACGTGGCATACTACTGTCGTACTTTAAAAAAGAAGAAATGTGAAAATGAGAAGGCTTAAAGACTAAAACATTTGTAGGGTTTCTGTTTTTTTCTTAAACAGCCACTTATTTCAGAGTCTGAAACTCATGTTTTTTGGTTGTGTTTCTGTTGTACCCCAGGTGTTATTGCTGGTAAGCAAAGAAAGGGCTCTGTTTGCTAGGAGGCCTGAATCCCTTTCCGAATTAAACACTCAGCAGTTACCATCATTCTGCCGCAACATTTTCTTAACTATTTTTTCTTTCACGTTTAAACTTTCCACTCATATGCCAATTAAGTGACATAGAATTCCTCATACATCAGATATATGATAATAGATAAAAAATATTGGAAATATTTTTAAATAGAATAGATACTAAATGTTAGAAATATTTTAATGGTACAGTAACAAATTAAAATATAAATAAATTTGAAAAAGATAGAAATTTGGGGGGGTCATGATTGTTTATTGTTTATCTTTCCTAATCATATTTCCTTTTAAAATCTTGGGAATCATCTTAAAGAACACAGTGCTTAGGTGGTTCTGGTCCATCTGTGGCACACGTGCCTTTTCACGGGAACGTGAACCCCTGACGTGCACGCGGAAGGTGGAGTGTGGCCTGATCTGCAGGGCCGTGGAGTCCTGCTACTCTGTTTTCCATCACTGAGGATTGCCCCACTTTGTCCCGCTCTCCTTGTATTTGTACTGTCATACTCGAGATTTTGTCCCTTCACATCTTTCCTTTAGTTGTGTCTTTCAAAAGGTTTGTCATCAATTTAACTCTTCAGGCAAGGCTGGGATTAGTATTCCGTTGGCTTTTCAACTTTTACATGTATTACATTAGGGGAAAACGGCAAAAAATGCTAACAATACAGTTGTCAGACAGTAAACGAGACACATCTGTCTGAACTTGAGACACTTACCCAAAGTAGCATTTATTTGACTTAATTTTTTTCTTTCTGTGCTTCACATAACGTGATAAAAAAACTGTGATGTGGATCTATAGCTTTAATTGGTTATATAATTAAATAATTTGGGGATATTATTATAATTATTCTGCCTAATAGTCCCACTAATGAATGCCTTTAAACTTACTAGATTTTAAAAGACTTATTGCTCTTCTACTTGAACAGAAATATCCTGAATTATTCTGAATCCTGTATTAGTATTTATGCTCTAAGTAATAATAAAAGACTAGCTTTATAGGGTGCTTTCTATGTACTAGATACTTTATCTATATTACCTAATTTAGTCCTCAAAAACCATATGTGGGAACTTTTCTTACATTTATCTGAAAAAGGATGACGCCCAGGCATGAAGAGGTTGAGGAATTTGCCTGGCGGCACCCAGCCAGTGGTTGAAACCCAAGCAGTCTTTCTCCAGAGACAACCTCTTAAATTCCTGTATTGCAGCTACCTCCCTAAAGACTGTGTTCAAAGCGTATATGTGAAAGTGGCTGGTGTTGTCTCAGTGTTTCTGTGAATCATTATATCCTGAAACTAAAGAGGAATGCAACATATTCAGTGTTTGCAACATGTTCAGATATTTAGAATTTGTAATGCTTTTTTATTGAGCGTAATTTACATACATTAAAATGCGCAGCTCTTAACTGTAGAGTCTGATGTCTTTTGACTATTGTGTGTATCCTTGTGCCAGACACCCCATTTAAGATATAGAATATTCTCGTCGCCCAGAAACCTCATTCTCAGTTCGATTCAGTTCCCACCCGTGCCTTCTGTGAGAGGCAGCTACCGTCCTGCTCTCTGACTTTACCTTAGCCTGTCCTAGAGCCTCAGATCATCGGATCCTGGAGTCCTCATGCCTTGAGTTTGCTGTTTTCACTCCACACGTTGTTGTTTTTGAGATCCACCTATACCATCGCACGTGAGATGTGTAGACTTCCATGCGGTAACTTCTGTTTTCTTTTGTAAACTAGAAACTCCTAATTGAACACACCCACTTTTAGTTAACATCCAAAAGTTGCCCGAAACTACAAAGGGTTCGCAAGCCGACCCGCCCCAGTTACAGAGATGCTGGCTGAGGACGGAGGGTCCTGGGTCAGAGATAAAGGACTGGATCACTCAGGGCACAACAGACGCCACGTTCTTGTTTCCCTTGTCCTGACATCTCCCAGGGGCAGTGCTGAGTAGCCGAGGTGGACGCCTGCACACAGTGGTTTTGTGTCACAGCTGAGGACCTCTGAGTTTAGGAAATCCCCCTTCTTTTAAGGAACGGCTTTCAAAACTGCCCAACCTTTGCCCAGCAGCGAGCCATGGTCTTTATGATCCTGGGGTCCAGGGGGGGGAAAAATCGCCCTCTAACCTGGAAGCACTATCTTTAGAGTGCAAGGTTGTCTGCAATGCAGATATCCTCGTGAAGATAGTCTGAGTCAAAAGCTCTTAGGAGACAGAGCAGAAATCCCACGGATAAGTTGTTCTTTAAAGCTGTTTCCGCACAGCAACCTTTTCTTCCCTTTCTGGTTTCTTCAGGACTGCCATTCTTGTTGTTCCAAAGATGCGCTTAACATAGAGAAAAATTTATTTGGAAATTATCTAGAAAATGATCTTGAGGTTTTGAGAAGACAGACAATATACAATCTATACAATAAACCTATTAGTATTTATTAAATAACTATTTGTGGTAAGTTCTGTGTTAGTTACTGGGAGAGATTTAAAACATTCCATAAGGATTTGGTCTCTGGCCCCAAAGTACTTAAGCTCAGTGTACAGAGAACACCAGTAATGAGAGAGTCTTGAATGATGGACGGCCACAGGGCGTCTGTAGGAGACCCATCAAAGATGAGCCGAGAAGAAAGGGAAATCTTGTCGAGAAGTGTGACCTGAGCTGACTTTTGAAAGCGTGTTTCATTTGGCAGGAGAGATAAGTATATTCTTGGCAACGGGAGCAATGTGAGTGAAAGTCAAAGGCTGAAAGGTTCATGGTTGGGGATTTTGGGAATGTTAATGGAATCTTATGTTGGGGGATTAGAGGAATCATAATTTGGAGTCCAAAAGCCTGGCAGAGGAGTTAGACTGGATGTGGTAAAATTTAGTGAACTAGGGAATGTTTCTGGAGTGGGAAGACGGCACAACTTTGTTTGTGGCGCCTAAGGTACTTGGGGCAGCAGTTAATTTCCCAGTAAGATGATGTTTTCTAGTGAAACATCGCTGGACTGAAAATGTCACAGGCAATTTGGCTACAGGGAAATTTCCAGCAATTTGAACCACAATTTCTTACACGAGAATCCTGATAAACTGCTCTGGCGCTAGCAGCAGATCTATGTTTGAGTAACCCTTGATGACCGTTGCTTAGTGGAGAGATGCATTAAGGAACAATTTGCTAAAAGCACAACTTTTGGAAATGGATTTTGATTTTCTGCTCCTTTCTGTTATAAAATTTGAATTGTGTTTTAGGGGGTCAATATCTATTTCTCGGTTATCTTAACGCTTAAGAATGCCACACAATTTATAAAATAATATTTTAAGGAATATCACTTGTTAAAACAAGAGCACTAATTCAATTCTCAATGGCCCTTTAAAGTTTACAAATACATAACTAGTAATGCTTTATAAGCAGCAGTTTGAATTTTTTGATTTAGAACTGGGATCCTTGTTAGAGATCCTAGTTTATAAGTTTATAAAATGCATATTTATAGGGTCACAAGCATAATTCATACAAGTAAGGGAAGGGATTCATTTGAGGTGGTGATAACAGTTGTAGACACCCTGTGCGGGGAGCAAATTAGCAGCATAAACCTAAATTCTGTCATTTCAGTGGGTAGTGAGTGATTTAACAATTTTTTTTGGGTGCCAGTTAGTGTAAAGGCAATAGACAGCTGCACAATGCAAAAGGTCTGAATGCTACAGAGTTAAGTAAAGGGTCTGAATGTTGTTGCATTAACATAGTTTTCAATAAAAAATTAAAATGTGCATCTAAAGATGCCACAGTCCAAGTTGCGTCATATGGATTGCCACAGCTATACATACACTTGCTTACTCAGTGTCTTGGTGCCCTCTAATATTTGTGAGAGCCTTCAGGAAAGGAAATTAGGGTCATTCAACTCGCTCTGTGCATCATAATCTTGCTCTCTTATTTTTATTACTCAAAGCAGAAGGAGGAGTTACCTCTGTGAATCTTGGGAACAGTTTTTTGCCTAACTATGCTTTTGCTTTCACTGTTAACAGTTTTAGCATAAGACGGATCTTTGACCCTTTCTTTCTTGTATTCTTTTAAATTGGTAGAAATACTTTAAAATATTATTGTATATATATATTTTTTTCGTGATGTCTGATCTTATTTATTTGTTACTCTTAGAACATCTCATTTTTGACTGGTCTCAGACTTAGAAGTAGAAGCTCTCAGAGAGGACAGCCTCCGTCTCTTGGCAATCTGTTCCTGGAGTTTTTCTTTGGCCTCCTTCATTCTCTTGGCCAAAAGTTTAGCATTTTCTGCAGCCTCTTCTTTATTTTTCTTAGTACGCTGTTTCTTCAGAGCAATACGCCAGCGTTTGCGTTGCAGAACACGTGGAGTAACAAGACGCTGAATCTTGGGTGCTTTGGTCCTAGGTTTCTTACGTTCTTTGTTTAGGGGCTTTCTCACAACATACTGGCGGACATCATCTTCTTTAGAGAGACTGAAAACTCTGTGGATTCTGCTAGCTCTTTTGGGCCCCAGGCGACGAGGCACAGTAGTATCCGTGAGTCCAGGAATATCCGTCTCCCCTTTTTTTACGATCACCAAATTGAGAACGCTCAGATCGGCCTCCACAGTGCAACCCTGTACAGATTTGCACTTTCTTTCTCCAGTCCTCCTTGGTCTGTAACAGGAATGCCCCTTACTCAGTAGCAGGCGGACTCATCCATGGGTCAAGACACCCTGCTTCATGGGGAAACCCTGGTTGTCATTTCCACCACTGATTTGGACCACATAACCCTTCCATTCTTCACCCAGAGCGTCAGCAGCAACTTCTGTGGCCATACGCTTCTCATAAAAGGTACGAATGAAGGTTTCTCCTTCATTCATGCCAACATACACCTCCCATTCCATTACACAGAAACGTCACTCCTTTTCCAGTTACTTGAACTGAAAAACACCCTAGGGTTCATGTGTGTAGGTTATCACCAGCATAATTTTCTATACCAAAATAATGAAATCATAGTAAATTAGAATAAGGAAACCTACCACAAATACATTCTTACTTTAAAGGTCATGGCCCAGCCCCGCTGCACCCTCACGGGCCGTAATGAGCACTAACAAATGATACGGTTCAGTGTGTCTGTGCTGGTGTCTACTTCCGAGACCACCACTTAGTGCATTGCATCTCTTGGAACAGGGCCCCACCTACCTGACCACATCAACCAGTGTTAAGTTTAACTAGCACCATCCTTGTTAGAGGTCAGCTCAAACATGAAGAAACAATAGCCAAGGCAAAGGCCTTTAGTGTGACAGGTTCATGAGTTAGAAATAATCCTAGGTACACATAATGATTCTACTGTTGTCTCTCTGGTCACAGCAGGGGCCTAGATACTGTCCAAGGAAGGAAGTCTCTTCCTCTGTGTTAAGCACTGAGCCCCACGGGGTCTGTCAGGGAAACCTTTCTGCTGTGTCAGTTCGTCTTATCAAGTGATGTAAAACTTGGGAGCTAGTCTCAAGGGTAAGCTGTGACAAAGTGAGAGAGTGGCATGGACATATATACACTACCAAACGTAAAATAAATAGCTAGTGGGAAGCAACTGCATAGCACAGGGAGATCAGCTCGGTGCTTTGTGACCACCTAGAGGGGTGGGATAGGGAGGGTGGGAGGGAGGGAGATGCAAGAGGGAGGAGATATGGGGATATATGTATACCTATAACTGATTCACTTTGTTATAAAGCAGAAACTAACACACCATTGTAAAGCAGTTATACTCCAATAAAGATGTTAAAAAAAATAAATAAAATGCCTTCCCCCCGCCCAAAAAAAAGAAATAAAATTAGATGCTGAGAACTGCAGCATAGGATGGAATGGCTGAACAGTGAGGTATGTCTACTTCCTATATCAGGCTTATTAGTCAGGCACCTTGGCGTTGGACATTATGGATTGGTACAGTCTAACTAGCACTTTAAACTTCTCTCCAATAAGTAGGCCATCTAGGTAACTTAGAAGTTAGTTTTGTTACCTCCAAATATATGGTATCTTAGTCTTTCTAGGGGGAGTAGAGGGGATTTGGAAGATTAGATAAAGGTGGAAGAGTTGCTGGGGATGGTCGGTCCTGGAGCTAAGGAAGCAATATCGATAGAGATGGACGGAATGAACTCATCCACCCTCCTTCCCCTTTTCTCTCCCATTTCGTTTTCCCTTTGCCACTGCCAATTATGTCAGGAGATTCTGCTTGTTGGACCAAATGAGGGACGGATTCGGGCTGGAGTATTCCAAATAGAATGAAGAGTCCATAGCTGTCCTTAGATAGCATTTCATGATAAATGGGGTACATTTTTTTTCTTTAACATCTTTATTGGAGCATAATTGCTTTACAATGGTGTGTTAGTTTCTGCTTTATAACAAAGTGAATCAGCTATAGGTATACATATATCCCCATATCTCCTCCCTCCTGTGTCTCCCTCCCACCCTCCCTATCCCACCCCTCTAGGTGGTTACAAAGCGCCAAGCTGGTCTTCCTGTGCTATGCGGCTGCTTCCCACTAGCTATCTGTTTTACATTTGGTAGTGTATATATGTCCATGCCACTCTCTCACTTCGTTCCAGCTTACCCTTCCCCCTCCCCGTTTCCTCAAGTCCATTCTCTACGTCTGGTCTTTATTCCTGTCCTGCCCCTAGGTTCTTCAGAACCATTTTTTTTTTTTTTTTTAGATTCTATATATATGTGTTAGTATACGGTATTTGTTTTTCTCTTTCTGACTTACTTCACTCTGTATGACAGACTCTATGGGTACATTTTTAAGTTGAAAAATACAGTGACGGTAACAACAACTGTAAAATAGGTTATGACTGGAAATTGGTTTATTTTCCCACAAAACCGACTAGCAATACCCTTGGGGTCTTTGTGCATTTTTTGTACTTTTAAATTTGTTTACTTGGCTCTCAATGGGCATACTTATCTTTTTTTTTTTTAAATTTATTTATTTTTAATTTTTGGCTGCGTTGGGTCTTCGTTGCTGCGCGCAGGCTTTCTCTAGTTGCAGTGAGCGGGGGCTACCCTTCGTTGCGGTGCGCGGGCTTCTCATTGCAGTGGCTTCTCTTGTTGCAGAGCCCGGGCTTGAGGTGCGCAGGCTTCAGTAGTTGTGGCACATGGGCTCAGTAGTTGTGGCTCGTGGGCTCTAGAGCGCTAGCTCAGTACTTTTGGCGCTCGGGCTTAGTGCCCCGTGGCATGTGGGATCTTCCCGGACCAGGGCTCAAACCCGTGTCCCCAGTGTTGGCAGGTGGATTCTTAACCACTGTGCCACCAGGGAAGTCCCTGGGTATACTTATCTAATGAATAATGCCTACTTTTACTGTAGTTTAGCCTATAAGCACTTAAAAAAATTAATACCCTTATGAAACTTATAAGCACTTTAAGGAAATTAATACCATTGTGAAAATAAAACACTATTTATAGATATAAGGAATGAGCAATTTTTATATATTTATCTCTGATTAAAATATTGCTCTGACTCTTCTTACCTATGTTTATCTATGTTCAAAGCATGGGCATTTCACTAATATACTGACAATATGATACTATATTTACATATAATTTGTTTGCTTAGCTTTAATGTTAATGCCATGAAGCTCAGAATTCACTGTGAGATATACATTTTACTTTTATTGATATTTAAATTTACTCTGGTTCACCTCTTAAATATCTCATGCAAAACTTAAACATTCCTTGATATGAATGTCATCTAAAGTTGTAAGAGAACAACCCCTCCTGTTATATCTTACTGTGCTTTGTTAAAAAAAAAAATCACCCTATTCTCCAGTAAAGTCCTGTCACTGTAAATGGGCAGAGGCTTTCCTACAGCAGGTGGACATTCTCAGGGCCAATCATACGTGGAAAGGTTCAGACATGAACTTGAACCCTGAAAGTGGGAGTTAACTGTATAGGAAAAGAAACTTCATGCTCTCCGTAATACTTCTCTTGGGTTTGGATATTAGGTTGCTAGATGTAATTAGGCATTTTTGGCAGGTTGGATGCTGAGTAGGGAGGCATCCATGTACTGAACTCCAAGCTGAAAACAGGTAAACTGTATGCTAGATTATCCAGTTCCATGATATTCTGTGTTGATTTCCTTTGTGTGATATCCAAATATTTAATTACCTTACATTTAAGTATTGCAGCCCTGCCTTGGCTGTGCACTAGAGAATTAAGAGAAGGGCCATTCACCTTTACTTGAACCAGAGTATTAAACTCAGAGCAGTGCCAATATTCCCTCTCTTGTAGCCGTCATTAGTGAGATACCCAAAGGGGAGCTGCATCTCAGGAGACATGGCTAAGACTCTAAAAGGCCTGGCTTGAAAACTTTGGAAGATCTCGGTTTTATTATCTTAAGGGATATAATAAATTTTTCCTTCAAAGCTAAATTTCTTGTTTTCTGATATCAAAAAATGTTTTATTTTTAATTACATTGCCAGGGAAGAGTGCAGTTATGAGATGATTTTTACTTCACCTTCCTAACTTGTTTATTTGGACCCCCAAACTTTAAGAACAGGTGGAATTGTTAACAGCATGTTAGCATGCTGGCGTTCTTTTGCCTTAATCTATATGCACATTTAACATCCAGAAACACATAGTAAATTTTTGCCCATTGAATTCTCTGTGCATGTGTGTGTGTGTGCATATGCATATGTGTGTATATATCTCCACATTATGTAGGTGTACATGTGATATACAAATGAATCAAACATAGGCATATCTCTTTGCTATTTCCTTATTCTCTGGTGTGAAACATACTTCCAGATGCCTCGTGGGTTTGCTGAATGAATGCGTTCAGAATAAGTTTGATTTACTTGAAAATAATATTTTTCTTAATGTCCTTAATTTAGATATCTCCAATCTAAACTGGGGAGTAGAGCTCTGAGTACAAATAACCACTTTAATAGAGGTTTTTGATGATATTATTATAGTGTTAAAAAATGAAACATTTAAAAATCTGGATTTTGATTTGCCTGGGTATTTCCCTTTAATAGGAAGCATAGAAAAACCTCAGTTTTTTTATGCCCTCCGCCATATTATAGAAGGATCTTCTGGTACAAGTCCAAGTCAGATGATTTTATCTTCTTTTGGCTTGTGCTGGCCAAGGTGTCCCCAGCCCTGTTGATTGAGATGGCTAGTTCTGTGACCCCTGTCTAAAGACCACTCAGTGTCTCTGTGTTCTTATTGTCTTCCTTTGACAACTACTGTTAGATAGGTGTATATTTTAAAACTAATTTTGGTTGCTGTTATGTATTTTTTTTACTGACAAGGACAGCAGTGTGTGTGCGAACTTTGGAGTTAGATAAAGATTGGAATCGTAGCTGTAATTTCTCTGTACCTCAGAGCTGTTTTTGTTTGTTAGCTTATTTTGTTTTTGGTAGTAGAGGGAGAATACTTCCCTTATGTGTCTGTAGTGACTAAAGGAGAATATATAAATAAAGCACCTAACAAAATACCCACCACACGGACATTTATTTATCAGTTCCTTCCACCCCATTTCCTTTTCAGAAACAATTTTAGTTTCTTTCCTACATTTTCCAGTGGGTGACCTATGCTAAAATTATTATTTTTTGTTAATTAATATAATATTTTAAAGTTTTACCTATAGTTAATCCTATAGGATACGCAAATGAATTCTTAAAAAGTGTCCAAGTAAAGGTTGAACGAAGACAGGTTTAGAGGCCCAGTAGAATCCGTGTTCTCGCTGAGCCTCCTTTTGTACTTTATGGGCCTAACCAGTTCTTTACTCACAAGCCTTCAGGGCCTAAAGGAGCCTGGAACATTTTGTATTTTGCCCAGAGTGGGACTGGCTGCAAACAGACAGTTTTGGAGTTCATGTATTGTTCTTGAGCTAAAGAACATTGTCAAATATCTGTGATAGAATATTTCAGTATCTGCCTTTCCTGTGTATCTTACAGAGTTGAGTCTTAGTCATCTGTATATACCAAAATGAGTATTTTAAAATATTTTATATGCTTTTCTAATATGTATAGTTTGTTTTTTATTGTTATCTTCCGTAATTGCTTATACCTAACAATAATTACCTCAAAAATTTTGAGGTAAATTTTATGGGTTGTTCCCATTCTCTGAGGCTTTTTACCTTAGTTATAAAGGAATGAAACATATTTTAAAGCAACCTTTCCTATCATTGTTCCGCTAAGAGTCACTGCCCAACTTTTTTTTTTTTAACTTCTTTGTATTTAAAAATCTCATTTGTAGTTTTGAACTCTTTATTTCGCTCCTGAGCTTTCATTTCATTTCACTACCCATCCCCCCACCATTGTGTATTTAAGTCTTAGTTTTGCAACTGGACATGCTGCTTACACCCTGAAAACTATAAATAGCTTATCCTGCCAATTTTGTATTATCTGTGAAAATTGTAGCCTCTTTCTTTGTTCCTACCTGACTACTTTAGGCTCTGTCATTCATTTATTTTCTTTAGGAGTAAAAATAACCTAATATTTAAAGTCTAGCTTGAATTTGCCTCTTTCAGGGGCCTTGTAGGAAATGCTCTACTTGTAGATGAGAATCCCGTCTTGGTTGGGAGAGAGGTTGGACCCCATGAGCACACTTCCCACCCCAGGACTCAGGTGACGGGGGCTGTTTCTAAGATCTGGAGCCACTGGGCTTGTGATGGCTGCTTATTACTTGGGAGTGACAACAAAAAACAGACTTCTCTTTTTCTTGGGAATACCACTGGACAACACAAATTTCAACGTGCTGGGAAAATATAGTTTAGAGAACCTAGCAAGTGAAGACGACCTGATTCAAAATGTCAATCAATGACTAGTTATTTAACTGGTTTCCTATTGAATATTTAATATGATACCAGGAGCGATGAAGTTTCACTAAAAGTTACTTTGTGCTTCCTTTAGTATTTACGTACTTTATTTATTTAGAATTATATAGTAATGGGAGTTCTTTCCAGAAGAGGCTGTGCAGCAGGAAAATACATCTTTAAGAGCACTGTAGACTGTAGGCAGTTGTAGCTACTCCTCAGAAGAGAGGCCTGGGCCACGTAAAGACATGCTGGCATCATCAGTGTGTGGCCGGTAACTGAAAACTTAGGAATGAATGAAGGACAGAGGAGAGAAAGAGGGAAAGGAGAAGGACCTAGAACAGGGTCCTTACAGACTCCAATGCTGAATAAAATAATAAGCCAGCCAGGCATTTTTATTGACAGCAGAACCAGCTGACTTATTGCTTAGAATTTGCAAAGCAATGTGAAAAATGGACTCTAGATACTACAGCTTCTGAATTAATAGTTTTTTTCTTTTCCGTAGGGTTTGAACTCAATAAAGAAAGAAGATTCATTAGGGCACACTGTTCCTTTGGTTGCGATTTTTTTGTTTTATGTGTATAGTTTTTAATCTTTTGTGGATATTTTTAAGGAGCAGGATTGAAAAAAGAAGGCAGAGGGCTTTTATTGATACTTTATTTGCTGAGTTGAGGTTGGGTTTTCTTAAACTAAGAAGTGGTTATCTTGTATGGAAAGGAATTCAGGTGAATATTTTTCATAACTGGAATTTGGAGGACACAGTCTTAAAATAGAAACTACAGTTTGTACTTCCAAATATAGCTTCCCATATAAACAGTCTTATCATCTGAAGGTCGGGTCTTTAATTTGCTTCATTTAGAAGGTAGATTTTATGTGATAGATTTAACTTGATTTTTTTAAATTGATAAAGCCTTGCTTAGTCTTCTACATCATTATCATTAAAGAATTATAATTCGTGTCAAAGAGCTGACTTTCCAGTCATTAGTAGACTCCAAAGTCTTATCCCTTTAGCTAAAACATTTTATTACCGGTATTGCACTGTCTGCCGGCTCTGATTTGATCACAGCTGTGTGGGGTACCCTGTGCTGGAATTAGGGATACGGAACACAGCTTCCTCCTGGCTCCTGCCGAGCGTCTGCCTCTAGATTGATCCTGGGTCTGGCGGTGAAGATTAACCCAAACCACACGTGGGCGTGGGTTTCATTTGGGCCAGTTCTGCTGGGTATGGTCAGCTGAAAGGACTGGCCAGTAGTTATATTTATTGAGTCCAAGTCTTCCTTTAACTACAGCTGTGGTACATTGTTCTGCCTGTCTAAACTCTCGTGTGTGGAAGTTTAGTTTTCTGCAATAGAATTCAGCAAATGTCTGTTAATTGACGTTCTCTCACATCTCAAGTGTTCTTTATACTGTGGGATCAGCATGTTTCACTAGCTAGCTGGCTATTTTTATGCAATTGTTTCAAGTTATTGGGAATTTAAACTGCATAAACTACCAATAGACCTGTGTTACTTTAGAAGATTTCACTTTAGCCCTTGATTTAAAAAACCTCCAGAAGGTTTTGCATAACAAAATCCCTTTCAGTAAATGTCTAGGGAGGTGAAAGAGTCTGACACACCTGCTTGTCGATATACCTAAAGTCTGACCTACAGCTTTAACATTTTACTTTGATATTTATTCTCCTTCAATAAAATACGTAAGGTATGGATTTTGCACTGATAAGAAAATACTTCTGCCTGCATTACCCCTCCTTCACAACTGGACATAATCTCTTAAATGAACTATCGTGCACTTAAACTTCAAACATACTTACCTTATTTTTGTATTACAGCCATTTGCGTCTATTAAATTGTAAATTCCAGTAAGATCTGAGACGCCAGTGAGATCAGTAACTCATTATTTAATGTTCAGTACCTAGAGGAGTGTCGTGCAGATAGTAGTAGATCCTCAGAAGATACTTAATAATTGACTTGATTGAATTATTCATTTTTAATATCTCTTCAATGTGTAATCTAGAGAAGATAGGACACTATAGGGAGGAGGTGTAAATAATGGTAGCACCCTCTTTGTATTTGGAAACTACACCCAGGAAACAATATTACTGAACCAGTTTATTCCGAATTTGCACATCCAAAGAAACTTCAGGTCTAATCTAGTACTGTGTTGCAGCACGGGTCATGCTACAGTCAGACTTAGACTGTCAGGGTTGGAAGGGTCCTGATATGTCACCCGTCTCAACCTTCCATCCAGTGCCTGAGTTCCTTCTGTAGCAGGGGGGGGGGTCAACCTTGGCCACCTATTTGAATGACTTGAGGAGCTTCAGAAACCCAGTGTTCAAGTTTCGCCTCAGTCCAGTGTTATAAGCATCTCCATGGGCGGGACCTGGGCATCAGTCTTTTTAGAAACTCCTTAGGTTAGGGGTCCCCAGGCCCCGGGGAGCTGGGCCGCACAGCGGGAGGTGAGCGGCGGGCAAGCGGGGCGAGCGAGCGAAGCTTCATCTGCTGCTCTCTGTCACTCACATCACCGCCTGAGCTGTCTCCCCCCCCACCCCCCACCTCGGTCCACGGGAAAAGTGTCTTCCCCAGAACTGGTCCCCGGTGCCAAAAAGGTTGGGGACCACTGCCTTAGGTGATTCCAGTGTGCGGCAGTCAAGGTTCAGAACCATTGTTCTATAAAATCTCTACCAATTGTTTTCCCAGTCTGATTGAACTCCTCTGGAGATGAGCACCTCACTACCAATCTTAATCTTATGTTTATTCCATTTATTCAAATAGTGACTTAATTATGAGTGTTTAAATTATATACTAGTTAAATTACATAACATAAATCAAGCTTTTCAATTTAATACTCAACTATTGATAAACAACAGTGAAGAGAAAGTGACATTTAAATTTGAATTATCTTCTTTCAAGTAGTACTGCAGCACTTTTGAATGACTTCCGGAAGGCTGATCATGAAAATCACTTCAATCATTTTCAGTTTTACTTTAGCAGTAATCAGGTTACTTGGTGTGACTCAGATGAACATCCTGCTCTGTCTTGGAGTATCATATGGTCATTTCAAGTTCTTGTACCTGGGGAAACAGAAGAAATGGACAGATTATTTTTGTATTTACCTGCCCATACCCGTTAGGTAGACCCTTTTGGAAATGTACTAGCTTCTTAGGAGAGTAATATGCCATCTGGGAAACTTCAAATATACTGAAAGGGGAATGGCGAGGGTTTGGTTTTGTAAAGCTCTTTGATTTTAGAGAAGAATTTTTAGAGAAAGCTGTATGTAACCACACATAGATACATACACACCTGCATTCTTGCTTAGGAACTTATCTATCCTGAGACCACTTACCTGTATATCAACTCATTTGAGTGCTTTTGCATTTCCTTTAATCCTTTAGAAGGATCTAGGTACTAAAAGTTAGTATACAGCATCATTATTAAATACTCAACTAGTTGTGAGTCAGACAAACCTGGATTTGAGTCTCATCCCCACCTCTCCTCACTGTTCGGCCTAGGGCAAAAGTTATTATTTAATCTCAGTTTATTTGTAAAGTAGAGATAATGACACATATGTGGTAGGGATGTTGTGAGGATTAATATTAATAATGCATATAAAATCTCATAATAGCCCCTGGGTTATAGGAAATGCTCATTAACTTAAATTTTTTTATACCACTTATTGAGGAATGATTGACATGTAAAAGAACCATACATATTTAATACATACAACTGATGAGTTTAATGTATACAACTGATGAGTTTGTATACAGTTGTATACAACTGTACATGTTTAATGTAAACATATTTAATGGTGTTATCACCACCATCAAGGCCACAGACATATCCATTACTTCCCAAAGTTTCCTCTCGTCCCTATTATTATTATTATTATTGTCATTGGTAGGAACACCTAACATAAAATCTATCTTCTTAGAAAATTTTAAATATATAATAGAGTTTTGCTAGCTGTAGGCATATGCTGTATAGTAGGTCTCCAGAACTTATTTATATTGCATAACTGGAACTTTGTGCACTTTGACATTTACCTCCCTATTTCCACCTCTCCTCAGTCCCTGGCCATCACCATTCTATTCTCCGCTTCTATGGGTTTGACTTTTTTAGATTCCACATATAAGTATGATCATCCAGTATTTATCTTTCTTTGTCTGGCTTATTTCATTTAGCCTAATGTCTTCCAGGTCCATGCATGTTGTCACAAATGGCAGGATTTCCTACTGTTTAAAGGCTGAATGATATTCCATTGTATATATTTTCTTTATCAGTTCATCCATTGTTGGACATTTAGTTTGTTTCCATATCTTGGCTATTGTGAATAATGCTGCAATAAACATGGGAGTACAGATATTTCTTCGAAATATTGATTTTAATTCCTTTCGATAAATACCCAGAAGTAGGATTGTTGGATCATATGGTAGTTCTATTTTTAATTCATTGAGGAATCTCCATACTGTTTTCCATAATGGTCATACCAATTTACATCCCCGCCAACTGTGTTACTGGGGTTCCCTTTTCTCCATATTCTCACCAACATTTGTTATCTTTTGTTTTTTTATAATTGCCATCCTAACAGGTGTGAGGTGGTATTTCATTGTGGTTTTGATTTGCATTTTGATGGTTAGTGAGGTTGAGCACCTTTTCATATACTTGTTGGCCTTTTGTATATCATCAGTATTACTGGGCAGATTACAATAGTTGTAAAATAAGATCTTTTAAGACAGTAGCAGGACAAAATTCCGGGGTTAGTTCTGTAAAGAACATCATCTTTTCTCTCCTTTATAAAAAAAAAAAACTACCCTCAGACATAGTCTTGGATTGTGCCTTCACTAAACTGACTTTCCTGTTGAGAGCCCTAATGCTCATAGCACATGGGTGAGGATGGGTCTCTTTAAGGCCATACATATAGCCTAGGAGATGGTTGAGGTCCTTTGGTTTCCTCTGGGTTACCAGGAAAGCTAGTCTTTAAGATGGCACTCTTTGGTCATCTAAGGCCCTCCTAGCATCAATTTATTGCTAGTCTTCTTGTCTGCTACGTGTAGAGTTGTCAAATAAAGTAAAGGACACCTGTTTAAATGTGAATTTCAGATAAATAAATAAGTAAATAAATATTATAAGTATGCCTCAAATTGGGACAGATTTAAACTAAGAAAAAAAAATCATTATTTAACTGAAATTCAAATGTAACTGGGCATCCTGTAGGTTTCTTATTTTTATTTTTTTCCCCTAAATTGGGCAATCCTACCTATATGCTATGTAAGAATATTTTGGATTAGATGCTAGGCAGGTTTTATCCTGGAGTAAAATGGTAGTATTTCCAAATGAAGTGGAGGGAAATACTGCTTATATAAGTGAAAATCTAGATTATAGCATTAAGATGGCTTCATTTGTTGAAATATTATAAATATAATTGTTACAGGTTGATACTAATAAGTAAAATTAGACAATGATGATGCAGATAGAAGAATGTCTGTTTCTCTAATCCCAAGAATTTAAATTAATTCTGAACCTAAGTTTCTTCCAACTTGATACATATGGCATATTAAAGAACAAGTGTGATACGGGCTTCCCTGGCGGTCCAGTGGTTAAGACTTCACAGTTCCGTCGCAGGGGGCACGGGTTCAACCCGTGTTTGGGGAAGCTCCGCATGCCGCGAGGTGAGGCCAAAAAAAAAAAAGAGCATGTGTGATAGTATAAGTGTATCCTATTTTAATAAAGTCTGAAGTTACAAAGGATCAAAGTATGATTATTCATGCTTCTGAATAATTCCTTACTCAAGTGTATTTAAAACGTTATGTACAAACATTTTATTTACATATATTTTAATGTAGCATTTCCTGTTCACCCCAGAACATATTGAATTGTCCCTTCTGTAAACTTTTAAAGCACTTACTTTGATATTCATTCATTCGTTCATTCTTTTTAACATTACTAAGCATCTTCTGAAATGTGCCAAGAATTGTGTTTGGTGCTGGGGATACAAAAATAAGACAGAATGGCTGCCCACGTCGCGCTCACAGTATAGCTCTGGAAGGAGAGGGGTAATATTGATATTATAATGCAGTGTGACAAGTGTTATAACAATGAACGAATTGCTTCTAGATCCACGAAAAGTAGCTTGGTGGAGCTTCACCAAATAGTTTGCATTGAAACTGGGTTTTCAAGGATGGATAAAAGTTTGCCGGAGAAGAGACTTAAGGCCATTTTAGGGAGAGAGAGAGAGAATGAAAAACACTCCAGTACCCCAGCCTATGAAAGAAGCTGGCAGAACTGGTTGACTGTAAGAAGATGCAGGGAGGGAGGGCTCTGGAAGCAGTAGACGCCGTGGAGCTGGCGATTAGGTTTAAGGACAGGCAAGATGAGCCTGTGAAGAGTGTTTTCTATCCGGTTATAAGTTTTGATTTTATTGTCTAGTCAACGGGCAATCACCCAAAGTTTTAAGTCAGTGAGACCGAACTCTTTGTGTCTCAGGAATATACCTGAAATATAGAAAGACAGGTGGCCAGTTGTCGTTGCAATAGTTGATGGGCGATCACGCGATCACATGGGAATAGAGCAGTTGTAGCAGGAGCTTAGAGATCTTGGGCCGGAAACATTGCTAAGAATTACTAGGATTTGAACAATTTTTCTGGCTGGTTTTGTTTTTTGTTTTTGTGTTTTTGGTATAGGGGCAGAAGTTTTGAGTATAAAAGATAAGGTTAAGTCACGCGTGTGTGTGTGTGTGTGTGCGTGTGTGTGTGTGATCTCCCCAAGGCCTTAAGGTCATTAGAGGCAGGGCCCCTCTCCTAACACTTCTGTTTGGTACCCACAACACATCAAACAATGCTCAAAAAATTCTTGTTACATTTGAACAAGAAACACAAAACGTATAAGATGGGGCATATTTGTGTATCTGTACTTTCTTACTATTTTGATAAATCTATTGGGTATTACAGGAATAACCCTGGATGCATAGTGGAAAATTCATTCTTCACCCGCTTTCGTTAAAAAAAATAATCCAGTATCTGATAACATAATGATCTCATTAAAATTACTCTTTGTATTTAATAATGTCTTTGTCTTGTAATTGTTACCATTTACTTTAAATGTAATTGTCTCTAATCCTTTTAAGTTTTGATGTGTCAATAGAATTGTTCATTTTACAGTTAAAGAATTCTGCTAGGGAAGTCTGAGACAGACCAAATCATGAAGTTTGAATTCATAGTTGTAGTTTTGTGCCTCAAAGCTGAAGACATAAATCCTGAGACCAAGAAGCAGCAAGCAGTGATGCTAATAGGAAAGCTTCCGTGTTCCAAGAAGTGTATCACTTTATATACAGAACAATAGTGTGCTCTTTAAGTATTATTACATATGAATTCTTTATTTTTCTGGGTAATTTTTTTTACTTTGCTGACATCTAATGCTATTTGATTGTAAGTGTAGGTTCACATGGGTGCATTAAGGGAAACACACCCGTTGAGGAGGTCCTGAGCGAGGTTCTCAGACACCCAGACTCCAAGGTGGCAAAGCTTAACCTTGAACAGGTAAAGAGCCACCTGGCCACGGAGTAGGAAGACAGTGTGACCTTGTGACATCCTGTCTGATAACGTCTGCAGCGAGATACTGTGTCACCATGACTCAGCACCACTCACACATTGATTCCGCAGCACAGGGAACACACAGAAGAGCAGAGCTGGCCTGTCAGATGGCGCTTAGTTTGAGACGCTGCACCTGCATTCTCAACAGTGCGTCTCTCACGTCCCTGCGTCTCTGACGACAGCGCGAGAAAGCAGAATGCGCCTGGGCAGTTTCTGTTCTGGCTTCTGCGGAGGGGAGGGCGTGCAGCAGGGTACATGCCGTGCTCCTTTCTCTGTGCTGCGGCGCCCTGGTGGCCACCCCCCGGGGCCTTTCCGTGAAGGACAGTGACAGGAGAACACCGAGGTGTCCGGAGCCTCCCTGTGGCTGAAAAGCCACATTCCACTGACACCAGCGCTCCAGGGTCAGGCTGTGTGACAGATGGGCCAGTGGTCCCATGGCTTAGGTGGCAGAGACACGTGTGGTTAGTTTGTCAGTGAGGAGTCAGATGAGTTGACTAGTCTGTTGATTG
The DNA here is from genome assembly GCF_028023285.1 of Balaenoptera ricei. Lineage (NCBI taxonomy): Eukaryota > Metazoa > Chordata > Mammalia > Artiodactyla > Balaenopteridae > Balaenoptera > Balaenoptera ricei. Next base: position 75,212,609 of record NC_082656.1, on the reverse strand, counting down.
AGAGCTCAAGTACATCCTTGATGAAATCTCTCTGGAACAAGTCCTGTGAAACGGTGCGATGACTGTTGTCACACAAATGGCTGGATTCTCTTAAAGAAAAGAATTCTCCTTATTGGCTCTTCCTCCTATTCATTTAGGTCTGGAGGATCCAATTATACTTTAGCTTTTTCTGTTACTGAGTTTAGAGATGAGACAGGTCAAGTCACTTCTTACATAGTTCTTTTGTGGGGACAAAAACCCTGAAAGGTGGCGTTTGTGGGCCTTTAATATCAGCATTAAAAAGCAAGTGAACAGTATTTTCTTTACATGTAAGGAAACAATGGCTAATGTAAAGTAATTCTGAAATGGAGTCATGCATTCTTGTCAGGACTGGTAAATCTTTTAAACTATTATCATTTCTGTCATGCATTTTATGTCTTAAGTAGAACAGGATATTTTTGCTGGAACTATCAAGTAAACTCAGTATGTTAGCTTCCCAGGGACTCTGAAGCTTTGAATGCAGAGGAAGAGGAGTTCCGACGAGAGAAAAAAAGATCTTCTGAATCACCTCTGATCAGAATTCAGAGGCAAAAAGGGGAAAAACTATGTTTATTACCTCATTTGTATGTGGTAAAATTTTCATGTATTTTATTTCTTTTAATTTTGAAAGCTATTCTATGAGGTGTATACACACACACACACACATATATATGGGGTTTTTTTTGCTAATGAGGAAACAGGCTCAGAGTTGAGAAGGTGGTTTAAAACACCTGTCATGTGTTAGTGTGTTAGGAGCTGAACATGTGTTCTCTCATTTAATCCTCAAAATCAATTTCATTCTTTTAGGTATGCGAATTAGATTCGGCTAGATTATACTGTGGTATCAGACAGACCCCAAATATCAGTGGCCTAATAATGTAAAGGTTTATTTTTTGCTCACACCACATTGACTATGGTGCCAGGTGACTTTCTGGGGCGACTCCTCCTTGCAGCTACTTGGCAGTTGAGGCCAGGGGAAGCGCCGTCACCCTGCAGTTGCACTGCCCAGGTCGAGGGGCTGCCTCGTGGCTGTGGCAGGGAAAAAGCAACAGAAAACACACGCATGGGGGTTTCACACATTACTTGCCCTCATCGCCCATTGGCCGGAGCTGGTCCCATGGTCTCAGCGCCCTGTAGGAGGGTGGGAAGTGTAAGGCAGCAGGTGCGGAGTGGTGACCGTCACTGCGTCTGCCACTGAAGACAGTGGCGGAAGACTGGTGTTCAGAGAAATCAGAGCCTGTTCCCCATTTACACGTTTCGTAATTGGTAGACTTAGTTCTTGAAACTAGGTCTCTCTGGATCCAAGGAACCCTTCCATGCCCTCTGCCCTCACCCCACCCCACGCTCTGAATATTTTGGTGGTTGAAAGTTATGTGTAGGTCTGTGGTAGCCAACCTCCAAGATGGCCCTGGTGAGCCTTGCCTCCTGCGTTCATGCCCTCTTGTGGTTTCCTCCCTCGGTGAATAGGGCTGACCTGTGTAATGAGTACACTACTGCAGAAACGACGCAGTATGACCTGAGACTAGATCATAAAAGATAGTGGCCTCCTGCTGGCTCTCTCTTGGATCATTTGGCTCTGGGGAAAGCCAGCCACTATGATGTGAGGGCAACTAACGCAGCTCTGTGGAGCTCCCACGTGGCCAGGAACTGAGGCTTCCTGCCGACACCCAGAACCAACTGGCCAACCATGAGAGTGGCCCATCTGAGAGTGGATGCATCAACGAGTCAGCCTTCCGATGACTGAGCCCAGGCCAGCACCTGGACGGCAACACCATGAGAGACCCCAAGCTAGAACCACCCCGCTAAGATGCTCCCAGGTAATTCTTGACCCACAGAAACTGCGTGAGATGGTAAATGCTTACTGCTGTTTCAAGTTGATAAGTTTTGGGGTGATTTGTTACATAGCAATTGTTAACGTATACAATACAGACCCTTTTGGTTACTTCCTTTCATTGTGTTTTTTCCTCAACTCTGGATTCTTCCTGCTTATGACCGTGAGTTTTAAAACTAGCTGAATTATAAAGTGGTTCATTTCACAGTGATTGTCACACAACAGTATGTAAGGAAATTGTAGCTGAATAAGTCTTATTCAATCTAGTAGTTGTAAGCAAATTTGTTGTAAAGATCTGTACTAAAAAATGATATACTGTGCTAGTTCAGAAGAGAATTTTTGCAATCTGTTTTCCAACAAATATGTGTTTTTCTGCTTTAAGATATTATCTGTTTGAGATTATTTTATATTTTAAATCACTTTGTGAAGTTTGGAGAAAGAACAAGCCAGGACGTTTTTATGAACACTTTATCGTAGGGAGGAAGACAGGATATAGAAGTAACTGCTGGCTTCTTGGCAGGGAGGAGTGTTTTCAGTGTTTTGGTCAGTGCTGTGTTGCCTGGGCAGAAGGAGGATAGAATTTATAAAAAACAGAATCCTGCAGTGGAGGGCAGACAGCCACGTGTGAGGCTTATTATTACTGGCATCACTGATGAACCAAAATGTTCACCAAATCCACACGTGGATCACAGACTTAATTATGTCCTGGATGCCATGCCTCATCATTTTCATGTGATTCTGTATTGTTGATACTTAGATTATTAATCAAGGAACGTGTGATATTTAGAAATATAATTATTTTCAGAAATATTATAATCTGGAACACCAGCATGACGTGTACTGATATCATGTACCTTTATGTTTTTTAATCACTCACGTTTTACTCTTGAATGTTGTACAGTCTTTCAGAAATGGTCTTTAAGCTGGAGGTCCCAGCGCTTCCCAGGGTACCAGGAGAGAGAAGGTTGATACGAGTCAGCTCTTGCCAGAGTCTGTGAAGCCCTGTAAGGCAACAGGATGCTATACTGTTCTATTTAACGTCTTCCTAATATATGTTTCAAAATCTTTGTTCTATTGGATGAGAAGAAATTTTCTTTTTTTTTTTTTTTTTAAATTAATTAATTAATTAATTTATGGCCGTGTTGGGTCTTCGTTTCTGTGCGAGGGCTTTCTCTAGTTGTGGCAAGCGGGGGCCACTCTTCATCGCGGTGCGCGGGCCTCTCACTATCGCGGCCTCTCTTGTTGCGGAGCACAGGCTCCAGACGCGCAGGCTCAGTAATTGTGGCTCACGGGCCCAGTTGCTCTGCGGCATGTGGGATCTTCCCAGACCAGGGCTCGAACCCATGTCCCCTGCATTGGCAGGCAGATTCTCAACCACTGCGCCACCAGGGAAGCCCTAGAAGAAATTTTCTTAACGAAAGCCTCTTTGTTGGCTATTCATGCCCATTTCTCTCCACACCCCCATCAGCGAATTCTGTCTTTCTCTCCTCTAAATTTTCTATCTTGGCTTACTTTGTGCCAGCAGAAGTGATTAGAGAGAACATCATTTAGATGAAACAAGGCATTCTTTTTGGAAACTTGATTATCTCATAGCAACATAGCAAAGGCAGAAAGATAAATGAATATACATTACATTCACATATGAAATTTTGTATGTTTACATATACAACCATAGATATAGACATTATATATGTATATTTATGTTTATTTCTTCATATGTAACAATGCATATGTATAACAGCTGGGAAGCAGAGATTGGGGTTCAGGCCTAAGGACCTGAACAAGGTGAGTGAGCTGATGAGAGATGCATTGAAGGAACATCTAATAGATGTTAGGAAACAAACAAAAACAAAGACTCAAAGATAACTCCAAGGTTTCTAATTAAAAGACATACTTTAACCTACGTAGGGATATATAAGTACAAAATTTTGACATACGTAGCAGTTTTTATTGATAGAACCCAGAGAGGTAGCTATGGCAGGAATTATCATCATTTTGTGAATGAGCAAACAGCAGCTCAAAGAATTTTAATTGACTTGCTTAAAGTCTTACAGTGAATAAGGAACAAAACTGGAAGTTGAATCTGGGGGTTCTGTCTTCAGATCAACTTAGATCTCTCTATTTCCAGAGATTCCTCAATCCAGGGTCCATGCGTGGTTCTCTGGGGATCCATAAAGTGTTAAAATGTCATGTATACTTGAGTGTATGTCTGAATTTTCTTGGTTGGAGGACTCAGACTTCGAGATTGTCAAATTGGTCATGACTCAACAGAACTTAAGAACTTTGTTTCTCCTTGGTTACTGTCTGACCCACGTGACTAAGAGGCTGATGAAGTCGGAGGGGCAGTCCTGCCTAATGACTCGATCACGGAAAAGCGCATTCCCAGAATGGAGGCACCTCGTGGTGAGAAGAATCCTGAGTGTGGAATGAAGAGAAAAGAGCAAGACTGTTGAATTCAGTGAATTTTTAAAGGAAAACTTTTACTTGGGACTGAGCTGGCTCTGGATCCCAGTTAGGAAAACAGGTCGGACTTAAGAGCTTAGGTCTCATAGATTTTGTGACTAGGCAAAGGACTTGCGACTCACCTGTATATGCATGGGGTTTCCGGTCCCTTCTGGGTTCTTCCTACAGACAGTAGATTTAGCACTCTGCTGCGGGCTGATGACCACCTGCAGAGGAACTGAACGGGGAAGTTTGGGGAGACTGTGGTTTCTGACCCCCGTCAGCTTGCTGCTGTGGATGGTTCCAGTGAGGGAGGTGGGTGCCTTTTGTTGAAAACAGGCTTAGATTTTGTTATCAAGGGCCTTTCTCTGCCATTTTATAGTCTAACCTCCAATAGATCTGTTTATACTCCGTAAGTGAAATATTGTTAGGCTTAAATGGCACTATATAAAAATGTCCATTGAGAAGTTCTTTGGTTGCCACAATTCTTTTTTTTTTTTCCCCTCAGCAGTAGTAAACAGGAAACATTCTTAAGCATGAAACAGTGAAGAACTAAAGTGGTGAGGCTGGAATCTGAAACTGCATGAACCAGTGTAGCCTACAGAAGAATACTTTGGTAGGAGTTACTGTGAACATGCTAGCAACTTCCTAATGTTGAATTGAGTCCACCATGAGGTTATGGCCTGTTATAAAAACTTTGAAACCATAAGAACAAATTGACATGAAAGTAGTGTCAGGGTAAAGCATCCCTGATGGCTCGTAACCTCAAGCATGGCCCCCTGAAACGTTTTACAGCACAACCGCTCTTGATCCTTCGAACGTTTACTAAGGAAATCAGTGCTATCACATTAATATGGATGTGCACGTTTGTGCTGTTGGCAACTAATTTAAAAAGCTTAGAGAAAAATCCTGTAACACAGCGTCTTCTCTCTAATAAAAAGGTAACAATAACAGTTTCCATCAGATCCACTGCCATGAACCAGGGTATCCAAATGATCTAAAATGGTTTGGCTCTGCCTCTCTCTCGGGTAGAGACAAGAAAGTTGAAAGTGTGTTTTGGGGCTCAGATATTCAAATGCAGTTAAATCACGGTTAAGACCTTTCTTCAAGAAAAGATCCTATGAAAAATTCAGATATTTCCCCGTTGAATGGTAAATATGAGGGTAAAGAATCTCGGCTATAAATTTGTGGGGATGGATAGAGAGGAAGTCATTCAAACCCTTCAGAATGGCAACAAGACAGAGAACTCCCAGCAGCCGTCATCAGCGGCTGACAGTGACATCATAGTGAAAAAACAAAATGTTACATGTTTTCTCCAGTTTGAGGAGATGCCTTTTGTTTTCCCTTGTGGAATCACAGTAAACATTCATCTTAATGGCAGTCGCATGCCATGGGAAAAGGAGTCTTTTGCAACAGAATTTAGTTGACGCGTCTTTGAACACGTAGTGTTCTAATCCAGCTTGTAACAGAACATCCATTTTTATAGCTCTTTACAGTTTACAAAGCTCTTTGAATATTTATTATCTCATTGAATAGGCTGGAGTCCTATCTCTGATTTCCCAGCTGATCTACCATGTGAAACGCAGAAAACTGCTAAACCTCTCCCAGGTTCACTTTCTTTTTCTTGCAAAATGAGGAAATTAGTGCCATCCTAAATGAGTGGGCTTTTTTTCAAATAGATTAATAAGAGTGTGTTTTCTCTATAAATAAATTAGCAACCACAGTAACCGAAGGTCACAATCAACTGATCTCAATGTGAAGTCGAATCAACTATTTAATTTGAGCTTTGGAGTACATTAATTTTTACAGATGATTAGAAGAGCTTGGTGCAGAATTACATCTCAGTACCTCTGATATGTCAGTGTTTTTCTTTCACGTGCGTATATCTTAAAATAACCAATTTTTAGTGTATTTCATGTGATAATAAAGCTAACTCAATCTGTAGTAGAATAAAAAGCACATGCTTTAATGGTTTAGTTTTCTTAACAGGCTCATTATTTTCAATTAATTTTTTTCTATGGAACGTAAATCTTTTTCTTTTTCGATACCTCAAAAAAGTAACTTTTTCCACTTGGATTTAATTGACATGTAATTTTTTTATTCTTCATAATATGGCTAAAGATAACTCAGTATTATTTTAATCAGTTTTTAAAATTTTTATACTGCAATATAGTTATTTAAAGTTTGAATTCTTTTTCCTGTATTTGTACGGACTTCACAAATAAGTGTCAAAATGAAATCCTCCCTATTTGTTTTGGCAGTGAATGAAATAGTGGTGTGGGTAGCATTGGGGAGGCGGAAATTTCCCCATTTACCCCTCTTGAGTTCTTGTGGCTCAGATTGACACGACAGGTTAGCAGGGGAAAAAGAAACAAATTTAACTGGTTAGCCTGGACTCTTTTAGAAATGGGACCTAAGGAGTGGCTAACGCAGGCAACTTTTATATTTTTTAGACAAAGAAACAATCAATTTGAGAGGAATTGACAAGACAAAGAAATTTAGGTTTGGGTGCTTAATTAATAAGGAGTTTAAGCAAAGTTTGGGTAGTAAATTAGTAAAGAAGTAACAACGTTTGATAATACAGGCTTCTCAGGCCCAAACTCCCTATCTCTGGAGACAAGGGAGGGTACCTTTCACATGGGAGATTTATTTCCTGCTTTCAGGGAGACAGGAGGGTCAAAAGTGTCCCTCTTGCATTGGCTGTTTCTTAAGTAACTTTAATTCAAAATAATCAATACGCCATTGAGGCATATTTTGGGGTGGCTTCCCCTGGGCCCCCAAAGTTGCACGGTTTCTGTGCTCCACAAACTCATAATTTGGCAAAAGGAAGAGAGATACACGCATACTTATTGAACATGCAATACTAAGTTAAGAACGTAGGATTGTACATAGAGGTGGAACCGTTGCTTTTGTCTGCAGGCAAGACTAAGGGCCCCCATGTCACTCTGTTCATATGGCAATTATCCTGTTGATAATGTTTTATTATAATGAGTAAAGTTCCCATTTCATCTGCTAATAATTTAACCACTTTGGGCAGAAGCACTCTTATTTATCTCAGTGTATTTAGTCCTTACCTTTCTTTATGCTTATTAAATATTTATTGAATTCAGTTTGGTGGACAGAAGTCAGAAGAGCTCACAGAGGAGCTAACACTCAGCAAATGAGGTGACGTTCATGGTGGGCCTTGAAGAATGATGAGGCAGAAAAAGGAAAGAACAGAGGTGAGAAGGGAAGTTCCAGTCCAGCAAAAATCATGAAGGAACAAAAGTTTGTGAAGTGTTTGGAAAATGGCGATAGAGGGGCTGGAAATGGAGATGGAATGGTAAACCCAGGCCATAATTTGAAGGGCCTTGACTCTGGTGGTAATGAATTTAGAATCTTCTAGAAGTAGTGAGGAAGCTGCCAGAAGCAATGACACCAGAAAGAAGGCCATGACAATAGTCCAAATAAGAGAAGATGGAGTCTTGAACTAAGACAGCGGCCTTGGGAGTGCAGAAGAGGACGTGAATTCAAGAGACAAAGAAGCCTGATGGAGCCTGAGTTCCTGATGCTATGATATTGCTGTATCAGCCCTGGACACTTACACTTGGACTGCAATTTGAGAAATAAAAAAAATTCTATCATGTTTAAGCTAATGCTCCTCCTGGGCCGCAGATAATTGCAGGATGAGAGTGCTGGGCATTTGACATGCTGTTGACGGGAACGTTTCTTTTTACTTTGGGACAGCTCTGATTTGACTGTCTGTCTTGAAATGGGATGCCCTGAAAAGAGCATATCAGTTAATAATGCAGTGTTTTATAATTTACTCCTTAATTTATTAAGACACTGAGATATTATCTGTTACATAATTTTGATGTGGGTACCTTAACCCACCCTCCTTTTTTTCCATTATAAATTCTACAAATCAGACAATGATATAACTTGACTAGGAGATATTGTAGAATTACCTTCAAATGAAACAGCAAACTGCTAACTTCTTTGCTTTGCAGTTTATGCCCTAGGTGCAGAGACATCCTGGTGTTCATGGCCTATTTTACGCATCACTTCTTCAACAGACAGGCTCTGTGCACTAACAGAATGAATGTGTCTGCTGCTGATGCAGTTGTGCGTGTGTGTGTGTGTGTGCGTGTGCGTGTGTGTGTGTGTGTGTGTGTGTACTTTGCAACATTTAGAGTAGAGTGTACCATGGGAACTGGCTTGGCTAAGATAGAACATGAAGAATAGTATTTCAAGGGAGAGCAAAGTCCATCTAAGGAAATTTCTGAGACAGGTGTGAATGATTAGCTATGGGGAGTGGTCATTTTCCTCCTTGACATTGACTTCCAAAGATAATTGCACTCTTACCATCTCCAATTTTTCTCAGCTTACTGTGGAGATATTACCTATGATTTATGCAAACTTGAAGTGAGTACTTACATTTTCATCTTGTACTACCTCTTGAGGTTATAAGTTTACTAAGTAACTAGCACTGCATGGAACACCATTTTTTTCTTAAAATTATGTCACTCGTTTTTAGAGGATGTGGACAAGCCCGATCATTCCTTTTTAACCTGCTGCATCTCCTCCATGGCATTAAACATTTTGAATCAAGATACTTCCATCTAGGCTAAAATGCATGGGCTTATCTGCCCTGAAGTAGTGCAAGCAGTGTACATTTGGGGGCAAGTAGTTTAATTATTTGATAGGTTAGTTTTCAGATCTGTAGAATGTTCCTAACAAGGTCTTCTTGGAATTGTATCCATATGTAGTTAGTAAATTTGATATGAAGAACACGATGTTCCATGGCTTTAAAGTGGCCACAAGCTGACAAAAGGCACGACCCTGATCCCCCATCACAGCAGGTTTTTACACACGGCGCACCCCTTTTTGGGTGTGTGCTAAGATATTGCTTTACGTGGCATTAATTATTGCTGAGTAAAAACGAAGGTGCAAAGGGACAATCAGTCCATTCTTTGAAGGTTTTATAGCTCTGTCTAATCTTTCTAGCTCTTCGGCTTTGTTTTAAAAGACATCATCATATTCTGGGTTGAAATAACACTTTTTTAAACTATTTATTTTATATTGGAGTATAGTTGATTAACAATGTTATGTTAGTTTCAGGTATACAACAAAGGGATTCAGTTATACCTATGCATATATCTATTCTTTTTCAAATTTCATATTCTGTAACAACCTAATTGGGAAAAGTATTTGAAATGACATTTTTATTCAAAATCCAGTCTACTCATTCTATGTGTATTCTGTATACTATAACATTTTCTTTCATTATATTTTAAGTACCAGAAAAAAATTGTAAATATGGAAAAGTAAATTATTCTCCCTGAGGACTGTTTATTTTTTAACATAAAGTTAATTTTGGTTAATTTCTTTTCTAAGCCACTGCAGCAGTTTCCCAATGGAATTCTGTTTAGAATTTCAGAAAGTTAACACATAAAGGATGTGGATTTTTTTTCTTTTTACTTTATCTAATTCAGAAGCTTAACGTAAGAGGAGAATTTCACTGCGGGATGAAGGGCTAAAAATGAAACTTTATTTGAAACAGCAGCTTGTAACTTTACTTAAACCACTGTATATTTTCAGATGCACTGTTACAAACTTCAAAATTCATCATATCTTCTTGCTTTAGGGAATCTGAGTGAAGGAAGAGCTGCCTTTTAGCTGGTATTAGACAGAAAGAAAGCGAAAACTAGCAAGATGTATAGAATGCAGGAGTCCTTGGTATTTGGATTAAATCATCAAAATGTAGAAAGAACTTTATGTCTTAAAAATGATGCAAATATGGAGAGGAATATTAAGGTGCAATAATAGTTTATTTGCTCTTCTGCTGTATGTGAAAGCACATTTTTTGCATTATGCGTGGCTCATATTAGGTGGTTATAAATTTTATCTGAATTGACTAATGAACATGTGTGGCACATATTAGATGGTTATAAATTTTATATGAATTGACTAAGGAAAATTTTTCTAGGGTTTAACTGGTATTCATTGTAGAATCGTATCTCAAATTAGCATTTACAACATTTGAAAAAGGAAATTTTGTCACCTGAGTCCTTCTTTTCTGTGCGTTCATTATGGAGCTCTAATTTGTGGTAAAAAAGGTATTTTTGTGGCCTATGAAGAGCATGGTTTTGTATCATGGAAGTAAAAACAAACATGAACCAAAACATACCTATCATGTTTTCAAGTAGAGAGGTAAGAACGCACGTGTGTGCATGCATGCACACACACAAATACCATGTTAACACGTAGATGCTCAAATCATAAGCTGAACTGGGCCCTGACAGCTCATGCACTCTCTCCACTGCACCCCTGGAACCTTTGATAGCATCAGACTGTACATAGTCAGGCCTCCTAACAAGACAGTATATGGTTAAAAGCCTGAAGGTAAGGAAATCCCATACAACCACCAGGATACCCACCTGGTATTAGAAAATCCTTCTAATGATGTTGTGAGTGTCTACTGAGTATCAAAAACTAATTTAAATCAAGCCTCAGTGAAGATCATAGACAGTCATGATGGAGGAATTCTTTGTTCCACACAGTTGATGTATTACTGAACATGTATCAGTGGATATATTTTTGTTAATGATTCATATTTCAACTGTTTTATGGGAAATCACTATTTAGAAGAAACCAAAGGTTTTTAAAATTCATGATCATTTGTCAAAGGCGAACAGCTCTCTAATTTTCTTTGTATAAAGTTCAAGTTTTGCCCATTAGAAATAAGATTTTCCTGATGTGAGATATTCTGTCAAAATGGAAATAATCTGGTTGCTGTTGGTGAAAAATCTTTCCATTCTGATGTCTCTGCTCATACAATTCTTTTTTTTTTTTAACATCTTTATTGGAGTATAATTGCTTTACAATGGTGTGTTAGTTTCTGCTGTATAACAAAGTGAATCAGCTGCTCATACAATTCTTTGGCATGTAATTGCTGGTAATTTATTTATGCCCAAAGATATGTACATCTAGCTCTAGAGAATGATAAGCCAGACCTTGATGGCTTATGCCTGCTTCTCTCTGAGCTTGGCTGGTTGGAGATGTTTATAAAGTGGGTGCAATCAGTGAGCCCCATTTTCAGTACCTTCTCTGCCACACCTCCTCCCCCCCCATCCCCCCCCCCCCACTGCTTGTTGGTGTAGAGACAAGAACACTATCAAAAAGTGACATTTATTGAACACGTATTACGTTCCAGGCTCTGTTCTAAGCACTTTTTCTGCACTAAGTCACTTAAACCTCACAATCTCTGTATTAATATCCCCAATTTACAGGCCATGAAATAAGGCACAGAGAAGCCATTTGCTCAGAGTTCCCTAGCTGATAACGGACGGGTTCAGGATTCAGACTTAGGCAGTCCGTAGAGCGGGCTGTTTTAACTGCTGCCTTGAGTTGCCTTCTTTAAGGGAGGGTAAGAACTCCAGAGTTAAACAGTCTATTCTTTTATCTCTGGACCTTGGCTTTGCTCTCAGGGGCCTTCTGCATACCGTGTTGGTGGTGCCCTCGTACAGGCAGTGGCCCTCTCAGTAACCTCTGCGCCCCACTTCAGAAAGCTCCGGGGAGTGTGTGCAGGTGCGTCTCCTTCCTTTTTGGAGGGGGTCTGCCGGGTACACTGTGAACCATGTGTCCATAAACACGATGCACGTGGTGTGCTGTGCTCTGGAGGCCTCCCTGCTGTGTGAGGGAGTGACCCTGTTGAAGAGTTAGGACACATGTTTTTAAAAAAACATTATAATGAAAGTAGTTCAAGCTTGTTAAAATGAAACAGCTCAGGTTTTATGTAAAGTGAACATTGGTCCTTGCTTCTCTACCACTTTGTTTGTTTATTTATTTATTTATTTATTTATTTATTAACATCTTTATTGGAGTATAATTGCTTTACAATGGTGTATTGGTTTCTGCTTTATAACAAAGTGAATCAGTTATACATACACATATGTCCCCATACCTCTTCCCTCTTGCGTCTCCCTCCCTCCCACCCTCCCTATCCCACCCCTCTAGGTGGTCACAAAGCACCAAGCTGATCTCCCTATGCTATGTGGCTGCTTCCCACTAGCTATCTATTTTATGTTTGGTAGTGTATATAGGTCCATGCCACTCTCTCACTTCGTCCCAGCTTACCCTTCCCCCTCCCCGTATCCTCAAGTCCATTCTCTAGTAGGTCTACATCTTTATTCCCGTCTTGCCCCTAGGTTCTTCTGACCATTTTTTTTTTTAGATTCCATATATATGTGTTAGCATATGATAGTTGTTTTTCTCTTTCTGACTTACTTCACTCTGTATGACAGTCTCTAGGTCCATCCACCTCACTACAAATAACTCAGTTTCATTACTTTTTATGGCTGAGTAATATTCCATTGTATATATGTGCCACATCTTCTTTATCCATTCATCTGTCGATGGACACTTTAGGTTGCTTCCATGTCCTGGCTATTGTAAATAGAGCTGCAATGAACATTTTGGTACATGACTCTTTTTGAATTATGGTTTTCTCAGGGTATATGCCCAGTAGTGGGATTGCTGGGTCGTATGGTAGTTCTATTTGTAGTTTTTTAAGGAACCTCCATACTGTTCTCCATAGTGGCTGTATCAATTTACATTCCCACCAACAGTGCAAGAGGGTTCCCTTTTCTCCACACCCTCTCCAGCATTTATTGTTTGTAGATATTTTGATGATGGCCATTCTGACTGGTGTGAGATGATATCTCATTGTAGTTTTGATTTCCATTTCTCTAATGATTAATGATGTTGAGCATTCTTTCATGTGTTTGTTGGCAATCTGTATATCTTCTTTGGAGAAATGTCTATTTAGGTCTTCTGCCTATTTTTGGATTGGGTTTTTTGTTTTTTTGATATTGAGCTGCATGAGTTGCTTGTATGTTTTGGAGATTAATCCTTTGTCAGTTGCTTCATTTGCAAATATTTGCTCCCATTCTGAGGGTTGTCTTTTCGTCTTGTTTATCATTTCCTTTGCTGTGTAAAAGCTTTTAAGTATCATTAGGTCCCATTTATTTATTTTTGTTTTTATTTCCATTTCTCTAGGAGGTGGGTCAAAAAGGATCTTGCTGTGATTTATGTCATAGAGTGTTCTGCCTATGTTTTCCTCTAAGAGTTTGATGGTGTCTGGCCTTATATTTAGGTCTTTAATCCATTTTGAGTTTATTTTTGTGTATGGTGTTAGGGAGTGTTCTAATTTCATTCTTTTACATGTAGCTGTCCAGTTTTCCCAGCACCACATATTGAAGAGGCTGTCTTTTCTCCACTGTATATTCTTGCCTCCTTTATCAAAGATAAGGTGACCATATGTGCGTGGGTTTATCTCTGGGCTTTCTATCCTGTTCCATTGATCTATATTTCTGTTTCTGTGCCAATACCATACTGTCTTGATTACTGTAGCTTTGTAGTATAGTCTGAAGTCAGGGAGCCTGATTCCTCCAGCTCCATTTTTCTTTCTCAAGATTGCTTTGGCTATTTGGGGTCTTTTTTGTTTCCATACAAATTGTGAAATTTTTTGTTCTAGTTCTGTGAAAAATGCCAATGGTAGTTTGATAGGGATTGCATTGAATCTGTAGATTGCTTTGGGTAGTAGAGTCATTTTCACAATATTGATTCTTTCAATCCAGGAACATGGTGTATCTCTCCATCTGTTTGTATCATCTTTAATTTCTTTCATCAGTGTCTTATAGTTTTGTGCATACAGGTCTTTTGTCTCCTTAGGTAGGTTTATTCCTAGATATTTTATTCTTTTTGTTGCAGTGGTAAACGGGAGTGTTTTCTTAATTTCACTTTCAGATTTTTCATCATTAGTGTATAGGAATTCAAGATATTTCTGTGCATTAATTTTGTATCCTGCTACTTTACCAAATTCATTGATTAGCTCTAGTAGCTTTCTGGTAGCATCTTTAGGATTCTCTATGTATAGTATCATGTCATCTGCAAACAGTGACAGCTTTACTTCTTCTTTTCTGATTTGTATTCCTTTTATTTCTTTTTCTTCTCTGATTGCTGTGACTAAAACTTCCAAAACTATGTTGAATAATGGTGGTGAGAGTGGGCAACCTTGTCTTGTTCCTGATCTTAGTGGAAATGGTTTCAGTTTTTCACCATTGAGGATGATGTTTGCTGCGGGTTTGTCATATATGGCCTATATTATGTTGAGGAAAGTTCCCTCTATGCCTACTTTCTGGAGGGTTTTTATCATAAATGGGTGTTGAATTTTGTCAAAAGCTTTCTCTGCATCTATTGAAATGATCATATGGTTTTTCTCCTTCAATTTTTTAATATGGTATATCACATTGATTGATTTGGGTATATTGAAGAATCCTTGCATTCCTGGGATAAACCCCACTTGATCATGGTGTATGATCCTTTTAATGTGCTGTTGGATTCTGTTTGCTAGTATTTTGTTAAGGATTTTTGCATCTATGTTCATCAGTGATACTGGCCTGTAGTTTTCTTTCTTTGTGACATCTTTGTCTGGTTTTGGTATCAGAGTGATGGTGGCCTCGTAGAATGAGTTTGGGATTGTTCCTCCCTCTGCTATATTTTGGAAGAGTTTGAGAAGGATAGGTGTTAGCTCTTCTCTAAATGTTTGATAGAATTCGCCTGTGAAGCCATCTGGTCCTGGGCTTTTGTTTGTTGGAAGATTTTAAATCACAGTTTCAATTTCAGTGCTTGTGATTGGTCTGTTCATGTTTTCTATTTCTTCCTGGTTCAGTCTCAGAAGGTTGTGCTTTTTGTCCATTGTGCAATTTGTCCATTTCCTCCAGGTTGTCCATTTTATTGGCATAGAGTTGCTTGTAGTAATCTCTCATGATACTTTGTATTTCTGCAGTGTCAGTTGTTACTTCTCCTTTTTCATTTCTAATTCTATTGATTTGAGTCTTCTCCCTTTTTTTCTTGATAAGTCTGGCTAATGGTTTATCAATTTTGTCTATCTTCTCAAAGAACCAGCTTTTAGTTTTATTGATCTTTGCTATCGTTTCCTTCATTTCTTTTTCATTTATTTCTGATCTGATCTTTATGATTTCTTTCCTTCTGCTACCTTTGGGGATTTTTTGTTCTTCTTTCTCTAATTGCTTTAGGTGTAAGGTTAGATTGTTTATTGGAGTCGTTTCTTATTTCTTAAGGTAGGATTGTATAGCTATAAACTTCCCTCTTAGAACTGCTTTTGCTGCATCCCATAGGTTTTGGGTCATTTTGTTTTCATTGTCATTTGTTTCTAGGTATTTTTTGATTTCCCCTTTGATTTCTTCAGTGATCTCTTGGTTATTAAGTAGTGTGTTGTTTAGCCTCCATGTGTTTGTATTTCTTACAGATTTTTTCCTGTAATTGATATCTAGTCTCATAGTGTTGTGGTTGGAAAAGATACTTGATATGATTTCAGTTTTCTTAAATTTACTGAGGCTTGATTTGTGACCCAAGATACGATCTATCCTGGAGAATGTTCCATGAGCACTTGAGAAGAATGTGTATTCTGTTGTTTTTGGATGGAATGTCCTATAAATATCAATTAAGTCCATCTTGTTTAATGTATCATTTAAAGCTTGTGTTTCCTTATTTATTTTCATTTTGGATGATCTGTCCATTGGTGAAAGTGGGGTGTTAAAGTCCCCTACTATGATTGTGTTACTGTCGATTTCCCCTTTTATGGCTGTTAGTTTTTGCCTTATGTATTGAGGTGTTCCTATGTTGGGTGCATAAATATTTACATTTGTTATATCTTCTTCTTGGATTGATCCCTTGATCATTGTGTAGTCTCCTTCTTTGTCTCTTGTAATAGTCTTTGTTTTAAAGTCTATTTTGTCTGATATGAGAATTGCTAGTCCAGCTTTCTTTTGATTTCCATTTGCATGGAATATCTTTTTCCATCCCCTCACTTTCAGTCTGTATGTGTCCCTAGGTCTGAAGTGGGTCTCTTGTAGACAGCATATATACAGGTCTTATTTTTGTATCCATTCAACCAGTCTGTGTCTTTTGGTTTTCTCTACCACTTTAGAGGTAGTAACTTTTAACAGTGTGAAATAGAACTTTCCAGATATTTAATAGGTATGCACAGAAATGAATCTCCTTCTGTGCTTATATATAGTTTATAATGAATATATACATATTTGCATTTTATAGAATAAAATCATACTTTACATACATATTGTTCTGACATTTTCTTTTTTCACTTAATAAATTATAATTCTTTCAATTTCAGAAATCCATGTCAGGATATTGAGAATTGGTTCATTTTAAAAAATGTTTGCTGAATGTTCCATTTTGTGAATCTATTTAATGTAAATAAAATAAGTAACATTTAAAGTAATAAAATTATTTATGTAACCAATCCCCTACTAATGGGAATTGAGTTGTGTCCCAGTTGTGTGATTCAGTGCATCAGCGGACAGTGGGACGTGGGACATTCAGGGTAAAGGGACGTCATCTTGCCTTCAGGTGTTGAGTCTAATGTGTTTCTTGCCTCTTGGATATTTTTCCGTCTCGCAGATTTTCAAGGTTTCTCATTAATAATGGCGGATTTTATGTGACACACAACTCTGTGGAGTGGAAGCTTGAGGAACTCTCCGTGTTTGGCTGACTCATTAATGCTCAGTATTCTTTTGTCGGGCGAGACGTAGGTATTAGCTTTCTGAATACTGTGTTTTTAAAGATCAGGCACAGAACAAGGGTTTTAAACCTGAAGATCTAGGTATATGTGTAACTGCTTCAGTTATTCTTGTCCTGGAAGGAGCTCTTCAGTCTCGTTGAAAGTTGCATGGTTGGGTCTAAAAATGTTTCACTTGTAGTAAGTAGCAGGGTTGTATTAAGGAAGAGGTGTATTCTGGGTCTGGTTTGACCTTCAGCTGAGAAGGGTGATACGTTTCAGTTGCTTCCCAGCAAGGACTCATTAGAGTCTCCTTTCTTTGTTGAAATGTTCATCACTTTCTTCTTCTCCAGTCCTCTACTTAAAAATCTGTTATGACCTCACTTCAGACTTTAAAACTGTTTTGTGAAAAGTTCCAAAAATAATAATCCTGAGCAAGTGACTTCTACGTGGCAATAAAATTGATGTCCGTGAGGGATGGGAACATTGTGTTAACTCAACTGTTGCCTGCTCTCTCTGCAAAGTGGAATGAGATGGAGCAAAAATCTAAGGCCTGAATTAGTCTTAGGATAACTTATTATTGCATTTTGTTGAATTGGTATGAGCGTTTTCTGTAATTTTTTATAAAAATTAATTTTAAGGAAGTTATAAATATATTCACGTTTTATTTAAAGGGTACTGCACAAGGTTTTCAGATGCTGAAGACAAACTACAATGGAGAACATACTGTCAATAAATAATGATTTTGTAACATTAGAGAGTAGACCTACTTAAAGTTCTATTCCTTCTATAGAACACTCAGGTTTGTCTAAGTTTGGGAGGCTGTGCAGTTTGTGTTAATTCAGGTACTGGGATGTCACACATTCTGTCTCACACAAGAGGGGCTCTTTAAATTGGCCTTAAGCAAGCATCCCTACTATATCAAAACTGTCAGCTTTCAGCCAGTGGTGTATACAGTTGACCCTAGAACAACATGGGTTTGAACCGTGCAGGGCCACTTACAGTTGGATTTTTTTCAATAGTAAATAGTGAAGTATGACAGGATCCATGATTGGTTGATTCCTAGGCTGGGTGTTCAGCATTGGGAGTGATCCTGGTATTTAGCTGGTGTTTGAAGCCATGGGGGTTGACAAGACCACCAGGGAAAGCACTTTAGATGAGAAGATAAGGGGGCCATACATGGAACCTTAAATAACACCAGTAGTGAACACCTGGATGGTGAAGGAGAGCCAGCAAAAGAGATTGAGAAAGAGTACATAGACAGAAAAAGAAGCACTTTATTAGTAACCTAAATGTATTATTGCTCATGCTTTCATGGGCTGTGTCTCATATTTTTTCATATGAGTTACGTATACCTTCTTACCAGGTATATTGCTTTTATTTTTAGATATAATGGTTTTTGATTCCTTGTGAACTAGACATTGAATTATAATTATTTATAGACAAGTCACTTCAGAATTTGGACCATACTTTCATGTGGAGGAGGAGGAAAGTAAATCCAAACTCTTCCGGTTCGAGATACCTTTTTTCAAGGGCAGGAGAAATAGAAAAAGGCAGTGGGAAGGAGGTGGGAATTAGAGCAATCAATTTTAAGGGAGAATATTTTGAGAGGAAAACTCGTATTCCTAAAGATGCAATGTTCTTTTACTTACCTGTATCTTAAAAGAAGACCTAGATTATGTGATCACTGACAGCTAATGATGGACTTGTCATAATGTATGAGTAAATGTAGATAATGTTTATGAGCTATTAAAACAACTTGTTTCCTTAGTAGTTAAAATTTCCCCCATATTTCCATCTGTGAGTCATCTAATCCTGTTATTTTCTATAGAACCCTATTGGTATTCCATAGTTATTTTTTTTTTCCATAGTTATTTTTAATTGTCAAATTAAATTACCGGATTCAAGTGTTGGATATTCATGTGTGTATACAGTTTGACCCTTGAACAACACAGGGGTTGGGGTGCCGACCCTTCCTGTAGTTGAAAATCAGACTGTAACTTATAGTTTACTTATAGTTTATTATGGAAACTATCTTTCTGTTTTTATTCACCAGGTTCAAGTCAGAAAAGATGAAGTGCTGAAAACAGGACATCAATTCTCTTTGGGGATTTTTAAATGGTAGAATGAATATTGACATGGAGGGTGCAGCTGAGAGGGTTGTGTTGCCTGAGGAAAGCCATGTATGATTAAGATGAGGGGATGGAAGGCAGATAATGGAAAAGTTTGTGTATACAGGGAGAATTGACTATATCAGTGGAACCAGGATTTCACAAGCTTTAGTGGAACTAACTTGGAGGAATGGAAGAGCAAATAGATGATGTTTGGTGTGAATTTAGTTCCCAGGGCCACTGATCGACATCAGAGTTTCTCAGCAGCAGCTCTGATGACGTTTTGGGCTGGACAGTCCTTCCTTGCGGTGGCTGTCCTGTGCGTTGTTGCGTGTTTAGCAGCACCCCTGGTCTTTACCCAGTAGACGATGGTAGAACCACTCCATTTCCCCAGTTGTTTTTTTAAAATTTTTCTTCTATATTTTGGCTGCGCCACGTGGCACGCGGGATGGTTCCCCAACCCTGGCCTCCACAGTGACAGTGCCGAATCCTAACCACTGGGCTACCAGGGAACCCCCTATTTCCCCAGTTTTGACAACCACAGTTGCCCCTCACTTTACTATATGTTCCCTGAGAGGCAAAATAGCCCAAGTTGAGAACCACTGGTCTAGATAATGCCTGTGGGAAGCACTGAATTAGGATAGCAACCTGTGTTCAAGGTTGCAGTAAGAGGAGATTGCTGAGGAAGAAGTACCTTTTTGCTAAAGGAGTGTCAAAGGCCCTTTGACTGGTGAGGCCACCTACAAACTCAACTTCCCAGGTAACTACCCAGAGCTGGGGGGGTGGGTCTCCTTAAGTTTCATGGTATCTTCATGGCTGTTAGCTCCCAGACATAGTTGTTCCCAAATTTGAGTGTGCAACAGAATTATCTGGAGGGTTTATTAAATTACAGATTATTGGGCCCCCAGAGTTGCTGATTCAATAGATTGAGGGCCTGAGAGAAGTTTTACATTTCTAACTCGTTCCTAGAGGACGCCGTTGCATCACAGAGACCACATTTTGAGAACCTGTTTTCTAGAGTAAACTACCATTGCCGTTATCTAGCGTTAGATCTTTCTTGATTACCTTTGTGATTTTCTTCATGCTCAGGCTTGCTACCTTCAGGTTTTCTGTTCACAGTTTGCTCTTTCTATTTAATCCTTGCGTTGTTTGCTTCCCGTGGTTCTTAATTGTCTTCCTTAATTCACATCCTGCACTGAGGGATGAAGGGAAAATGCCTCCTCTTTTCTTTACTTCTCTCTCTGGGCATGTTTTTTTCTTTGCTTCAAACCCTGTGAGACTCAGTTTCCCTCATTCTACATCCTGTACCATCTCCTAGGGTTTCCCATCTTTCAGGACATCTGTGCCATAAGGATGGGTTACAAATATACACCACAGTTGTCAAAAATCTGGGGTCGCTCAGCATTTGATATGCTATTTTGACTGTAGTAACACATTTTAAGGAAATATCTGACTTTTAGATCCTTTTCTAAGCTGCAAGTGATTTCTTGGAACTCATCTTTCTACAAGGGACATTTGAATTATTTTGCATAAATGTGTAATTTTACACCTGCCCACATCAAAGCTTATCTGTGAATTTCCTGCCCACTCACACATCCTCTTGAGATGTCCCTATCAGACTGCATTTTATTACCCAGGAAAGATTACTTAGGGTCATATGCATTCTTAGAGATATCACTGTATCCTGTCCTTTCTTAGTCATTAAAATGCTTTGTATTTTTAAATAGATATAGATTGGCTCTCAGGAGACCATCACCGTTTATATTTTTACAGATGCATTCCCTTTGCTGCATGTTGATAACAAACTCGCTATCCACAAGAAACAGAATCACATGATCCTGTAAGAGAGGAAAAATTATTTTCCTCTTCCCTTCTGAGTTCTTAGCTGAGACCCCTGTAATAAAAGAGACTAACAAGAGAACAATTAACAAGTCTATTAACATGCATATCTCATGTATACATGGGAGATACCCAGGGAAAAATGAGTAACTCCCAGAGGTGGATCAGAATCTAGACTTAAATACCATCTTAATAAGGGAAAGGGGAGAAGGGAGAGACTAAATGGTTTTTAGGAAAGATGAATGGGTCCTAAGAAGAATCTGTGGAGGGGTGACAATGTGACAAAGTTTGGCTGAGTGTAGTGTCAACCTCTGGTCTCCTCTCCTGTGACGAGTCAGTCCTCTCTGGTTGGTGAAATTCCAGTGGGGGGGGGGGACTCATGACAATTGAGTTCCTTTTGGAAAATCTGTCTTTAAGCAGATAAGGGGAGTTCAGAGAAAACTGCTCTCTGCATTTGCTGCTTTTGAAGTGCCTACAGCTCAAAAGAGTCAATAAAGGAAAGTGGCATATTTTGGGGTGGCATATTCTGCTACCCTTCCATCTTACTCCAATTTGGGGTCAGAGTAGACTGTCGCCTCTAACACCACCTGGTTTCCTGGTCCTGATTCTACTTACATAGCTGACCCCAGTGAATCATCATAGGGTGACAGTTCTGTCACTCTGGATCTTACAGTACGCTCGTTTTAGGTGTGCTTCACGGCAGGGGGCAGTTTGGATTCTCGGACTGTTAGAAACTGTTAGAAGCGATTGCTCCTTAAGCAGCAGTGAGAGAGGACTTCACGTGATTTCTGCGACAGGCCCTGCTTGCCCCCACCTGTGTACCTTCTCTAAAGCCGCCTTCCACTTTTACAAAGCTCAGCCCCTCCTTGCCAAGCCAACTCCTGGTCATCCTTCAGCTGTCAGCTTGCCCGTGACCACCTCACCACCTCAGAGAGCCCTTCCATGGCACCCAGGTCAAGCCACCCTGGAGCACCTGTTCTCCTCCTTCAGGACACTTTGCACAGTGTAATTATTTAATTATTTGTCATAATATGATGAATGACGCACTCATCTGTGAGTTCTCCAAGGGCAGTGTCTATTTTTGGGGTCACTGTAAATCCATGCTGTCAACCGTAGGGCCTGGTGCCTGAAGGACCTCCATGTTTAATGACTAGTGGTTCCCTTCATCGTGTCTGCTATCTGGAATAACATTAAAAAAAAAAGAACCCTGCTTCTAAACTTTCCCATTTGACTGTCCATGATCATATGACTCCCCTTCATTTTTACCCTCTTTGTTTTCATTCTCTAAGCTCTGCTGACAGAGCTAAATTCTTTAGCTTTTCTTCATAGGATGTGGTCTCCGGACCTCCTACCATTCTGGCTACCCACTTTTGGATGTTCTGGGTATCAGCACAAAACACATGGAAGTGTTCTTTTCCTCTATTCATGCATGGTCCTTCTCTAATACGCATCAGGACTGCTGTAATGATTTTAGCCCCTGAGTCACACTGCTGACAAATGCAAAAAATCTGACCACTGCAATACTTCAGCTATTTGCGTGATACATTTAAATAATAAAGCAATATATGATCATTATAAAAAACTAGAAAGTTCAGATGGAAAAGAATAATTTAAAATCACCAAATAATGCTGTCACCTGGAAACATCCAGTGTTAAAATTTTATAACCTTAAAGAGTTTTCCCATGAGCTGTTTATATTGACGTAAGTATATACATGTGTATATGTATATATATATATGCATGTTTGTGTATCATGAGCTCATATGTTCATTTTATATATATTTTATGGCTCTGTACACTGTCATATATTATGATGTCTCTTCATGTCAGTAAATATAGTTCTGTTCTGCCTTGGGAAGTAATGTGAATAGTAGTTAAAAATCCAGGATTTGAATCCAGGTGGACCTGGGCTCTGCATCCCATTACCACTTACTTAGCTGTATGACCTTGGGTAGGTTACTTACCCTTTCCAAATTTCAGTTATATAGCTATATAACATATACTATTTAAAATAGTTACATAGTTCATATAGCTATATAGCATTCTGTTTTATGGATATGCCAATTGATAGCATCTTTAGATTAGGTCCCCCCAATCCTACAATTTAATTTTTGAATCTTAAAGTTGGATTTTATATTTTTGTACTTGTTAAACTTTATCTTGTTGACTTCAACCCAATATTTCAGGCTTCGGAATAATTTTAAAATACTTTTCAATCTTTATCTCTTGGATCTGTACGTCATATATAAATTTGATAACTGGACAACATTTAATCCAATTTATAGATGGAAGTGTTAAGCACAGTAAATGTAGTAGAGGACTGCACGTCCCATTGTTGTTATCATTACAGTAGTACCCCCTCCCCCATCGCCCTGGGGCTGTGAATCCACTGATCAAGAGACTTTGGCTAAGACTATTGAGTGTTGAATCAATCCAACAGATTGGTATATTCCTGATCAATTTCCCTCTCTGGTCCCAAGGAAAGGAGGAAGAAATGCTGTCAGAAGCCCTGATTGAATAAGAATATATTATCTTTTCAGCATTCTCATAATCTACCTCTCCAGTAAGAGTTTCATAAAAGTAAATAAGGTTAGATTAGTCTGATGAATTTTTAGTGAACTCATACTCGCTCCTTGAAATTTTAACATTTTTATTAATAATATAGGAGCTATGGACATATTTAAAATGTAACTACCTCTGGAAAAGGAAAATCTATAGCAACACATCTATACCAACATAAAAATATAAGATAGATCCATTCCAGCTTTTTACTTTAAAAGAGATGGGGGGAAGGGAAGGTATGCTTTAGAGGGAGAAAGGAAAGAAAAGAGAAAGAAGATAAATTGGAGGATGGAGAGAATCTTTATTTGCTTCATTATTTTTTTCTTGGCACAACACTCTATGTTAAGAAAAGGAAAGGACATGCCGAAGTAGTGCCATGCTTAAAAGAAGTCATCATAGCAAAATGCGTATGGACAAATGCTGCCTACGCATATTATGAAACGTACGTGTTTACCATTTCTTGTTCACCTGGGGTGGTTCACTCTACGCATAATAATGATTATTATTCAAATAACATAATACTTTAAAATAATATTGTGGTTATGCTCTCAAAAGCACTCTTTTTTCTTTAACATCTTTATTGGAGTATAATTGCTTTACAATGGTGTGTTAGTTTCTGCTTTATAACAAAGTGAATCAGCTATGCATATACATATGTCCCCATATCTCCTCCCTCTTGTGTCTCCCTCCCTCCCTCCCTCCCTATCCCACCTGTCTATCAAAAGCACTCTCTCAGTATCTTTTTTTAGTTCTTCAGTGCACCTCAGTAGGTTGGTAGGGGATCTCTCAAAAGGGAGAAGAGACAGAAAAGGCTAAGTGATTTTCCCCAGAAGTTCACAGCAAATTATTAGCGGAATTAAAACCATAAACCGGAGGTTCTATTAGCAGGATCCTCATCTAGAATTCAGTAAAATTTCCTTTTGTTCTATTCTAGGAGAGGGAGTCAGGCTCAAGTAGTAGGTTCTAGAAGAACATCCAGGATCCAGCCCTCACCTGCTTTGACAGCCTTCTCTCCCATAGCTCCTCACTGCATATCTCATGTTCCAGGAGCACCAAGTGGCCAGTAGTTTTCCCTACCCTGCACCAGGGCTGCTTCATGCCTTTGCGTCTTAGGCAATATAAGTCCATCTAAATAAAGTCCCTTCACACCTTTCTGTACCTGGAAGATTCTTATGCCTGTATCAAACTTTAGCTCCTCTTCTCCAAGTAGCCTTCATTGAGCCTCCAGCATGGGCTCATGTGTGGCCGTCCTAGCACTTGACATTGTAAGGTTCTTACTGTTACATTTATCTCTTTATGGGCCTCTTCTTTACTTTACTATAAATTCTTAGCACACTCAGAACCTAACGCGTAGTGACTGCTCAAATATTGTTCAAGTGGGCTAAACTGACAGGTTGTCTGTACCGAATAGGATGTGAGAGTAAATCTAAATCAATGAATAAATAAATGTCCTTAGACCATATTCTATTTCGAAAGAAATTTAGTGTGATTTTTGAAAATACAATTTTCAAATGGCTACTCTATTGATAGCCATTGTTTATATTGTTACACATCTAATTAGTGTTTTGCCCAAGTGGGCAAAACATGAGTATTTTTTATCCAGAAGCAACCTGTGTTATATTTCAATGGCTAATGGATTTAGGAAGGTTCTTTAAGGAAGCAGTTCTATTTTTATTCAGGTTCCCTAAGAGGTTGGAGGAATCTTTACCAGAAATTGTAGCATTTTGACAATATCTATCTTTGTAAAACATTCTGACATCCAAGTGATTTGATTAATTTAGTTTTTAATAGGTATGAGGGAATTTTAAAATATTATACCCACAGGATAATTTATTCATGGGGAATCATTTTGTAAGTGATGAATCTCTTTCCTTTTCTGGTAGAAATAGAAAAAAGTGGATTGCAGCTGCTAACTTAATAATTTTACTGATAACTAAGAATGGAACAGATCTTGCTGTGAGTTATATAATCAGCTTAAAAAGCACTCCATATTCATTCTGTGACAGAGTATGAAAAACACAAGGCAGAGAATATGGTTATTAGAATTTCTTCCCTGCAAAAGCTTAATGATGTTATATTCAATACTACAGTCAGATAAAGATTGGGTTCGAGTGATCAAACAGCCGCCCAAGGAATGTATCTTAATGTCAGCCTTAAGTGGCTTTTCTTTTTCCAGCTAAGGAAATCTAACAGGATATTAAAAAGCATATTAACCTTCAAAATAGGTTTAGATTCTGCTATGCTTCTAAAGAGGCAATATGAGACTTGTGAGAGCTATGGTTAGTAGAAGGTTTGACCCATAGAATTTGTAGAAAGGGGTCACTTAAATTTAGTTTGAAAGCCAACACTCTCGCGTGTGACTCTGTCTAATATCACACCCTCCAATCCATTCTTCACGCAGCTGGTACAGTTATCTTTCTAAAGGCACATCTGATTATGTGGTTCATCTGTTGCAAGCCCTGTAGTTGTGGGATCTAAACACATTAGGTTGGCAGACTGGGTCCTCTGGAAGCAGGTCTTGAAAATAACTGCCCTTGAAATCCATGCTGGAGCCCTAAGGAGCAGCTCCCAGTGTGCAGAATACCTCAGCCATTGACTATTTCCTATTATAATGCAGCCATCCCTGTCAGCCTGGAATGGACGCTCTCGGTCCATTCTCCCAGGGGAATTGATCACCCACTCTCTTGCACCCATGATTTACCGCTACACCACTGTTCTTTCAAGCCACTCTTAACGTTTTGTGAATGCAATTACTCTTCCCTCTTTGACTCTAAGCTTTTATTATGTCTGTGTGGCCCTTGGTTGACTAGATTTATGAATGGATTCACCCATACCTGAGAGACGTATTGAACGTGATTGCTCTCTCTTGAAAACAATATCCTTCATGGGAGTTTTGCCAACAATTTCAAAATAAATGGTCTCCAGCTTGGGATGTTTTCCTGAGCTGTTATTATTATACTTACTGATTTTGTTTTCATGTTGTAGTTTAAAACATTAGAGATGAGTAGCTTTGGTTTATAATTTCAACTCTTACTCAAATACTTAGATTCCTACAGAAGAAAATACTTTAGGCTAAGAAAACCAGCATAGTCAGCAAAATGCTCAATTTTGACCTTTCTTCCCCATAGAAATTTGTCTTCCAAAATGTGCCCATTGATCCATTTTGCCCTCCACTGGTGTTTTTGGATGGGTTTAGGATTTTCTGGGGAGCAAACATGGGCAAGGCATCACCATTTTTAGCTAGATTCCTAACCATTTAGAGTGATTCTGTGTTATTTTGTTCCTTGAGCTGTCACTAATCTTGGCTGCTGGATTATTGTTACGTCTGAGTTATCTTAGTTATATAAAGTCAGAGATTATCATGTTAGGTATTATATGTAGTTATAGAATTAGTCATTGCTGTTGTCTGTAGGCATAAAAGTAAGTTCTGAAGTAGACACCATCACTGGGGCATAGAGCGTTGAGTTAATTTTGTCTATCTTCCTTTTATTTTTGAAGTGGAGAAAGCTGAAGTCTAGAATCTTAAGTGATTATCTAGGATTTCATGGCAAATTCAGAGAAGCACTGAGCCCCACGCAAAGTATTTCCAAAATGCCTCCCCTGCCTTTTGGATCTGAAAACCATTCCAGACTACTCAGGAGGTAGCAGGCGTGGAGTTACAGTGTAGCTTGCTTTCCATTGGTGTTTTCATTGCCCCTTTGTAGAAGACTGCCACATGGATAATTAATCCTCAGTGAACTAAGAGATTGAAGCACAAAGCTGCCTTATAAGTACTGGCTTTATCAAAGTGACTATATACTTTTAGGTGATGCCCTAAAAGTATCCAAAAAGCTGATTTTTTTTAAAAAGCTGATTTTCTACTTGAATTAGCAGAAACTTTGACTAGTGAGTGAAGATCTCAAATTATAATTACTCCTGTTAACAAGTGTGCCTGTTACTTGCCTATGGTTTGCAAGACTCCATGTTGAGCAGGGTCAGCTCGGATGGCCTCGTGGAGCTACGGATAAGCTAATAAGAGAGGCAAGGGAGGGAAAACAGTCTCCGAGAAAAATGCAGGTAGTCTTGGAGTCCTTTATAAATAAATACATCTCCACACCAATCCCTGCCTGGCACCTGACTGGCATTCTTCCTTAATAGGTCAACTATTGTTGCTAGGCGGCTTTAATCATTTTGCAATTTCAAGTTAAGAAAAAGTAATACCACAGCTTTGTCTCAGCTTTCTGCCTTTTATTCATAGTAAGAGGACATAAAAAGTTCTTAAAAAATGCCCTGTCTTGGAAACCTTGCAGGAAGGTAGCCCTTTCAATCAGAAAACATTTCAAATAGCAGCTTTGTCAGCCTTCTTGCTTTGAGCTGATAATAGGGACAGTACGTGGGTTGGAGGAGGGGGAAAGAACAGCCTTTAATTCTACCTACATCAGGAGCACTTTAAGGGAAGGAACTCGACATTTTTTGTATCCTTTAAAGCCTACAATTGTGCTAAACATGCAGTCTGCACCTTAAGGTGGTTGCTGAATGAGTGAATGGGTTTGTTGGATGGATGATGGATGGATAAATGGATATGGATATTTTACATCTACTTTGTGTCGTTTTGAATGACACAGGATCTGTAAAATAAAATTGTCTCCTCATAATGGAATACTTTTTCTTCCTTTTTTATTTGCATGAATAAAAGAATTATCCTCTTATTCTTCTCTAGTCTCACCTGAAAAAAAAGAGCCTTCTTTGTAAAGCTACCCACCTTTCTTCTGGATTCCTTCCCATCCTCCTTCTTTGGGACCTGACCCCTTAATTGTCTCGCTTCCCTAACGTCTGCCCCTTCAGAAGGCATTGACTCTCTGCCACACCGTTTCCCCTTGTTCGACACTCAGCTCTTTAAAGGAGTGGTAGGTACATACTGCTTTCCCTCCCAGTTACTTCTTAATTCTCTGCAGCTCAGCTCAAACTCTTCGAGGATGAATATTCCCACACTTAAGATGGAAACCGTAGTACTCCCTGGCAAGGTGATTTTTAATATTTGCTTACTGTCTGCCTACTTATAATTGATAAGTGGTTTCTCTAATTATGATGATTTGGGTCGACAATTCTCACAAAGAAAAGTTTTTTTTTTTCCCAGGCTTGGAGAGCCTTTCTTTTCCCCCTTATTTTCCTTAATTTTCCCTCCAGCAGCACATCCTCTGTGAAGCTCCTCATTGGTTATTCAACTTTACTCCTGTTTCTACTTGATGCTTATTTGCTTATTTAGTTTTCTTACGGTAATTACATGAGGCTAAGTAATAGCACATATTTAACTAAAAAATTCTCAGCATCTAATTCAGTGCTGAGCACATAGTAGGTAATTAATAAATACTTCTCAACTGAATAAACTATTACAGATGTATGGGGGAGTCACTCTTTTGAGTAAACCTGATTGCCAGTTTATTAAGGACTCTGAATGCCCACAAAAGTACATTCATCATGGTAATCTAATTGATTACCTTTTCTTCTTGCAGGAGCTTTAGCTATTACAATAAGAAGCCCTTTGCATCTTTATTACTGTCTTCTTGATCCATATATTGATTTTAAGGTTGGTTTGTTGGACACTTTACTGTATTCCTTTTCATCATAGTTGTGAGTTATTATTTCGGAATCAGGAAACATGATTCATAGACAAAAGGACTGACTTAGGTAATAGAGTATCTCTGATTGTAAACTAAAGATATTTTGGGATGCATAACAAGAATTCATGGTAAAATAAAAGGCTTACATATTTAGCAGACCTTCTAGGACTGATTAACAGTCTTCTTTGGAGTGTGTGTGTGTGTGTGTGTGTGTGTATGTGTGTGTGTGTTTTGCACTGGGGCAAGGATGAGAGGGCAAAGGATTGCTAGTAATCCTAGATGTTAACTAGAAAGACAATCAAGGTTTTAACTATATGTTACTATTATGCTTTCCTCTTTTAGTTTCTCTTAAAGAAAAATACTTTCTGATGTGAAATACAGTTGCTTCCAATTCCAAACTACATGATTCCCCTCTAAGGGATTTGCCAAAATGGCACAAAATGGTGGGGGTAGGAGCAATTTTAATGTAAAAACAATACAACTGGAAAGAAATTCAGAGCCATGCCTCATTGGACAGAATTGCAGTTAAACTGAATTTGGTTGATTTTTTGTAAGTCTGCCAAAAATCTGAAGATATTAAGTATTACTTTATTTTATTATTATTTTTTAAAGTAAACTGAACTTATCAAAGTGCCTTTGAAAATCTATTAACCTTTTATCCTAATCCAAGTAGACAACTTCCTTATTCAGTGTGTCATTAACCTCCACTATCACCTCCAGTTGCCTTCTAGCAAACTAGTAAAAATGAAAAATGACTTGTGATAGATGCTCGACACACTTCATATGATGTGTTCCTTTTTATTCTTGAGTACTGAGTTATATAGTCCATGCTATCATTTTGGAAATGTCCTTCATTTCTTTATATGTGGGACCCTCTATCTCACAGATCTCATATCACTCCTAACTACGGTGATTCCTTGAGAAAGGAGAAATGTGTGACATTGCATGTCTAAAAATGTCTTTATTTTATCCTCATGCTGTGCTGATAATTTTGCCAGTTACAGACTTTTAGATGAAAATTATTTTTCATTAGAATTTTGAAGGCATCACTCTCTTGTCTTCTAGATTCCAATGTTAATATTGAGAATCCGATACCACTTTTTCCTAATTCTTTGTATGCAACCTTCTCTCTCACTCCACTGCCTAGAATTTTAAAGTATATGGTGTGAATCTTTATTGAATTTTCTAGACATTTTCAAGGACTTTTCAATTTGGACACTCATATCAGTCAGTTTTGAGGAATGTTCTTTTATTTCTTTGATAATTCTATATAGACTGTTTGGTCTTTCCTGCTGAAACTCCTATTAGTTAGATTTTGGACCATATGGATTTTCTAAACTAGTATTTTTGGTGTTGTTTGTTTATAAGCCCTTTCTTTGTCGTTTTGTTCCTCTTTGGGACATATTTTCTTGCTTGCATCTTCTAATTCTCTTATTGGACTTAAACATTTTCTACTTACATACTTTTAATTTCAAAGAACTCTTTTTTTGTATTTTTATCATCCTTTGTATGACGTTTTGTCCTTAATTCATGCATGCGTGCAGTGTCTTTGATCTATGATGCTATCATTGTCCATTATGTGAAATTTCCATTTTTGTTTCTTTTGTTTTTTCTCCGATTTCATTCTCTATCTTTCAGTTGGAGGCTTTTCTCAAGTGTTTGGTAATTCTTGCTTTTCTACTCATGTTCATGCTTAAACACCAATAAGAAGCTTTGTGAGAAAGTTGGGTGTGTTCATTCATCAGCTTTTCTGTGATCAGCCAGATCATTCTTGGCTGGGGACCCCCAAATTCAGTCTGAGTACATTTTCCCCCAGTTTCTCTAGAGCGGGATTCTCCAGTCTCCTTTGAAGGCAGCATGAACCTGGCTATTGACATCCTAGAGCGGGCGGGAAGGAGGGATGGGTGTCTTGGTGTTTTCTCACCCCTCCCCCACCACTGTCCCTGGTGTCCTTGAGTCTTGATACTCTCAGGCTTAATTTCTCTGTAGAATATTTCCCCATACTCCTGTGGCAATGAGGGATGAGTAATCACGTAATAAGTGCGTTGGAGGTGGGGATGCAGGAAAATTAATGCTCTTTATAGAGACTTTCAAAATATTCTCTTATTTTCAAACTTCTTAGTCCAATATACTCTTCCCTTACACTCTTCCTATACTTCCAACTCCTAGGCCTTTTCTAGGTTCTGAAGGGTAAATTGAAGTGAATCTCACTGGTGTCCTCCTCAGTAGGCGCCTTCCTTATTCCTACTAACATTTTTGGCTGTATCTCATTTCTTGGTGGGAATTGGGTTTGGTGTCTGTCTGCTAAAATGACTAAATCTTAAAAAAAGGCTGGCCTACTATGGAGAACAGTATGGAGGTTCCTTAAAAAACTAAAAATAGAGCTACCATATGACCCAGCATTCCCACTACTGGGCGTAGACCCTGAGAAAACCATAATTCAAAAAGAGTCATGTACCACAATATTCATTGCAGCTCTATTTACAATAGCCAGGACACGGAAGCAACCTAAGTGTCCATCGACAGATGAATGGATAAAGAAGATGTGGCACATATATACAATGGAATATTACTCAGCCATAAAAAGAAATGAAATTGAGTTATTTGTAGTGAGGTGGATGGACCTAGAGTCTGTCATACAGAGTGAAGTAAGTCAGAAAGAGAAAAACAAATACTGTATGCTAACACATATATATGGAATCTAAAAAAAAAAAAAAAAAAAAAAAGGTCATGAAGAACCTAGGGGCAGGACGGGAATAAAGACACAGACCTACTAGAGAATGGACTTGAGGATATGGGGAGGGGGAAGGGTAAGATGTGACAAAGAGAGAGAGTGGCATGGACATATATACACTACCAAACGTAAAATAGATAGCTAGTGGGAAGCAGCCGCATAGCACAGGGAGATCAGCTCGGTGCTTTGTGACCACCTAGAGGGGTGAGAAAGGGAGGGTGGGAGGGAGGGAGATGCAAGAGGGAAGAGATATGGGAACATATGTATATGTATAGCTGATTCACTTTGTTATAAAGCAGAAACTAACACACCATTGTAAAGCAATTACACTCCAATAAAGGTGTTAAAAAAAAAAAAAGGCTGGCCTTATTGAGAAGACTTACATTATGTATGGAATAGACTGGTATATAGCTATAGGTATATAGATAACTCAATTAAAAGTAGTTTAGAAAGTCCACGAGGTCCAAAATCTAACCAGTACTGTGCAGGTTTCGTCAGGAAGAACCAAACAATGTAATCTATATGGAAATTATCAAAGAATAATGAAATGAAGGCTACCATTATGGTACTTCAGTGTATCTCTGATGATGTTGTTCTCTCTCTCTCCGGTTACTTCCAGGATTGGGCTGTGTAAAACAGGGAGCCTAATTGGAAGTGCAGACCTATAAACTGAGAGACCTACAATATTCATAAAGTGTGATCATGGATTACTTTTCCTGTATTGAGATATGGGAAGGTCTCCGAAGGAATGGGGTGTGGATGTGTATTGATGGGAAGGTAGGTTTAGGCGGAAGGGGTCATAGAGAGGAAAAAAAGGAGGTGGTTCTAACACTGTGGCTTCTAGTCAGCCAAGGTGCTGCCTCGTAGCCTTGGTGTCAGTGTGGGTTGAAAACAGGTGCTTTCCTGGGGATGGGGGCGTCACTGACACAACTGCCAAACTGGCCCTAGACCCCAGAATTTCCCTTCTTACCATAGTGGGTGCTTTTGAAAAATCTAGGACATCCTTCACATGATCGTCTCAAAGATAACTAAAAAGCATAACACATTTTAGAGTACAAAAGGCAAAATTCAAAATATCTTAGAAAGCTAGATTATTTCCAGTAGAGTTTATAACATGTGTGAAACATGAAGTTTGAATTCCAATCACAGAAACCTTATACTAATGCATTCTTTTATCCCAGCCTCATCTGTAATGATCGGCAGTTCTTCGTAACAGATCATGAATCTTGGTGCAACAGGGCAATAATGTTGAGGCGAGAGAGGACGTCTCGTTTGCTTTTATTTCACTGAGTGGAGCTACATGACACTGCTGTTTCTGAAGAGTGGCTATCATTTGTATGCTTTGCTGCAAACAGCCTTCCTGGCTGCAGTAATTTAGGGGCATCTGAGAGCTAAGTCTGAAGGTGCAGTACCGCGCCATCAGGCAAGCACTGAGCAGGATGTCCTCTGAGGTGGGTTTCATTTTGTGGGTTGTGTACAACACGCATTTCTGTTGATTCCCTGGATCTACCTACCAACACGCCTGGAAGATAGGACTAAGCCAGGGATGTTCAAATCAACTTAACATTTGTTTAGGCAAATGAACTTAAAAATAATTGTGTCAGCCCAAATCCAGCAGAGTGCGTGGGCTGCTCAGGCTGGGTGCTCTGGTTTACCTCGGGTGCCTTGCTAGGAGGGCTGGAGCACACCCCTCTCGACATCATCTCTCTGTGTGTGTTTGGAGAGACTGGGACCTGAACAGATGGCCTTGATCTGGGCTCCCATGACTACCAGGCAGGCCAGGCAGGCAGATGAGTGATCTGGCGTGTTCCTTCTCTTTTAAATTGCTGTCAGCCAGAGAAAAATGGTGAAAATAAATCAATGGCTCCCTCCTCCAGACCCAGCATGTACCTTTCAGTCATCAAAACAAGAAACATCCTGTGGTGGCTGTTGGGTGATTTCTCTGATAGAAGGAGCCCTTCACACACTGGAGATGAACATAACAAATGGCCAACTCATGCCTCAGAAGGGACTTTTTTGGTCAGGACCAAAAGTTGTCACTGAATGGACAGAAGCAGGTTTGGAAGGAGCATTGTTTATTCACTCTCAGATGCTTTGCATCCTTTGTGACTGGGCTCAGTATTTTTGGTAACTGGTTGGTAACTGTTTACATCTCCCATCCTCAGAACACAGGAAATCACAAACAGGAATCCTGCTCAATATCTCTGGCAGTGCCTTTGTGTTCCTACTGTACCGAAAGCGGAGGGGCCTCTTCTTGTGTCACATCCGTATTCTTGCCACTTCACTGAGCCCAGAGGAAACTGTAATCGAGAGACTCAGTTTAAGTAAGACCAATACCGTAGCTTTAACTCTCGTTTCATCTTCAATATTAACAAGTTGACCCTGAGCTTGGCAACTTTTTGGAGTCACGTGTCAAAAAAATTGGTCCTGGATCAGGAGAGTATGGGATCTTTTATTTTTTAAGATTTGAAATATCATTGCATGATTAATTAATCATTAGTATATTAACAGGTTGACCTTGAACTAGACTGTTTTATGACCCAGCTTCCCTTTATTTGGAATAAAGACCCCCCAACCTTGCTCACAAATCTATGAGTCATATTCTCACACATGCAGGCTGATTTTCTAGTTGTCATGGACATTGATGTGTTTTCAAACAGTAAACATTTCACGTATGCACATATGTGAGAGCTATGTGGGGTTAAGGTAGAAGGGAAGTTCTACTTTTTGGAATGAATCTGAGATATATATATATATATATATATATATATATATATATATATATAAGGCTTTTCAATTTTGAAAGCTTCATCTGGCCTGTGGGTGGCATGTTGGATATCCCAAGACTTACTTAGTGCAGTATGTTAATGTAGTTCCCAAATTTTACATAGCTTGACACATAGAACTGGTAATGTTTCTAGAAATACCATAAATAGAAATATCTTCATAAGACCTTTACTTTGTGATCTGTTTAAGTTGTCTCACCAGTTAGCTAGAAGCATTATGGGACAGTCAGGTCAGAGCATTAAAAGTGGGACTTCTGGTCTTTTTTTTGATTTGGTTTATAACTGAGCTATTTCTTGAGAAATATTGCTTATCCTGTCTCTTCACTGATGCTTAAAATATACGTATGCAAAATAAAGCTGTCTAACTTGCAAGGCTTTTGGGAGGGGTTCTTTATAAATGTTAAGACACTCAAATGTAAAAATTATTAATGACTGAAATACTTAAAACTGTCAGGAAGGATGGCAGCATTTCAGCCAGCCCTCGAGAGGCGACAAGTCTGCTGTGAGTTAGTCATCCTCTGTGGATGATGTACTTGAGGACGTGATGCAAAGCAGTTGAATTTATAAAAAAGATGTCGGTAAAGCTCTTTTTGGAGAAGTCATGGATTGCAGCCTTAAATTCTGGGAAAATGGAATTTTCCCTCAGCTTTACAAATGTGGCAGCAGGGATCCTCACTATTTTGCATTTTTGGATTCTTATTAGTGTTTCACACACACATAGAGACAATAAAGTCTGTGATAATTAAAAATGCTATCTTAAAGATATATTAAAAAATATTCACATATAATGGCATCTCGTAATAATGACCGTTTTACTTCAGTTGCTTCATTTATGCATTTTCTTTGTAGAAATGGGCAGTCAACTATTTGTTCATTCTTATCGTTGTGTTCAACTGTATGAAATAGAATGTTACCTTTAGGCCTTTATGTCCCAGGGAAGCCCCACGAGTCTTAGCACAAGAAAACTTTGAAAGGTTGCTCTTTTTCCTACCCTTACAACTCACAGTCAACCACCTAACATGCCCGTAATTTGGTGGAAACTATTGACTGAGATGTAAGTACAAAGAGGAGAAAAATGAGACCAAAGAGGTGAAGTAACTTATTTTACTCGTAATTCAGTTCTTGCACAAATATGTCTTGCGCTGGGTGCTGTGCTGGTTGCTATTTCTGTGCCCTTCCTATTCCATTATGCTGCCTGCCCATCTTTGCTGTGCGGGATTTGCTCTATGGAAGTTTACTTTTGTTTCCACGGGAAGAATTTTCTTAGTAGTGCCTATTCTCTTCACATAAACTCAGTGGACCTCCTCAGTTTCCTCATTTATGAAATGAGCATGCTGTACTACCGACTCCGAACTTTCTTGATTCTATCACCCTTTAATCAGTTACACATGAAAAATGCTGTCGAACCCTGAAAATCCTTCATTGTGCATTTCACATAGCTTGTATTCATCATGCTGTGTTTTATGTTTACTTCACCTTGTCTTAAAGATGGCGTAAGAAATAGTGCTGTAATGCCCCTTGGTGATACAGTGCTCAAATGAAGGGTTCAGTTATTTTAAACAGTTGGTTACATTTTGCTTTGGGTCTTATGTTGTGAACAAGCTGGGCTTTGTAGCACTGTCATGATTCTCCCTGCCTTTTCCAGTGGTAAGTGCAGACCCACATTACAGCACTGTGAACTGTGGAGCCCAGGGCCTAGCAAACAGTGAATGTATAATGACGAGGCCAAAATTTAGCTAATAAATGCAGGCTGAGGATGCACATATGTGATGGAGCAGAACATCACTTCCATTTGGGGCCCAAGGTATTGGGATTGTACCGGAATCATGGTAAATTGCATAAGCTGGGACTATG
The DNA here is from genome assembly GCF_028023285.1 of Balaenoptera ricei. Taxonomy (NCBI): domain Eukaryota; kingdom Metazoa; phylum Chordata; class Mammalia; order Artiodactyla; family Balaenopteridae; genus Balaenoptera; species Balaenoptera ricei. The sequence continues at coordinate 75,176,249 of NC_082656.1, read as the reverse complement.
TCTTTTGGGGCCTTGGAATATTAAAAATATTAGAAAATGGAGCAGTTCAGAATATAATCATTAAACTGCTTTGTAACTTTTGACCTGGGGTGATGTACAAGTGGCCATTCATTTGTTGGCTGTTTGCTGTGCTTTAAGGATTTTGCCGACTGCTTTATGTATAGCATTTTGTTTAATGAGTATAATAATTCTGTGGCATAGTTTATTGTCCACACTTTACAGAAACAGACACTGAGTTGCAGAAAGGTTAAACGACATGCTTAAGCACTCAAAGCTGCTATTCAAGTTGAGGACTGTCCGATTCCAAAGCCGTACTCGTAATCGCTATGCTCTGATTCTCCCCAAATCAGCCGGTCATTGGCCACACTTTTATAGGCATGTTACTCTTTTTGATGCCAGGGAAACAGAGAGTAAAATAGATAAATAATCCTGATCTCATGGAACTATCGTTCTTATAGGCAAGACGGTAAATGAAGAAATGGGTAAAATGTATAGGATGTCATATGGTAATGGCAGCTTTGGAGAACAACAGAGCAGTGAAGGGAGTAGGGAGTGACGAGCAAGGGGGTGGGCCTTGCAGTTCTGAGTAAGGTGGTCAGGGAGGCCTTGCTGAGAAGATCACACTGGAACAAGGGCATGAGTGAAGGCATAATTGAAGCGGCAGTGGGGTGGGGTTGAAGCATATTGGAAAGGGCTGAAGAGAAAGGGAAGAGAGAGAGGAGTTGGAGAGAGAAAGAGTACAGACAACTCTTTGAAGTCATGTATCAGAAACTGGTCCTGGATCAGGAGAGTATGGGTTTTTTTTTTTTTTTTAAGATTTAAGATTTCATTGCATGGTTAAGTGCTAAGTGCTAATGGTCTAGTGGAGAAGGAGAATTGATTGATAATGCACAAGAGAGACGTGAGAATTGTACCAGAATGTCTCAGAGGAGGTGAGATGGCTGGGACCTAGTGCAGAAGTGGAGGGCTCGATCTTCGGAGCATGGAAAATGGTTCACCAAGATCGGAGGGAAGGCAGAGGGTAGGCGCACAGCGCAGGTTGGTGAAGAGATGCGCCTGTGGGAGTTGAGGGCATCCTCTTCAGATTGCTCCTATTTTCTCATCGAAAAAGCAAAATCAGATCTTGGGCTGAGGGTGCGGGTGGGCGAGGCTGTGTTGGAAACCCGAGGAGGGAACAGTGCAGAATTTCCACTGGAAGAGTGATAGAGTGGCTGGAACATATCTCCGCAGTTTCATCGTCTGCCAGCATTAAGGGTCCCCTTGGGGTTAGTGGCCATGTGTTCAGAGTGAGACACTTGGTGTGACTGTGGGTTCAGTTTCTGAGGAGTGAGCATGCTTCCCAAGCCAGGTCAGGACGCGCAGAGGAGGTGGGAGGGGTTTTGCCGGAAGAGTGTAGTAAGGAGATAATAATCGTGAAATTTAAGCTGGGCAGGTGGGACGTGAGGACATGGGGGTGGTGAGGAACATGGACGTGTGATGAGATCAGTGGATTGTGAGCCCTGGGAGGGTCCAAGCGCCAGGGACTGAGGTGGGAAACAGGGGTGGTGGTCTGAGAGTGGGATGCTTGATGATGAGGTTACTCTGGGTGACTGACGTCTTCTTGGCTGTAACCATAGGTCTGAGCAGCTGAGGGGGCCAGAGGATGAGATCATTGGAGGACCTGAAAGATCACCATTCGTTGGAAAGGGAAACCACCAAGAACTGGGGTTCTTGTGTTGGGGTTCTTCTAGAGATTGACGATGAGCTAAGATTGAAGAACTCCTCCAAGGGAGTGGTTGCGGCCAGAGGTCAGCGATGCCCGCAGGAAGGGGCAAGTTGTTGACGGGTTTTAAGGAAGAATAGTCTGCTCGCAGTGAGCGTTGCGACCTGTGGGTCTTTGGGGAGCAGGGGGGGAAGGGAGAATCCCCTGCTGAGGAGGAGGAGGAGGAGGAGGACACCAAGCTCGCATCATCCTGGTGGTGCGGAACAGAAGGCATCCTTCACTCACAGGGCCAAGAAGAAGCTGAGTCCTCGGAGGAGAGCCAGGTCCCGGCTCGGAGCAAGAAGCTGAAGTGGGGAGACAGTGGGGGCTGGGCAAGGAGGACTTGTACTGGTGAGGATGGGCTTTGGTGGACACAGTGTAAGAACTTTAAGAGCTGGGGTGCGGTGGACAGGGCCAGAGGCGCGGTGGACAGGGCCAGAGAGGAGGACGTAAAGGGCTGGACGGGATGGTAGACTGAGAGAGCAGAATGGACCAGAACTCCTGGGCTACTTCAAAGCGGAAAATCAAGTGAGCGCCAGCGCTTGCTGAGCAGATAGCGGTGCTGAGGCTGGGTGTGATGAGCGGTGAGGAGGAAGGGAGGTTGGTCAGGAGCGTGTGGGGCTTTGGGATTCTCCTCTTCCTGAAAATGATGGTGCAGAGGCTTGCAGAGAGCAAGTTTCACCTTGAGCACCAGCATATCTGGAATGCTCTTCTGAGTCCGAGAACATGAGCAGTGCTAGGGCACACGCTTGTTTCATACTAGACACTTCTGCGAAGGAACTCATTTTCTTCATGTGCGAGAGTACTCAGCTGTGGAGCTGCAGATTTTCCCCCTTTAGCTGTCTGTGTATCTCTTCCATCGTGCATCTACCACGTGCCAAGCTCTGCGTTTGAGCTTTAAGTGACGGAGTAGGTGGGAGGCCCATGGGTGGATAGAGTCCCTTTCTTTGAGGAGTTTACAGAGAAAGCTGTCATATATATGGGGAGATAGAGGAGATAGTGACATATTTAGATGTCAGTTTTCCTAGAAATATAGGACAGAACATCCTATCTAGAGGACAAATTTCACCCATTTTCGTCAGATTATTAACACAATTTTACAGCCGCGTGCAAAGAACTTGATTTCTGGGCAGTTATATAGCACTTAGCACAATGTTTATATATAGTATGTGCTCAAGTATTTTTGATCAATAAATGAATGGATGGATAAATAATAAATATACTTATGAAGGACTTCAGCCTTCAAGATGATTAACTTGAATTAGCTGTAAACAGTTCTTGTTTATGTTAAAATTCAAGAACAAGATGAAACAGTTGGACTTCATTGCCTTGAACTCCAGAAGGGAGAATGGAGGAGGGGAGACCGTGTGTGCTCTGGAGAGAATAGGGAGGAGGCTTGTGAAATTTAGTCCTCTTTTTTCGTGTTTTTCCCCGTGAAGGGGAAGAGGAGTCTTCCTGGGTTATAGATTCTTATGTCACATTCTAGTATTTGCTCTAAATCTTTTTGTTGACCCTTCCAATACCCTTAATGCTGCCTTTTGTTTATGCAGTTTTTTTTTGTTTGTTTGTCTTTTTTAGGAATGAGTCCATTCTTTATCTCCTCTGTTTTCAGGATATTAGTACAATTGTCTTTTACCAGACAACAGAGATTTACAGAAGTGATTTGACCACCTGGACCTATTTATTTGAATTAAGAGAATTTTTTGGAGTTGTAGGCATCTTTCAGTAATTTCATGGCTACTTTGCTCTGCATCGTAGATTGATACAAGAACTTAGATGAGATAACCATCAATTACTAGTGTTGATTTTTAAGTGCTTTTCTGTTGCTCTCTGCTGGCTCCGCCTCCTCCCCTGCCAAAATAGTCTGAACCTTTGGATCCTAACAGATGTATCACAGGGCACCCGAACGTGAAGGGTTGTACTCATGAGTTTTTAAAAAAATTTTCATTAATGTTACTGAAAGCAAAGAAATAGGTAGTTGAAATAGTTCATGCGATTTTGGAGGACTGGAGAGCCATTCCTAGGTGGCAAGTGATTACCTGACATTCTTCAACTTTATTTTGATGAAGACGCCTGGAGATGTCAGCCCAGTTGCTGGAAGCTAATTATCCATTTAACTTTTGTTTTCAATTTGAATTTTTGGATTTTTGCTGGGTTTATCCTATACTAGACCGAACTATTATTCTGATTTAACACATGAGCTGAACAGAACCTTCTCTGTAAGTCTGCCTTCTGTGGAGGAATAATTGGGATTATTTTCTTGACTTTTTGTTCCGTTCTTATTCTATAGTTTATCTATTTTGGTCTTTTATGGCCTTTCTTTTTCAGGCACAATCTCCAGGACACTGGAACATTCATTTCCTCACATGCATTTTTTTTGGATCTTTTTTTCTTTTGCCCTTTTAAATTTATTTTAAAATGTAGGATTTAAGTAGCATATCAGATTTTAAAATGCTTTATAATCATTTTGGACTGTTTTCTTGTGCTCCTGTTCCTCCTGTCATCCCAACCCTGTTTCTTAACCAACGTGGTAATAGATGAGTACTTTTTTCTCCAGTGAGTGATGAGGAAATGGTGCTAAATATGCTATTTACTGTCTATTTACTAATCATTAATTTGTCCCAAGAAAATAATTCACAAGGCTAGGGAAATCATAAGAAGGGGGTCAACATTCTTCTTTTGGTTTATTTAAATTGAACTTAGATTATGGGATAATTCTCTACTAAGTTTGGCCTGATTATATTAACAGTTTTATTTGGCATTGTGCAGTTTGTGACTTTTAGCATATTAAATGACATTTTTGAAAAACATTTTGGCTGCCATATTTTCAGTGGAGAAATTTATTTTCTCTAGTCCTTTGCATTTGAAGTTTGATTATTGTTCTTGGGCTTTTGGGCTTATTCTTTACATTTTGCATTTGGTTTGTTATTTGAGACTATGATTTAAAACTTGAATTAAACAATATCAGAATGATTATGATTCATCTCACATTTCAATCCCATAAATACCCACAGTGCTATTGTGAGGACTGTGGATATTCTTTCTATTCAACAAGAGAGAAAAATAATTTCATAGTGATATTTTTCTAAAAGTTTTTTTTTTCTTTTGTTGATAACCTTGATCTGATTGGATACTCTCTGCCTCTTTTTAAAATTCTTTGGAAAAAATAATTCCAGGTATGATTAGAAACCAGTATAATCTTTTCATCTTTCCTTGGCATCCTTCATTCTTTGTTTCTGTCCGGTGATATTTGAAAGCTATTTGTGGAAATCTGGCCCCATCTCTTTAGGTTCCTTCCATTTCCTTTGAGCGTTTTCTCTTTGGTGTACTATGATTTCAAAAATATCCTCTTTTTTTAAAAAAAAAATCTTATGACTGCTCTGTGTGTGGTGTGTTTATGATATTGAACTGAGAATGACAGTAAAGTTTTAAAAAATTCACCTTTAACATTTCTAAAAGTACCAACAGAAATAACAACAAATATCAATTAATGGTTAGCAGACAATGTGGTAAAAAACTGTGAATTTTAATGAACTATTTAAATGTGTTAATATTTGTAATGTGCTTAGAACAGAGTTTCTCATATGAAAGTGTAATGTCTTTCTTTAATAAAGGAAAAAAAGAACTCTGAATGGGCAAGAGACTTCACCTCAGTTAGCCTCAGCTTCCTCACAAGTAAAACAGGGTTCATAACCATTTTACCCATTTGAAGATTAGAGATCATGTTCATAAGTGCCTCGTATGATGTCTGGCGCCCAGTAATAATAAAAACCCTGTTGCCCAACACTCATTGAGGGCTGCTCTGTTCTAGTCCGTGTGTAAAGACTTTGCACCCAGGGTCTGATCGCACTTCCACAAGAGAAGAAATCTCATCTCTATGGTTCGCTGTTTGTATAAATGATGGATCCGGACTTTGAACCTGGGCAGAGCCCAAGCTCTTAATCACGGCACCAGCAGGCTTTTGTAAGTGTGTGTTGGGCAACAGAGAGAGCGGTCTCTCCCTCCATTCTTTTAAGTCCATGGCCCCTCCTTTCCACTTTGATTTTAGAATGAGATCACGTATTAGGCACACTGAATTTTATTGCTACGATTATTGTCCTTGGGTACAAAAGTATTGTCATGTCTGTCTGTTGTGCCTTTCTCCCTTTTCCCCTTAACATCAGCCAAGATGAACATGGTAATGCCTCCAAACACGTGCGTGTGCTCACAGACAACACAGGCTCAGAACATACACACATGGGCTGCACACTGGGATCTTTTGAGGAGTCCTGTGCTACGTAACTCTCTTAAGATCCCTTGAGCAGTAGTTTACTCTCAGTGAAATAATCACTGATCTGGACTAAATTTGTTTCCTTGAGTTGTATGTAACAAATTGGAGAGCAGCAAATGAAACTCAGAATCTGGATTTAAATCCCGCCCCCACCCCCCCAGGTAATATATTTTATTTCTACTAGGAGGTTAATTTTATTCCAGTCTTTTTTTCCCTGATGATTGGTTATTGGTTATCGGATATTGGTTATTGTAGGTCATATATCTTTTTAAGTTCTCAAAGGTTAAAAAAAATTGAGGCGAGCGCGGTAAGACCTTACAATTTATATTCTCAAAGGAGCCAGTAAAGGGTTTGGTTTTGTTTTTTAATTGGAGTATAGCTGCTTTACAATGTTGTGTTAGTTTCTGCTCTACAGCAAAGTGTATCAGCCACATGTATATGTATATCCCCTCTTCCTTGGATTTCCTTCCCATTTAGGTCACCACAGAGCAGTGAGTAGAGTTCCCTGTGGTATACAGTCTGTTCTCATTAGTTATGTGTTTTTTACATGGCAGTGTATATATGTTAATCCCAATCTCCCAATCCATCCCACCCCCTCTTCCCCCCTTGATATCCATACATTTGTTCTCTACGTCTGTGTCTCAGTTTCTGCTTTGCAAATAAGTTCATCTCTACCATTTTTCTAGATTCCACATATATGCATTAAAATATAATATTTGTTTTTCTCTTTCTGACTTATTTCACTCTGTATGACAGTCTCTAGGTCCATCCATGTCTCTGCAAATGACCCAATTTCGTTCCTTTTTATGGCTGAGTAATACTCCATTGTATATATGTCCCACATCTTCTTTATCCATTCCTCTGTTGATGGACATTTAGGTTGCTTCCATGTCCTGGCTATTGTAAATAGTGCTGCAGTGAACATTGGGGTGCATGTGTCTTTTTGAATTATGGTTAAAATATTTTTGCTAAATTTAATCTGGACTAATATACGAACAATACAATTTCAGTTTGACTCTGAGGTAGGGTTTTGTCCTTACCAATGTCATATTAATACCTTTTGAATATCAGCTTTTTATGTATCTTTGTTAGATAACTCCTAAGAAAATTATGAATCAGACTCTTTAGTGGTACTCAATTAGCTTACTTCATCAATGATAAAGACAGGAAACAAAATAAAAAGGAGCAGGTTAATGAACTATAGAAAACATGGTATTATAAATCCATAGCTACATGTGATCCTGCCTTCATCTGAAGACTCAGAATTCCAGGTATTCTTAGAGAAATTTGTGACTAATGCAGCTGAAAAGGTCTCAGACGAACGTGTAGCAGTTTTTCTCAGTATTTCTTATATACTGGAATGTGTCAAATGCTGACACAGTATTAACCATAATTTATAAATTGACATTGCAGCAACTTTTTTAACCTTACACTTGGGCAGAAAAAGGAAAAAATCATTGGCGTCAGTACTAACTAAATTTATGTTACAGGCAGAAACCAAAGGCCTTCTATTTCACCTTTGTGCCATTTTCCAGTTTAAGAAATGCTGGCATAAGGATCAATTTGTGAGAAAAGCAAGGACTGGAGAGATCAAAATAGAACATTTCTCTAGCTTTTATTTTATTGTTTTTAGCATCACACAGCAAATTTTCTTTCTTTCTTTCTTTTTTATTTTTATTTTTTTTAGTTTGAAGATAAACTGGGAAGAGGTAGAGATTAGACATAAAGGGAACAAATGTATATTTATCTCTGAAGAGGTATGTGGGATTAGAACACATGTTACATAGTCTGTTTTAGAAATGATTTATATACATTTTAATAGGAAACAATAACCATAGTGATCTTACGAAATTTAAAAAATTCTATGTGGCCTTTTGTTTTACCTTATTTTACAAAATTAATAATGATGATTCTGGGAATTCCCTGGTGGTCTAGTGGTTAGGACTCCACACTCTCACTGCCATGGGCCGGGTTGAATCCCTGGTTGGGGAACTAAGATCCCACAAGCCACGTGGCTTGGCCAAAAAAAAAAAAGATAATTTTACCTGAAGGAAATAATGTAGGGGGCAGGGAAGGAAATATTGAACCAAACCTTTATTTAGAAATACGAGAAGACTTAACATATTAGGCAAAGTTTTGGACAATTTTTTTAGGAGTATGGACAGCTCGAGAGTCCAATCTGTAGTTACTGATGTTCTCCATCTTCATAAATGCCCGTGAGCCACCACCATTCATCATGGCAGTTACGGGATCCCCGAAGCTGCAGGGATACATTCGGTATTGGCATGGTGATGGGCAGGCCTAATACGTCTTTCCCATTTGTAGTAAATGTGTTCCTGTTTTCCATGCCAGGGTGTATTTTATTGATTTCCTCCATTACCGTGGTGAGGCCTCAATCTTGGTGGTAAAGCTCATTTCAGGAAATTACAGTTTAAAGTTGCTAAACTACAAGTATTAAGCCACTGAGTTAACTGCTCAAGGAGTTCATGGCAGTACTTGCTCATCTCAGCGTGACATTTAGAAAGCAATATGTAGGTGTGTTTAGAAAAGTAATGCTTCAGCTCTTCCTAGAAGGCATATCTCCAGCCCATTTGCTTTTCATTCCAGTGAATGCTGGAGGGGAAGGTGCTCGGAGAGCCACCTTGTGTTCCAGTGGTTGGTGCTTCCCTCGGATCCTGACATTACTGGGCTCAGACCCGCTCTGGCCTGGGTCTGCCTGAGGAAATTTGGTCTGTTCTTGGTGTACTTTGGGTTGAAAAGATTTTTAGAAATTAAAGGTCACGCTGAACCTTTGGGTTTGAAGACAATTAAAATGTAAGGTGGGAGGAGGGTGCAAATTAATCTGACTCAATTAATAAGGATGAACCGTGATTTTTTCATTCGTTATAGAATCAAAAACGACTGGAATGCTACTGGCTATGAACCAGATGTGGAATCTTAATTTTGTTGTGTTCAGTGTGCCCTGCCCCAATTTAGAAAACACATTGAGGCCCAATCAAAATTAGTGACATATACGCACATTTTGGCAATAGTCCAAATGTTCAGTTACCTTCACCTATAATAATCTCATACACACATACTTTTAAAAATAAAGTATAGAAAAGTCTAATAACAAGAATTTATCAAAAATAGCAGTTCAACTAGTAAATTCACTAGTAAATGAAAACGTGTGATTATAATGACCCTGGGAGGTATTACACTTCAAATTCATTTAAAAATTATACTCTGTATAGTTGCATTGTTAAATACATTTTCTTTACACTGTGATTCCTTGAAAATTGAGAACTGTTGTGTGGTGACTCCAGGTTAACCAAAATATCATACCGTGCTTACCATCTCATTGATCTGTACTGTGGAGATTAAAACAGTTCATGTAATTTGAAGTTCTAGCTATATATATGTGTATATATATATATTCAGTCATTTTATTGATAAGAAAATGCAATCGATAGGAACGAAGGGGTTTTTCCAGGGCCATCCAGCTGTTGGGTAGCCCCGCAGGGGTTGCACTCTGGCCTGGTACCTTGCAGACTGGTACCCCTTCCTCTACAGAATGTCAAGCAGAAATCAGAAAATTGAACGCTTTTGAACAGCCTGAAGTTTTTCTCTGTTTGAACTGTTACCAACCACCCAGGTTGCGAATTGAGCCCGTGTTAGATAAAGCCGTTCAGAGAACAGTCATACTGGTTCCAGAGGGAGTCTGTTTCATGTAGAGGCGGCTAAGAGTTCAGTGGAAGGAGCAAAGGGAATAGGGAAGGAGGCCTCACTCCCTAAAGGGTTCACAATAACCACATGACCACATGGCACACCATGGCCTCATCACATCTCCTGTGGCTGTTTTCCGGATTTCAGACCCACTCAAGGGGACGTGGTTAAGTAGGCGTGGGGCCCGTGGGTGAGGAGGCAGATGCTGGTCCGCGTATCTCCCCGTGTTCCCAGGTTTGTCCTCGCAGGTCCCCTTTCAAAGAGCACCTGCTCCAAGTAGGGGCACCTCCTTGACCTCAGCCTCTTATTGTGAACCAGCAATCCTGATCCCTTCCCTCTCAGACTGTATGAGGGAATTAGTCTCCAAAAAAGAGGGAATGGCCCTGAAAAGGCTAAGCGTAGACACTGAAGAGAAACTTGGTGTAGTCACTACTGTCCCTGGGCTACGTCCAGTCCCACAGCAAAGGCTCAGGGTGAGACCATATGGCTGCTCTAGTGCAGCACCAGCTGAATCCGTGCTGGGGACGTGTCCAGGAGCCAGGGAGGGTCAGGCATGTCTCCATCTGGATCGCAAGGTTGCCGGAAACTTTCCCCGCGTGCTTCTTACCTTCCCTGACCTGTGAGACTCATGAGTGTTGTTTTATTTTTTGTAGTTTATAGGGTGCTTTCACATAATCTCTTTTATTTCATGCCCACAGATTAGGTAGTAGAAAACATTATTTCCATTTTCACCAGTGGCAAGACTGGGACTCAAACTTCGGCTTCCTGAGTAACTCCCAAACTGTTACTCTTTGCAGTACCTACAGCTGCTTCGGGAGGGCGCGCACACACACACACACACACACACACACACACACAAACACACAGGCACATGCATACATTCTAAATATGGAAACCATACAGGTGTGTATCATACAGGTGTGTACAGAGAACACACCTGTATGATACACTTTTGTAGGTAGTCTCAGAAAAAGCACCTATAATATGCTTCTTAAACTTTGAAGCTATTTGGGGATGTCAGCAAAGTGGCTTTCATCAGTCCCTCTCTCTCTCTCCACACACACACACACACACACACACACACACACACACACACAGTGCTTAGCACATGTATATTTATATCTATAGGTCAGTCACCATCCTTAGCTAACGTCTCCCATTTCCGCGCAGGGCGGCCGTCAGCATCAGCCTGTAGAGCTGACTGTTTCAGAGGTGATGGGAGGACACAGGCGACCTGTCACTTGGCTTGAGTGCGTGGACAGCTCCTGTGCATCCAGAAGGACTTTCCTGACATTGCTTGCATTTAAGTAGCACGTGCACACGATCACGGCTCTTTGGCTTGTAGCAGTGACACCAACTTGTTCTCTCCTCTCACTTCCTGAGAGCCGCAGTCTCGGGGCGGCCCTCACCACAGAACCCCACACTGTGTAGTCTCTGTGCTGCTCTGGGGAGAGCACATCCCAGAGGCCGAGTGACATCAACGAGGCTCCTGGGGTGGGAGCCTGGGCTCTTCCAGGACCACGTTCCCAGGTTTCCTCTTCAGCATCTAGAGCCTGAGTGGTCCTGAGAGGCGACTGATGGGTCTGAGCCCCTGAGTGGAGCGGGAGGCATGCTCCTCGGTCCACGCACGTGATCTTCTACCTTTGCCAGCTGTGATTAGACATGTAATTGTGCATCTAAATTTAGTCCCCCATTTGCATATGTAATTAATTATAATATAGTCAGTTCTCCCTGGTCTCCTTTTCCTATAAATCGAATTACTCAGAGACTCTTATCTGACACTAAAATCTTTTTTATATGTACATACGACATTTGGAAGGATAAGATTAACTGCTATTTATAGCACTCTAACTTCAAATTCAGAGCCTTCTGCTGTGCTCAGACAGCTCAGAGTGCCTCACTTTTTCAGGAAACAGTCTCAGAAACTTTTTCACAGCAGCAGCTTTTCTCTTCAATAGTGTACAGTGTTCAGTATGATCATGAAAACCACATCAGCCCAAACCAGATACGTACATCTTCATCACCCCAGACCAGATGAATAATCCTTGCTGACTGAATCCTTGCACTCAGCACAGACTGTACATTCACGTGTTCATTTATTTAGCACATGTATTGAATACCGACCTACTGTGGGGCCAGGCGCTGTCTCAGGTAACCCACAGATAGTGGTCAATACCATCCCTGGTGTTATGGGTAGAATTGTATCCCCCCCAAAGTTCATATGTTGACATTTAACCCCCCAGTTTAATGTGAATATGGAATTATGTGGAAACAGGGTCACTGCAGATGTAATTAGCCAAGATGAGGTCATACTGCAGTAGGGTGGACCCTTAATCCAACATGACTGGTGTCCTTATACAAAGGGGACATTTGGACACAGAAATTCACACAGGCAGAACGCCATGTGAAGATGAAGGCAGAGATTGGGGTGATACTTCAACAAGCCAAGGAATGCAAAAGATTGCCAGCAAACGACCAGAAGTGAGGGGAGAGGCATGGAACAAATTTTCCCTCATAACCCACAGAAGAAACCAACCCTGCTGACACCTTGATCTTGGACTTCCGGCCTCCAGAACTGTGAGACAATACATTTCTGTTGGTTGAGCCCCCCAGTTTATGGTACTTTGTTATGGCAGCCCCAGTAGACTAATACAACTACGTGCCCAGTTTGGGTTGGGCAGGGCATTCTAAGGCGCAAGAGTTACATTCAGCTCACACAGTGTCCAGGGATAGTGTCCTCCTTCTGTGGGTAGAGTCCAAACTGAATTCTGGCTTCTTCCAGTGGTTTAAATCTTCCCCACCTCTGTGCCTTGAATGTCCTATAGGAGTGCTGACCCGTTTATCCTCTCAGCCCTCAAGGTGACTGGAAGGGACCTCCTCCAGTTACTGAGAATGCCAGGTGCTATTATCAATATTCATATGTGGCATGGGGGTAAAATAATGGATAAAATGCTAGTCTAAGCAGCCAAAAATAAAAAATAAAGTATGATTGGGGTCAGTTTTGATTTCCGAGGATCCAGAGTGAAGGCCAGTGCCCATGATAGCATCAGACTTTCACCTTGCAGGGGTTTATGATCTTGCAATTTTTGCAGGAGGCTAGATTGGGGCAGGGGAGGGTTTATCTGAGTTGAGCAAAGATACTGTAAATAGGACGATTTATTGGAAGGACCCGTCAGGAACTAAGGAAGGGTTTCCACTTGGTCAAACTGGCATTTGGAGCCTAGCTGCCTCCAGGTGGAATGTGAGAGTGTGAGAATGGACCTAGAAATCAGGGCCTGGGAAGAGAGCCAGTCAGGCAAGTGGTGGCACTCAGTGCAGGTGAGATAGGGTAGGATGCTCTCTCCCCAGCAGCGATAGAGGGGCAGGTCCTGCCCCAGAGGGGAGTCATGTGTGCCTCTCAACCTTCCAGCCTCCTGAGCGCATCGAGAATGTGGTCCTACATTTGGGGAAGCGTGTAAAAGAAACAAAGGAGGTTTCGAAACCAGCATATCTCCAAGCTATAGAGAAATAAAGAATTTCATTCATATTTAGGAAAAATGCATCCTCACCAGAGGCAGGCATACTGACGTCAGCCTTATAAAAAAGCAGTTAAAATTTTAAAAATTCTGATTCTCAAAGAGGTCTGTTTGAGATATTGGAACAACTATATATATATATATATAATATTATGGCCGAAAAACAGGGTGTCAGCTTTTGTAACATTTTATACACAAACACACACACAGGTAGTCCAAGAGAGCTACTTCATGCAATCTGTAAATATATTTTGCTTAAATTTTCCTTAGCCTTCCTCCATGTTTTATGTGCTGAATTTGATGGTGAACTTGCACGGTGCATGGCATTCTCTTTGAATGTTCAGTCCTTGACGTGCTTGTGCATGTCTATTCTCCTCTCTCACACTCAAGAAAACCTACTGGGTACGCAGGTGTCAGAAATGATGTTGGAGAGTTAATTTGAATATGCCTTAATTTATTAAAAATTCATTGTTTTCAAATATTAATATTTTAACTATTATTGGTAGCATTGCTTTTGACAGAGCCACAACTGATTGTAACATAATAGGGTGTCATCACAACTCGGTTGACTACTGTGGCTAAAAAGTCAGGAATTTAGGATTTAAGAACGTTAAAATTTGCTCCAGGCACGAAGCTCAGTTTCTGGTGTGTTGCACCCCCCTGGGTTTAATATGAGACTCCATAGGTCTTCTGGTTTAGACCCTTGTGTCCTGGCAGGGCATACTTCCCCTTAATTAGACTGCACTGGCCAAATGCTTTATTCTTCCCTGAACAATGTAGCTATGGGATTGCATAGCACTTACTATGCATCAAAGTAGTTATGTCCTAGTTTCTGCTCTTTCATAGTGCTGGTATATTCATGAAAGAGTGTAATGTAATACACAACAGTTTTTTTAAATATCCTGGGATATTGTAAAAGGGAGTAATTGGCTAGAAAGGTAAGAAGAGGGAATTAAGGCTTTAATAAATCTGTGTTAGGCTCACTGCCTGGCTGTGTTTGAGGTCTTACCTAGTTTATTTCAGGCCTGGGGTTCTCCCTAAGGTACACAGGACACAAGCTAATATATTTTAGAGGCATGATATTTGGGACAGAAATTTCCAAGTCTGGTTTTGTGATATGATAGGGGAACCTCAACGATTTTAGGGGGATTACAAAATATCTCAAAAGAAAATGCGTTTAAAATTTACTTTAATAAACTAATATGTGCTTTTGAGTCCCCTTTCCTGAAGCTGTGGGGTCTGACCTGGGCTGTGCTGAGTTCCTGGCATTTAAGGAAGAAAGGGTCACAGTGCCAGCCCTCAGGGAGCTAAGTCAAGGAGAACAGACCTGCAGAGGATGCAGTAAAGTGTTGCAGGTACTGCTTACAGGAGAGGGCTCATGGAGCTCCTTGAACTAGACTTCAGAGGGTGGTTCTCGGTCTCCTCTGCTCAGTCAGGATGCAGGCTGAGAGGCACCTTGGAAGTGGGCTCCTATGTCCATGGAGGTGACTAACTTTTAGAGCAATGTGTGTTTCTTTTTGAAAAGGTAATGAAATTTCGTAAAAGGGGAGAACAGCAGGTTTTATCATACTTTCTCTTTACCACTGATTTCTTTGACCAACTATTAGGGAAGGCACATGTGTGTGTATGTATATATATGTTTGTATGTATATGCATATATGTATATTATTTGGATATTATATATTATATTAATATATACATTATATATGTGAGTAATTTTGGAGCTAAAGCTGATATAAATGAGATAAATAAAACATTATACTTGCTCCCTTGTCCTCAAACACCAAACCCTCCTGGCAGGTGTGGCCAAGCGCTTGTAATGGGAAATCCCTAACAGTCAATACATGAGAGGTGATTTTTTTTTCTGAGAGCAGAAATGAACTTTCAGAATAAAAACAGCAACTCTGTTGTCCTAAACATTTTTGAAACAGTGGTTGGCATGTATTCACTTGCATGTCCATCCACCTGTTTCTTCATCCAGTATTTCCTGAGTGCTTGCTATGAATAACTGCTTTGTGAGTTACTGCGATGATGAAATGAGGCTGCCAACTCGCATGGGGAGGGACGGTTTCTCATTAGTTGTTGGATCCTTGTACCTAGTTCAGTATCTGGAAAGGGTAGTGTGTATGGCAAACAGTCAAGATATGGTTGGCTGGTTGAAATGACCTGCACGATGATGACGTATGGACACGGCTCCTTCACTGCAGGAATTGGATGTGACACATCGAGGACTTACTCGCCAGGAACTAATAAGTGCTCAGTAAGGGATAATGCTGCCTGGTTTTGCCTATCATAGATGTTTTGGGAAATCGGTGGAAAGAAGAACCGTTCCATTTGACTAAAACGCGATGGTACACCAATGGAGATGTTGGTAACGTGATTGATAACTTCATTTTGTAGGATCACCGTGTCAGGGAGACCACGATGCTGTTAATTCATTTTGGCTCAAGATAGATTTTCTATTGTACGGGTAGCAGAAAGAAACTTCACCCTCTTTATTTCCAGTTGACCTCTCAGATTAGGAACCATTTCTCTTCAATAAGTAATGCTTCATGACCATGACTTGCATGGCACAAGGAGCGTTTTCTTAAATGCAGTAAACATCTTGGTCGTTTTGTGTTGGCTGTGCCTTTCTGCCTCAGTGTGGCAGAGCTGTTACCTGATTGCTGCATTTCCTCTGAGTGATGATGGAAACCAGGTTTGGTGATTTCAAAGTAGACAATTGCTATTCAGTAAGTCCTTGTTGTTTAATTATTGACCTTTAAAGCTTACTTTATTTCTCTTTCTTGAACAACTATGTGTTATTTTGTGGAGGGATTTGGGAAGAGTTTGGGCTCTGTTGTTATTCTTCCATTTGGACTGTTGAAATCAAAGGGATTGATGACTAGGGATGATTTCCCATATAATTTATTTAATCCGAAAGATTTTGGTGAATATCTCCTTTAGTTAAAAGAAAAACTATATTTCTCTTTGGGTTGAAGAAGGAAATAGGCCTTTTAAATGTCATTATGTTATTAATCTAAAAATAAAGACAAGAAATCAAGGTGTTTTGGCTCCTCCTCCACCTTGCATTTCTGAGAAAACTCCCAAAGAATCTCTTGTTTGGACCACTCACTACAATTCCCACACTAAACTTCTCACCATTTCCTGTAAAATCTAGGCTCCTCCCTAAATGCCTTTCTCCATGAGTGGACTGGCCTTCCCTCAGCTCTGATGATAAACTCCTATCCATCTTTCAAGATTAAGCTCAAATGTTACCTTCTAGGTCTCAGTTTCTGAGTTCTCCGATTCTGCTGTAACTTATAAAGAGACCAAGCACATACTTGTGATTTGACTATTTTTACAACAGCCTTCACTGCCTGTGAGTTCTTTCAGGTTCAAGACTGTGTTTTACACTGAGTTGTACCTTCAAGGCACAGTGCTCTGTTCACAGTTTGAGGTTTAATACGTGTTAAACTTCCTGTTGGCTAGATCAGTGGGAACCTTGCTATGGGGCCTTGCTTGGAACTTCCTTTACCCCTACAGAGCTGTAAGGCTATCAGTGTTCTGAGGGGGCTCCAGTGTCCTTGAACTAAATTTAAATTTGCTCCAGTGGCTGTGGCCCAGGAAGGGGCAGGCTGGTCTGCGTGCCGTCATACAGAGCACACGCGCCTACGTCATATTTGCGTGCGTTCCATGGAGGAGGAGAGGGACGCCCTCGTCTTTCTCAGGTTTCATCTCCTCTCCCCATCTACCCTCTTTTCACTCATCCCAGGGGAGCTGTGGACGGAGGGCTGGTTTCTTTATTCTCTCTCTGTTTCTGAGGACGTTGTTGGGACCAAAATAATCTGCAGTAGCTTCCTGCTGTAGGAAGCTTTCAAACCTGTGCCCTGAAAAGGAAAATAAACCTCCTTCAAGTATAAATAACCACTGTTATAGTGTTCCTAGGGCTGGCGCTGAGTGTCTTTATCAGTTTAAGGTATCCAGGAGAGGCTGGAATACCGAAACAGTACTGGGATTAATAGCAAAATGGCATAATGCTGGCAGTTTAATTGTCTGTGGGAAATATGATTTCTGGTGGATTTGATTTGTGATGGGATCTACAGACATTTCAAACCTTTGACCCAAGTTTCGGTCCTGTTTATTTTTAAGAAAGATTTTTTCGTTGACCTTGAATAATCATTGAATTTCCCCATTGGTAAAACAGTGGTGAATATTAGCCTCCAAGGTTTGTTGTAAGACTCGAATGAGACTATGTCCATGAAAACTCTTTGGAAACAAAATATTAGTATTGTCCAGACGTGGGTGCTATTATCAGCTCTCTCCCACTTAAGATCTTTTTTCTTTGCTTTCATCAAAATGAACAAGTCAGGTTTACCTTTCTTCTAGGCCTTGTACGTTGTTCATCATGTCACACAATGGAAATGTGAGTGCTAAAGGGGACGATAGTAGTTCTGTAAATCGTAGGCAGCCTCAAAGAGAACAGAGTCCTTTATTTAGCAGATGGGGACCTGAAACGCAGAGTTTGTCACTTATGAAAAGCCAAACAGTCCTTAGCAGCATAGCTAAACTGAAACTCAGGTCCCTTGGTTTCTAAATTCAAATTTTACTAACCCATAAATATGAAATAGTAAAATGTAGTTAATACTTTGGAAAACAGGAGTGAAGAATCTCCCTCATCCCCTTTTTTTGCTGAAAGCTCCCAGGCAGGAGCTATCTTAAACAAGTGTTAGAAAATATGAGTCCCTAATAACATTCAAATACTCATTTCTGTTTGGTTTGGACATGAAAGAAACTTTTTAGTGCATCAGTAAATTTTCTACTTATGTTCTTATGTTTTATTCGGTAGATGCTGTGATGCGTCTTCTGTATTCCGAAGAAGTAGGACGAGAAGGGGTAACCTGTTCTTAAATGTGATCGCAGATATTTGAGAACAACGCTTGTAGTTGTGCTTTAGAATAGCTCAGTCCTTTGTTTTTTAAATGTCCTGTGTTATGCACCTTTCTTGTAACACTTTGCCTTGCCTGACGCTTATTCTCTTCTGTTTACCTCACCACCCCCCAACCCACCCCCGCCATCTACAGCTTTATTTTTAGTTATTGGTAGTATGACAGTACTTTGAATTGTGATGGTAGTGTTTTTCCATACCTCCAACCTGTCCCAAATTCATGAGGTGACTTTTAAATCGGCCCGATTCAGCTGTGGGAAAGTGTGGGTGCTTGCCAGCAGGGGCATTGGAGCTCAAATTAAAGACACCCTTCTTTTCTGGGGAGAATCATTGACTTTAAAAGCTTGGCTTTAAAAGCCGCACACAGAAAAGATGTTTTCTTCGGCACCAATCAGATAATTGTACCTAGTAGATCATAAAGCTCAACCCTCCAGGGCCCAGAAACCAGGGCAGGAGAAACTCCTAATGCATTGTGATCTGTTCATGACCTTCTTAGAAAAGAACAGCTCTGTTTTCCCTGAGGAGTGCACTTTCAAATGCATCTCTCTTCACACCCTTAAGAAATAACCTCTTCCCTTGGACCACCCTGGACATAATGAATGGAAGAACACTGAATGAAGAGGCAATAAGAGCAGCAAGCCTATTTAAATGGCTGACCAAACCTTTCCGACTTTTGTTTGTGTGTGTGTGTGTGTGTGTGTGTGTAAATGAACGGACGTGGGCCATATGGGACACAGCTGGTAATATCAACAGAGGTAATGCTGGCACAGTAGAGGGACACAGGCTTGAATTAGGTCATGCCCTGGATGCAATTCTCAGCTCCTGAAGATGAGACCCTGGCAATCATTTCCTGCCCCCAAGGGGGAACAATCTGGTCTGGCATCTGGCCCCAAATGATTGGTTAACTCCTGAACCTCAGGCCCGGTGAAGCCAAGCTTCCTTCACCTGGAGCTTAGGGCTTGTTACTTCACAGATAGAGGAAGAGGGCATTGTATGGCAGCTGAAAAAAAAAAAAAAAAAAAACCCAGAGAAAAAAGGAGGTTTTATTCCTTACTTTCCTCTATCTCCTGGCCTAGGAAGACACTTTTCTGTCCCCTATGGGCACGAATTCTGAGGACAGAGCAATAGAGATACATATGGAAGCACAGCTTCTCCTCAAAGAGAAAAGACTCCATTCTGTTTAACAAAGTAAATTCCCTTCTCTTTTAATATTTATCAGCCCTATTCTTTCCTTGTGCTTCTCAAGGTCACTTTTATTTTTCAAATTCTAGGATTCTCTCTGTCAGGATTCCTCACTTTAAGTAGTTAATAATCTAAATAAGGAATAGAAAAAAATCCAAAAGACTCTCAAGTGATAAAAGGGGGAAGGGGAAGGGTGTGTGAGTGTGTGAGTGTGTGTGTGTGTGTGTGTGTGTGTTTTACCTTAATAAGATTAAACTGGGCAAGAATAAAACTATTCTCCTATTTCTGCTTCTTTTCATCATCTGGACTTGTTAGAGTTAAAGCCCCTCCAAGGTTTTCCCAGTAAAAGCTGATGCCAGAATCATGGAGCTGGAAGGAAGCAAAGTTCTCATTTTATAGGGTAAGGAAGTGAGTCCTAAATTGACTCATTTTCTAATCGGCAGTGACGACTAGGGTCACACGGAGGTGTGGGCAGTGAGCACCTTGTCTGTCTTGTGAGAGAGATCCGCATGTGTGTGAAAAATTAAGGTCATGGAGACCTTACCAGTGGTTTCCACTAAATACTAAATTGAAATTTAACTGGTTCAAGAGTAACTGAGATTCAAAGACTAAACAAAATGCACGATGAAGATTCGGAGAGGACCTTGACACCTTACATGGAGCAGGGTGGGGAGCGAGAAGATTGTTACTATTTAATTCTGTAGAAGTTTCGTTAGCTCATCCCTTTCGTGGATGAACATGCATCTGGAGCATCTCTTGCAGTTTTGCGATAGACGGCGCTCGTTTTGGCCTTCTGTTTCCTAAACACTTCAGTGCTCTCCCTAGTTTTGCTGTTTACTCTTGAATTTACTTTTCTAGGTTTTGTGCCCGAACTGCATGATCCTTTTGTGCAAGAAAAAGCACTCACAGGCACTAAAATGCAACTTTCTTCATCCTTTGATTTGTTCCTGGCAGGATCCAGGCAGAATCCCCTTTCCTCTCCAGCACTGCCGAGTGGGCCGTGAGGCTGCCTTTCCCGGGGCTGCCGAGTTCAGGCTGATAGTCATTTGCACTGGTTTAAATGAATGCCTTTACCTGGCTGATAACAGCATCAGGGTCTGGAAGAGTTCCAGGGCCTCCGCTGTGCTTGTAGGAAACCGCGGTGGTGTGTGCAGGCGCGCTGTGTGTTCCGCGGGCTTGGTGCAGTGCAGCAAGCTTGTGTAAGAGCTCCATGCTGCTGCTTGCGTCGGCTCTGTGCTCCACTGAGCGAGTGGGAAGTGCTCACTCACTTCTGTGCAACGGGTGTGTGTGTATTATATGCATGTATGCATTTGTGTGGGTGCATGTTTACTTTCCTTTAAATCCCATTAACCAAGTGTCAAGTACATCTGCGATTACTTACTTAGCAAGGTTACTATTTCTGGTGTCCCATTTTTATCCAGGTCTTGGAAAATTCACTACATTTTTGCTGATACTTTGGAGTGCTCTTTTTCCAGGGTCTCTCTCTCTCTCTCTCTCTCTCTCTCTCTCTCTCTCTATATATATATATATATATATATGAATGGAACCCTCCTAATTCATATATGAATGGCTCTGGGGTTTGGATGTTTACCATCTTCTGCCCCCGGTACCTCTCCAGGTACAAGGCCCCACTCCAGTCCCGCTGTCCAGCACGTTTTCCGAATCTAGACATTCTGATTGTGCAAGGATAGAAATCAGAGCCAGGAGGATATTTGATATTTAACAGATCAATCTTTTTATTTCACAAATGAGGACATGGACGTGGACAAATGAAATGCCTTGTTCTAGGTCACTCAGGTATAACCTGGGTCTACTGACCTTTAGCCCAATTTATTTTTTCTGACATCATTGCATTGAATTTTTCTAGAAGATTATGAGAAGGTTGAATTTCCCCTAGTATGTCCTCTAAGTTTCTTTAGTGCCATGGCTGTTACCCAACAGATCACTGGAGCTCTTTTAACTTCTTTTGAAAGTAAGTTTGAAATCAGTACACTCAGTTAAGTTATATCTAATCAGATGTTCCTTAACGCTCATCATAGTGATTTGCACATAGTAGGTGCTCAATAAATATTGAATCAATTTTGTAATCAGATAGAATGAAAAGTGGGAAGTTGACTAAAGCTTTCTGTTGTGGTTGTTAAATACAAATATTCCCAGTTGAACACTTGGCATCCGTGAGGCCCACCCTTTGCCAATGGAGAGGATCTCCAGTGTCCTCTGGGAGAGAGCCGCCATGATGCGAGTGTTTGGAAAGCTTTTAACTAAAACGCTCCTCTGAAGATTGTCCAGGAAAAGACATCCTCAAGTAGCTGTACCTTTATGCCGCTGGCCTAGCCTGACTGGCTTCTGTAGAACAGCTGGATGGGTAAGAGGGTCTGTTCCGGGGTCAGTTCCAACCTGAGCTGTTCGTTTGTTGTGAGACACTAAGCGAGTTACCAAGCCTTTGTAAGGTTCCTCATCTGCAAAACAGGGTGCTATGGGGCCGTCATGCACAGATGCATGGAAGAACTTGCCCTTGAACCTGAAACACTGCAGGCTCCTAAGATGTGCTTGCTTCTATTAGAGTGCTGCTGTGGGGATTAAGTGGTTATTACCTGTGTGACCTTAGCACATTACTTACATTCTTTGTGTCTCAATTCCTTCATCTGTAGAAGGGGGATGATACTAGAAGTTGAGTCAGAAGGTTGTTGTGAAGATTAAATGAATCAACATGTGTAAAGTGCTTAGGACAGTGCCTACCACCTGCTAACATACTTACACATACGCTCAAAAAATCAGCAATTACTATCGCTGTGTAAAGTCGTTAGTGCAGTAACTAGGCCATGATATTTACTCATTAAAGTAGCTCTTCTTCTTATTTACTCTTTCCTCCCTTTTAGAAGAACTGGTCCATAAAAATAAGTGGTTTCACTTTAACAACATTTCTGGATCTTGAACAGTGTTTATTTTTATAAGACCAAGTTATAAGCCTGCGTTTGTAACTCCACCTTTAAGTTAAAAACAGAATTTGTTGGTGTATAAGTTTTCTATTACTGTTGTAACTTATGTTTACCACAAACTTAGTCATATAAAACAACGTAAGTTTAATGTTTTACAATTCAGTAGGTTACAAGTCCTGTGTGGGTCTCACCTGGCTAAAATCAAGGTGTCAGCAGGCTGGGCTCCTTTCTGGAGGCTCATCCAGATGTTGACAGAACTCAGTGCCGTGTGGTTGGAGGGTCCAGGTCTCCATTTCCTTGCTTGCTGTTCATCATGATGCTGGCGATTTTTGTAGGTGCTGTTGTCAAATGGCTCAGCAGACAGGGAAGCTTGTGTGGGTTTTTGTTTGTTTGTTTTTTTTTTTTTGGTGGACTTTGCTCCTTGGGATTCAGGGGCCTCCCTTAGCATTGAGAGGCCTCTCTCCAGCCTTTGCGTGTAGCCACATAATCTCAGAACCAGCAACAGGGTACCAAGTCCATCCAATGCTGCCATTTCTCTGACCACAGCCAGGAAATGTCCTCACCTTTAAGGACACATGTGATCAAATGGGGCCCACCTGCATCATTCAGGTTCTCTCACCACCTCAGGGTCCTTAACCTTAATCATATCTGTAGAGTCCTCTTTGCAGTGTATGATGCCATATGCACAGGCTCTGGGGATTGGGATGTAGACATCTTTGCAGGGAGGTATAGTTCTGCATACCACAGTTAGAATACCAAAAAGTGACTCTGCCCTATGAACCTGGTTAATTGTGGATAGTTCAAGCTCCAAATTTCCTTGTTCAGAAGGTGAAAAAGCCAGAATACCTCACCAGAAGACACATTAATTTCTCTCTTCATTCTTTTGGTCTTATGGGCCCTTAAAACACACTTATTTGATTACTCTTTCAGCGATATTTCCAGCACAGTCTTATTTCATAGAAGCTTCTGATTTGTTTGTGGCATACTGTCAATTCTTGCTTTGTCAAAAGTCAGCTGTTCATCAGGAGACCTTCCACTTAAAGATCAAGCTCAAAGGTCATTGTTTTCATCACTCCTTTTCTGCAGTGCTCTGTTCAGCCTGTCCTTGGCGTACTTCTCTCCAGAATTTAGGATTCTTTTCTCTGTCTTTCCTTCCATCATATGTCTTCCCTCGGTTGTGACATATTTTCCCTGCCCCAGCAGTGTCTGTGTACAGGTCTGGGTCCCCTGCTGCCCTGTGAGGTCCTTCACAGCTAGGATTGTTCCTTAAAATGCTTTGTATCCTTAGTGTCTAATACAGTGCCTGATAGAAGATAAGCATGTAAAGCGTGTTGGTTGTATCCCAGGGCGCTGATTAGAAAATGAGTATTTGTCTGTCACTCAACGGTTATCTATTGGCCAAACACAGGGTGCAAAACTTGGGACCAGAGGCAGAGCCATAAATAGACACAGTTCTGGTACCCTAGGGGTTTGCAGCCTAATTTCTAGGGAAGCATCAAAGTGATAAATCTCTGACAAAGCGAGTTGTGCATTCCTCATGAAGAGATGGATGCAAAGTGCTTTATTTGAGGGCAAGAGAGGTCACTGAAATTATTAACTTTTATCTATTAAATACTTTTCTAGAGCTTCAAAACAGAAGCCAAATATTATTTCAGGTCTTCAGTCTTCAGTTTTAGATTTATAGCACCTCTTCCTTATATTAATGCATAATATACCAAGATCAGAGTAAATATTGGCAATATTACATGACTCTATAAGTTGGGTGCACCTCATTTCATCTGTTTACTTGAATTTCTTATATTGTCTGCAATTGGCAATTTGCGTTCGCCTGTTTCAGGTCACTTTAACATCAGTCCAAGGCAACAGAGGATTAGTTGAGAATGACTGATGTCACGTGCGGAATAATTTATGTTCAGATTTCTAGTTTGTTACCCAAAGCAAACTTATGTTTATATAAGAAAGTACAGCAAGTGTACAGATCCACTGACAATGCTATTCTCATATTCATGCCAGATTCACCCTTAAGGCGAATGTTTCTGTCTTGATCTTGTTATTTTCTTCATAGTCATGGCCTGGCATTGTCTTTAATCTCCTGTATTGCACTTCAGTCTTCTGTTTCTGTGCTAGAAAATGTGCATGCAATTGGTTATTATATTTTAAGTCAGGGTTATTTCATTAACAGCAGAAAATTATGTTTCTTAGCAATTCTCAGAGTTCAGAGTTTAAAGTTCAAAGTCTTTGGCGCTCCATTTTCTATAGTTTAAGCTATTGTGCTATTACACACATTTATTGAAGTGCTGACATTTAGGGCTTTACTGAAGGTCAGAAAAAGCCAGCTCATAACCTTTTTTTTTTTTTTAAAACCCATA
Source organism: Balaenoptera ricei (assembly GCF_028023285.1). Lineage (NCBI taxonomy): Eukaryota > Metazoa > Chordata > Mammalia > Artiodactyla > Balaenopteridae > Balaenoptera > Balaenoptera ricei. The sequence goes on along the minus strand of NC_082656.1, from coordinate 75,151,601 downwards.
ATCAAAACTTTAAACTTTGTAAAAAGACACTCCTTATTTTATCTGTCTTATATTCCACATGTATTTTGGATGCTGAGTTGTATTTATATACAATTCTTCTTGTTACAGGGCTCCTGACTTTTTAGATTTACTTCCTTATAAATGGATTTTGAATGCATATTTTCTTGGCTATCTTTTGCTGCCTGACAGATTACCCTAAAACTCAGTGGCTTCAAAGAAGAAACATTTTATCTTTCACACCGTTTCTGGGGGATGGGAATTCAGGGGTATCCTAGCTGGGTAGTTCTAGCTCAGGGTCTTTCATGAGGTTGCATTTAAGATGTTGGCTGAGGACACAGTCATCTGAAGGCTGATGGAGGGGGGAGAATCTTCTTCTTAGTCGGCTCACACACGTGGATAGCAAGCCGGTGCTGGCTGTTGGCTGGAGCCCTCAGTTCCTTCCTACGTGTACTTCTTCCTGGGGTTGCTTCAGTGTCCTCATGGTGTGATTGCTGGCTTCCTCCAGAGCTAAGGGTCTAAGACTGCAAAGAAGACCCCACAAGGTCTTTAGGACCTAGCCTTAGCCACAAGGGTATGTCCTATTCAGTGCACGAGGAGGCTATAAAAAAGCCTGAATACCAGGAGGCAGGAATCACCGGCGTCCTCGTGAAGGCAGGCTATCACACACCTACCCTTCTTTCTTATTCCTTAAGCCTGTCTGACTGTGTAACTGCTGATTTTGTGTACTTAGAAAACATGATTTACATTTACTTAGGCTTGAATAGAGAACCTGTGTCAGGTAAGCATCAAGAATCAGAACATAAGGTAGCAGTATCGGAGATAGTAGGGCCGGATTCAGAATCAGAGGAGCCGCAGGAATCTGGGTCAGGAAGACAAGTCCAGAGAATAGTAGGTATTGAAACAGTCACATTTCAGGGCAGCTGCCTCCTTTGAGCAAGAGAGTTTGTGGTGTTACATAGGAAGACAGGACTGTGGGGAATGGGTCCTAGAGAGCTGGGCAAGAAGCACCCCTAGCTGTTTATCTTCAGAGAGGATATTTAATCTAATGGGTTTTTCTGGTTCGTGCCTGTGCTCGTGGTGAACTGGGTTTGGTAGCACCCTGGCAAATAGATTTTTAACAACCTGAACTTCAGCATCCACAAAGACCAAGTAGCTTTTGGTAACTAAATTGAAGATATGAAAATTCCAGACTTACAGTGGTGGTCTCCATTTAGCAAGACAGTGAAGTTATACCAAATTTCTGTTGGAAAAATGCAGTGTTTACAAATCTACATAGCTTTTTATTCTTTTCCATTATGGTTTATGACAGAATACTGAATATAGTTCCCTGTGCTATCCAGTAGGACCTTGTTGTTTATCTGTTTTATAAATAGTAGTTTGTATCTGCTAACCCCTAACTCCTAACTTATCCTTCCCCCACCCCTTTCCTCTTTGGTAACCATAAGTTTGTTTTTACATAGCTGTTTGAACCTGATAAGTTATCATTTAGTATTGTACCTACTGTGTGGAGTTTAATTTTTAATAACACTAGCTGCGGACATTTATTAAGTGCTTAATGCACACTAATGTCACTATTGAGGTTCATCCCAGCGACACAGCTATGAGATGGGTGGAGTCAACTTAGAAAAGCAATGGACTGTGGAGAGAATCAGGCTGGAGTGTCCATCTCAAGCCCACCACCCATGGCCCTGGGAGTGTCGGTGAGTTATCTGACCTCTACAAGCCTTAATTTCCTCATCTGTAAAATTGGGGATTAAAAGAATTTACCTCAAAGACTTTTGTGAAGGTTTAGTAAGGCAAACATGTAGAGCACTCAATACTCCTGATAGTGAACACTCAGTACATGTTAGCTTTTAGTTTTCATATAAATATCCTTTCTCAAATTTCAATTAATTCATTTATTCGAAATTATTTACTGATTTCTTTTTATATGCCAGGCATATCTTTGGGTTTTGGGGAACAGAAGTGAATAAAATGTCCAAGATCACTATCCTCATGGGATGGTGCTTATAGCCATAAAGTAAGACCAAAAATATAAAGTGTATAAGCTGGTGATAAATTCTATATAGAAAATAAGACAGAGAAGGATGAAAGCAAGTGCCATATTTGGGAAGAGGATGCTATTGATATTTTATATAGGATCATCAAGGAAATCCTCAATGACATATGCCCAGAGAACTGGAAGAAGTGAAGGAAAGAGTTACGCAGGTATCTGGGAAGACATTCTAGGCAAAGGCAGCAGCAGGTGCAAAGGTCCTGAGGTGGTGGCATACTTGGTATGTTGATAAACATCAAGGAGTCCACTTCAGGTGGAACAGAGTGAGTGAGGGAGTGGTAGGGGACGATGTCAGAGAGACAGTGGGTGGTCAACTCATTTAGGGTTCTGAAGGTCGTAGTGGGGAGTTTGCCTTTAACTACTAGAGGGATAGGAAGACATTGGAGAATTTCAAACAAAGGAATAATGATGTGACTTACATTTTACAAGGATCACTCTAGCTACTGTGTTGGAATAGACTGCAGGGGCCAGAGTTAAAATTAACACTATTGAAATGGTCCAGGAACAAAAGAGTGCTTGCTTGAACCAGGGAGGTTTTGGTGGAGATGGTAGAAAAGAGGTCCGATTCTGGACATAGATTGAAAGTAGAGTTGACAAGAGTCAAGGAGAACTCCAAGATTTGGGGGCTGAGCAAATGGAAAGATGGAGTTGCTTACTGGGATGGGGAAGTTTGTGGGAGGATGTCGGAGCTGCGATCAAGAGTCTGGTTTCAGACATCCTAAGTTTGAGAAGCCTTTTAGAGACGTTTAAGTGGTGATGGTGAATAGAGAGTTGGATCTCTAAGTCTAGAATTCAGGGGATAGGGTGGGGACTGGAGACTTAACTTTGGGAGTGTAAGGCACTGACTGAATCCACAGCTGAGGAGTCAGTGTAGATGGGGAAGAGGAGTGGTGTGGGGATGAGCCGGTGTTTGTAGCACACGCGAACATCTGATAGGAAGGAGGACTAAGGAAGCGTGCTGCCTGAAGGCACGTGGAAGGGAGAGCAGTTATAGTCAGTGCTACTGACATACTGAGTGGGATGATGGCTGAGGGTTAACCAGTAATGTACCTGCAACATGGTGCACTCCATTTGACCTTCTGGAAAAAACAATGAAAAAAGCTGGATATCATATTTTAAAACCTTTCTGCATTCTCCATGAGCTGGTGAGGAAGCAAAGAATACTCAGGGAGAGAACCTCTTGCCATGGCAATGCTCTTGAATAGGCAGTACGAGAAAGGTCTGGCTTGTAGGTGGAAGGAGGCTTTATATCAAAGCTTGGACATGTCAACAGAAGTCACAGGAAGGAGGCAGCCTATCTGGGCGCACATGGAGGTGGTTGGAAAACAGTGGTGGGAACGTGTAAAAGTGGGGGAGAGTGGAGTTTTGAGGAAAAAGGAAGTCTAAAATAATCTCCAGGGAATATTGTAGGCTTGCCTTCCATCACTGACCACCCGCTAGAGATGAGCAGTCGTGATGTTAAGGGGAGCCTGCCGGGGAAGCTGGGTGGTTTTCTCCAGTTATGTTCAGCTGCACGGGCACAGGGTGGACCGCGTTTTGGCTGGTGGGTCACAGTGAGGGGGGTCAGGCAGGGAGGGGTGATTACGATGATGCCCCATGGGGTCCACGTGGGTAAGGCCAGATGAGAGGGCGGGAGGAGGGTGAGGGAAGCTTCGAAATCAGAGCCTTCTGTTTTTCCACTTTGCCAGTGACTATAATCTATCTCCTCTAATACTTTGTATTTATCTCTACGTTCCCCAATTGCTTATAAGCCCATGTCTCATTCTTTGATGTTTCCAGCATACTCTGTAGCAGTTTTTTTCTCCAAAGTAGGAAATCCATAACTGTCATTTGGATTGCGTTTTCATATTTTTCTTAGTCATTATACGTCAGTTGCATTATGTGAAATTTTATTGAGCACTCTTTTAAAAAGTCAGTTCCACATAAATATGTATAAGGAACTGTTCTGCTCCAAAACGCTACTTTTGATTATAGATGTATCAGCACAGCTGAGGTACATTAAACTTTTGACGATATGGTCAATTTTGTCAATTAAGTAGATGGATGAAAAGAAATATTTCAGTTAAGTATTTGGCCTGAACTATTTGATTTGACCTGTGTACATTTAATCAAATTGACCTAACGCTTGCCAGTTTTCCATTTTACTTTGAGGAAAGTCTAGAAGATGAAAAAAGGCAATCACCTTTTTCTTTTGAAAATAATATTTTTATAACTGTTATCAATTTGAAATTTTATTAAAACTAAGCGTGTGTGTGTGTGTGTTTTGGTAAGGAGTTCGTGGGGTCAGGAATAGAACATGGAATGAAAACAAGTTAGGTCAGAGGTCAGTGATTGGCAAAGGAGCTCTAAAAATATCCTCTTGTGTGTGACTGCCTAACATTAAAGACTAACAACCAAGAGTGTAGCCTTGAGGTCAAGCAATACATGAATTTCATCGTCAGCTCTGTATTGTACACTTTCTCGTGTGTGGTGCTGTGCTAGGTGCTAGGGCCATAGTAATTAAAACAGATAAACAGAAAGATAAGATTCTTGCTGTCATGGGGTTCAGAATCTAATGGGGCTATAAATTAGAATCCCTGTAGAGAGAGAATGGGCAAATTCGGATAACTGACTAAATGTGGGGTGTTAGGAAGAGAGGGTTGTAGACAGTCACACAGAAGCTTGATCCTGAGAAGATGCTGGCTTAACTTATGTCGGGAAGCCGAGAGGACTGCAGAGTCTGGGGAAAGATGCTGATTTAGATGATGCGAGATTAGTTGAGAGGTCTGTACAGAGATTTGTATGGAAACGTCCAGTGGGAATTAGGTGAGAAGGCAGGACACATACATGCGGCTGCTGCAGTTTCTAGGTGGAGGGAAGGAAGGGTGTGAGGAAGCAACAGGAAGGTTGGTGGGAGTGGTGAGTTACGAGCCCGGCTGTAAAGAGAAGGATGCTTCTTGTCGCTGCATCCATGAAACAGTCAGTGCTAGTGTACTTTACGTCATTTTAGTTATTGAATATGAGGTTTGTATTTTCATCACACAGCAGATTTGAAATTATATGGGAATGTACCAGGAAATAGAAGTATGTTCTAAAGGTAGAATAGCTAGCTATGAAAATGTCAGTTAAATCAAATTTCATTTCCAACACTTGAAAGATGAAATACATATAGCAGCAGAAGTTTGTTTAGGGACAAGATCAGCAAGCTTTTAAAGTTTAATTGCATTTCTGTATTTGGTTTATGTATTTGCTTTTCTCCCTGATGTTCCTAAAATATTACTGGGGGATACTCACATTTTGTTACCCAAGTTGATGTGCTCTCAAAATCTGACCTTCCTCGGACCTAGGGAATGTCTGCTGTACTGCCCAGCCCATCTTGTCTGCCTCTTTCCTTTTTATGTGGTACTTTTCGTCTCAAGGTTAATTCTTGTGGGAAGCGCAGGAGGGGAAATAGGAGGAACCTTTTGCCTTCCTGAGACTTTGCTCGTGGACACCCCCTTCGCTCACTCGCCGCCTTTCCTTCTGTCTTCACCTCCCACCCTGCAGTTGGTCTCCTCCCCTGAGCTGGGAGACGGGGGCGGTGCCGGGTCGTGGGTAGAAACCCAGTAGCCCCAGCAGTTCTCTTCCTGTTTGATTTCCCTCTCGGTATCTTGCCTACTTGCCAGCCGGTATTTCTGGCAATAGTCTGCTCATAATGGAAACGTAAAAAGTCCAGCCAGACCTATGTGCACGCTGCAAATCCTAACCTTTAAACTTGCATATTGCTTAATCCTAGGAAGCATCGATTTTGGATCCTCTGTACTGCTTTATATTCCTAAGGGATAGTTAGTATCCATTTTGGTTCTCTCGATTTGTTTCTCAAGTGTATTTTTATAAATGCCCTATTTAAAAAATTATTTCTCCAAAGTGTATCCCAGACAAAACCACACAAATTTTTAAAGAACATTTTTGGGGGGTTGCATAGCTGAATTTGTAAATAACCATTTAATTCCATTTGTGGTATCTTTAGAGCATTTTGCTGTTCATTTTGCTTAGAAAATTCTTACAGCTTGGTGCTATTCAACTTTGATTAGAATGAGTTTCCTACCGATGTAGAAAGAAACAGCTTTGTCACCATCATTGAGAAAGTGAGATTCTGTTGGGAAGGGTAAAAGTATGTCTTAGTGATCTTGCTTTCAGCACAATGGAAGAAACAGATTCACATCCAGTGTACTCATCTGGTGCAGAATTTATTACCTAGAAGCCAAGAGAGAAGCACCTCACATTTATTCAGTTTTCATCTTCACTCCTATTTAGAGTTCTTTAAAAATAGACTCACTTCATTCTGAGGAAATGATATTGTTTTCCCAGACACTGAATTTAAAACAAACAAACAAACAAACATTTTCAAGTTCCCTTGTTCTTAGGGATTTTTCCTCCCGCTTTCATGGGTTGCTTTACACTGTTCATCTAAGAAGGAACTTGGACGAATTTGCTTCTTATGAGCAGCACAGAATAATTAGGCAATTACCCTTGCATCTAGAATCCACTGGGGGGAACAAGTGACGGAATTGCACAATGGGTTCATTATAAAACAGTGCAAAATAAAAACCTGAGCTTACCAGTTAAGTGGAAAACAGCTCAAAATGGACTATAAATGACTGCATGAAAGATGAAAGTAAAAATCATCTTCAGTAGAATGCCTTGGTTAGTCAATTGGGATCAGTGGTAATTGGTTCATTGAAAAGATAAGTTAATGAAAAAGGCAGTAAAACAGGGCAGTTATTAAAAATGATACAAGTGTACCTTAAACATTTTACTTTATATTAAATATATAAATGCTCATTCAGCAGTCCTTTGAGATAGCCCCATGGTGTTTTCTTTGATTATGGTTGAACTGATTTGAATTCCTGCAGAAATCACACCCACGATCTATGATTTCTAATTTTGGTATCTTTAAGTGGAGCAGATCTTGAAGGATGTAAGCAATCTGAGTGCAGAATTCTTCTTGACTTTCTTGACATTTTCTCCTAATCTTTTGTGGTACAAGAACATACATCTTCAAAGGAGTATTTTTAGCCATTTGCCTTTATCAGGTTTTTTTCAAGCCAGTCAATCTATTTTTTCATAGAAATAATGACTCTCTCTTTTGCAGTTATACCTGTGACTTCAAAAATAATTAAATTACATAATTAAAATAACAAGTACAACTGGTATAAAGAAGGTTGGGGGCCTGTGTTAGCAGGAACAGAAGCGCGTCGTGTGGACGGTCTGTGAGGGCATCCCAGCCCTGTGGTCAGCATCTGGTAGGCAACCATCACGTTCCTCTGTACAACAGAAGAAATAAAAAATAGTTGGTTAATTCAATTATTTGGATCCATAGATATCAGTAAAATAAAAGGAATGACTTTTTTATTTTTAAGAAACCTTGTATTTCAGAAGTTTTAGATTTACAGAAAAGTTGCAAAGATAGTAGTCCATGGAGTTCCCATATACCCCACATCCAGTTTTCCCTTACTTAGCATCTCACATTAGTGTGGTACCTTTGTTACAGTAAAGGAACTCATACTGATGCATTGTTATTAATCCAAGTCCATACTTTATTAAGCTTTCATTCGTTTTTACTAATGAAAAACGAATGAAGTGTTCTTTTTCTTTTCAGGGATTTCATCCAGGATACCTCATGACATTTAGTCGTCATGTCTCCTTAGGCTTCTCTAGATTGTGACAGTTTTGCACACTTTTCTTGCTTTCGATGGCCTTGACACCTGTAAGGGGCACTGGTCAAATGTTTTGTAGAATGTTCCTCAGTTTGGTTTTGTCTGACATTTTCCTCACGTTTAGCCTGGGCTTAGGGGTTTTTGTGGGGAAGATCCCAGAGGTAAAGTACCATTCTCGTCACATCATACGAAGGGCACCTCTCAATACGATCAATATAATTTATCACTGTTGATGTTGCCCTTGATCACCTGACTGAGGTAGTGCAGTCAAGTGGTGTCTCCTCTGCTGCATTTGTGCGATTTTTATACTCGGATGGTTTGCTACAGAGAAATGGGAACATGTGCAGGTAGGTGAATTCTTTCAACCGTGTTCTCTTCATGATAAAGTTAGATAGTTTGGCCTCATTATGAGGATTTTGTGAGTAGCTGAAAGAAATGCACTTAATGTCATCTTAGCACTCCTACTGAATTCCAGTTTTGCTGTCTTGTTTCATGTTTCTTGAGCTTTAGTATCTAACTGAGGGAAACACAGGCTCCAAAGATGTTTTTTTTGGCAGTGGTTTGGAAGGAAAATGGAACACTTTGGTTGTACAGTTGTGCTTTTTCAGTTGCACGATTCAGGATTTCAAGCTCGACTAAATGTGCCATTCCTTGGTTCAGTTTTATTTGAATCTGTGGTTAACGTTTTCTTGCAACTTAAAAGTTTTCTCACTTCTCTGGGGTGCATTTAGCAGAAAGGTATTGCATACTTGATAATCACCTTGCAGCATATCAGTGGATGACCAAGGCCAATTAAGCACTGATAAGTCCGTTGCCCAATTGTAAACCATCCCTATGATGGAAAGTGATTCCAGTACGGTGTAGAGAAAAGTTTTGCGCTGTTGGCCCAAGCTGCAAGCCACGACCTCTCATTTCTCATGCTTTACAGAAGAAGTTGCACAAAACCTGAGAAACAATCTTTTAATAAAGAATCAGACGCCTACACTATGCTAATCTATTGGAAACATTTTAATATAGAACACAAAGAGATCTCTAAACCTCAGAGACCATCTGTTGCCTTTTGTGGGCCTGGAGATTGTGAGGATGTTACACAAACTTCCTTTTACCCGGAGTTATATGGTGAGAATGTGAAAACTTTTCATTTTAGAATTGAAATTCATCTACCTTTCTTAAATAATAACGGTTTTCTAACTGTCAGAAAAGAACAGAAACGCTGGTCCTGGCAGTTTAAACTTAATCTTACGTTATCAATGTGAAAGGAAAATAAGGCTGAGGTCAGTTCTCTTCAAGGTTTTCTCTCCTGTAGCCGCAAAGGACTTTATTTTTCAACTTAATCTTGGCTGAATACAGAACGTATGCATCTGTTTCCCCAATATCTACATCACGTAGACAACCTCAGTGTGGACTTAACCTTGAGCAGATGAATGATGTGGACAGCTTACTGACCGTTCAGACGTTATCTTACCGTCCTATGTTGTTGTCTTGGTTCTTTGCTTATTGCCAGGGTATCTGCTTCCACTGATACCATAGTATGAAAGGACACATTTTGGAAAGAAGCAGCATGGCACTGTGAAAACACCTTTGGAAGGGAAATCCTAAGACATCGGATTTACAGTTCCCTCTGTCACTTCTAATTCTAAGATCTAAAGAGCCTAACCTTTGACCTGTAGTTTCCTGGGGGAGATTGAGGGGACAATTGTAACTGCTTTGCTTATCTTTAGGAAGGTAGTTTTAGGATCCAGTGGATGCTAATTATGCAAATGCATTACCAACCACACTGTGCTGGAAAATCAAAGGAAAAGAAAGAATGGGAGTGTGCTAAATGGCAAGGAAAAGTCTCCAGGAATCCTTTCTACCGACACCACTATTAGGTATCGCAGTGCAGGGTGCGGTGAAGACCTGTGCTGTTAAAAAAAAAAGTGGACCTGAGGGACAGAGAAGAGAGTGAATTTATCCATAGTGTTGAGAACATCTCCATGCTTGAAGCTTAGATTACAAATGTGCTTCAGCGGCGTCAGAGTTATGAGAATTACAGCTAGTTGTTTAACGAAAGCCTGATGACAATAATCACGATGATTAAGAATCCACTATAGAAATTGGAAGTTGGACAACAGGACTTTTAAGGTTCTTCCTGGTTTTGAAATCCTCTGGATGGCCACTTACAATGATCAAACCAATGACTTAAGTTGAAGAAAACCATAGACAATTGGGGGAAAAACAAATAAAAATAAATATTTTAAAATATTTTGAATGATATGCTTTCACATCTAAATACTTCAGCTTTTAAGATGAGAACATTAATGGAGAGCTCACTGTGTGCCAGACCGTGTTCTCAGTGCCAACCTAATTCAGTAATCCTCACAGCAACCCAATGCTGTAGATGAGGAAACCAAGACACAAAGAGAAGGGATGACTTGACTGAGGTCATGCAGCTGGTTCTGGGGAACCAGGACTTGGACAGAGGCCATTGAACTATAAATATTAAACAAAAATGAAATTGGGAAGATATCACTAATAGACTCGGGACAAAATATCTATTTGGGCAATTGGGAAAATAGTGGAAATAAAAAAGGAAGAGGGGCTAACCAATTGACAATTCTGAACCAGTAACTACTTAAATGTTCAAAGACAAATGACAGAATATAAGACAAGAGAATGCCATGGTATAAAAGGAAACATCCTGGAAATTAATATTTGGAATGTATTTATTTTTAAAGTTAATATTAGGTAGTGAATGGCAAATATTTAAACATTTTTTAAATAAGGCCATTCCAGTAGTTATCCTAATCATATTCAGGACATGTAGTTTTGTTTTGTTTTTTTAATCTGTTTCTGAGGAAAGACCAGTGGAACACAAAGTTTAAGTAGTTGGAGAAAAGGGCTATTATTTTAAGTTTAATTCTTAATAGGAAAAGCATGTGATCATATTGAGTAAATATACTTTCTCATTGGCTTCAGTACTTTAATTCATAACCAGATCATAACTTTATGTCATAAGATTTTGACTAAAGGAACCATTTGTGTTATGATAACATAAAAATTGCTATGTTCCATTTGTTAATAATTCTGTTTCCTGGTATTGTAGATGTTGTTTATTTATTTCATACTTCAGATTTCTACTTCTGCATTTCCCTCCCTGAATACTCATGAAAAATTGCTGCACCTGTGACATGTTGCATGATTATTTCCCTCCTCTGTGTGCTCAATTTGTATATTATTGTATCATGACATTTTGAATCAAGAGCTGCTAGTTCCAAGCTGCTATCAGCAGCTGATGCCAAAAATATTCATTATAACACTTCTCAGCATGTGAGAGCACTTCAAATCACAGAGACGGAATTTTCAGTCATTATTCTTTTCTTTTTTGCATATTATACAGCAGAAAGAATGCAAAACAAAGGGAGATTTATTAGAAAATAATGCCATGGGAAAATGTTGTAAAACATGCGAGTCACCGTTCGTGAAGGGCGTGAAATTCAGTACTGCTTTAGAGATACCGTCTCAGAGACCTGCTCCCCTTTCTTTCTCTTTTCTCAAACGGTTTTCAAGTGGCATGTTTTTGCAGTCTTTGATTACATTAAAGTGCAAACTATTTACACATCTGGAAGTAAGCAACACCCTCAGCAGAGAACCAGGAAATGAGACGTGGGGCCGACGTTTGCCTCAGATGTGACCCCTTTATGTTAACACGCTGGTCAAGACAAATGTAGTCCTCGTGGTAGGACCAGGGCAATGGGAGGCAAGGGAGGCTTTCTTCTCTAAAGAAGAACAATTAAAAAACAAATTCAATAAGTAAGGTTTGTCATTTCCTAATATTGAGAGTGCTGAGCCTGCAACTATCAGCACATTTCTTATAAATTAATTCATTTTGTGAAGTGAATGCTGGGACTTGGTAGCCAACTGACAAGATGCCAGAAAATGTCATGGCAGAGAAGAGAGGGCCTTCAGTGGCATTTTTGGATACCTGACCTCCATCTGTCACCATCTTCTGGAGGAAGAAACACGGAGCCTGTTGATTGGGGAGTGAAGGGGAGATGGTTACCAGAGATGGAAAAGTGGGGTTAGTGAGGGGACTGCAGTTTGTGGATTCTTTTTCTACTGCCTGAAAAACTGGGGGCTAATAATCTTCCCTCCCTTCTTCGCTGATTCTGGAGAGACTGTGAGCAAAGGGCTGTGGAGGAGGGCATGTGTAGTTTTCCTCTTAGCCTGCTGAATACGTATCAAGTGCTCCCTTTTCTCTGGTTTCTGCACAGTGTCTAACAAAGAGGGCCAAATGCCACACATGTCACTGGAAATTAACCAGCGCCATTGCTATGGTCTACTGCATTCAGAAGAGATGCCCAGACCACCCCTTGGCTCTCATTGTTGTCTTCTGCTTTACCTGCCCTGCCCTTCTTTATACAGACTGAATCCATATTTTAAAAAATGTATTCATATAGAGATGTCTTACATCCTGCTGCGTGTCAAGCCCATTGTTTCAGGTGAAGTGATTTCTTTTGTCTGGTACATAATGTTTTGTTAACTTTTGACTTGGAAATCACAAACTCTTACCAAAGCCTTAAAGGAAAAGCTAAGAATTAATGTTTATTGAGTACTTAGTGTCTGATATCATAGTAAGATAAAAGCCAAGAACAAACTGATATGCATGTCTTTTAAAAAAATAATAACCTACTCTTATCTGAGGAAACGGTTTAGGATACTGATCTCACATTTTCCTGTTGTATTTGAAATTCTGGAAGATAATAACATGAAAGACTTACCCTCAAGAAGAATAATACATTTAAATCTCCTGCTTTGAAAATGGTCATAAATTTCCATATTTATTTTGCTCTGGAGTGTATACTGTGAAATGTTTGGCAGGTAAGATTTGACTTCTTTTAAACCCCATGAGTTTTTGCCAATTCATTTAAATTCGTAAAAGCAGTCCTTTTATTAACAACAACAACAAAGCCTCACAAAACTTAGGCTTTCCTAAGTGGAATATGATCCAGCCATTTTCAGAAATCTATCAACACATTTCTGGTGTGACAAAAGACTTCTGAATGGGAAGGCTAGTTCAGTATTGACCACTGATTCATGTTAAAAAATTAAATGCAAGCCAGAAGAAGGAATCTGCACTGGCTCTGGTCATCTGGCCATTCTGCAGCTGTTGGGACTGGGGAAAAGGGGGTCCAGGATCACCAGCCAGACTGGCTGTCACTCAGGTAACTGGAGAGTCAGCATTAATGTGCTGACTCACTGCAGTGACTCTGAAGCATTTCTCTCTTGAAAGTGCTTCCACCTGTGTGCAGAGAGAAGGCTGAGTGGATGTCCTATGGGCAAGTAGGCGGGGCAGCCTGGGGTCTCCCAGTCCCATTCGTGGTGGTCAGAACCAGAGGAGGGGAGGTCACCTGTTGAATCCGTCCAGCTGCACCGAAGCTGCTAGTTTCTGAGCTCTGTCTTTTTTGCCAGCTTCATTTTTAGGATCCCATCTTATTCAGATTAAGTCCTTGAAGTTCTTCCTCAGTTTGCCCAGTGTAGCTTGACAGCATGTAGGACTCTTAGCTCCGTGCATAATTACCTGGTTCTAAAAAGCTTTATTTAGCAGTCCATCTATTTTAATTTATGTTTGTGAATTTATTTACTTTGGTGAATAGATAAAAATTTCTTGAGACAGGGAAGGAATAAGCTCCACTAGGCTTCTGTTAGTAGTGCTGAGAAATCTTCCACACATTTTTTCTCCCAAACTTTCTGAACACACTAGCAAGTTCCTCTCTCTGTGTTCCACTGAGATCTTTAACTACACTTTCTCTGCACTAAAGGTAAGGATCAAGCCAATTGTATAAAATCCCCAGGGTGGTATCTGAAATTTGTAAACTTCAAAAAAAGAAAATGCTTAATTTTAACTTTTAAATGATAGCTTACATAGGAAAGAAGATAATTCATAATGGTATTTTGAGTTGTTTGGTAGTTAAATAATTTCAACAGTTTATAGCTAAAAAGTTAGAGAATCTATATCAATTACTCTTTTTAGCAAAAGCATCTTTTTAGTACTTTCAGAATCATGAACAAGAAAATATACTGCCTACTAAAAAAAAACTATTGCTCAGCTTTAGTGCTCTCTTTGTTTTGATTATTAATTTTTTTGTGTGAAAGTGATACAAAGTAAAAAAGAATAATATTATTTTTTAAAATGTTATTGGTTAAATAACTTATATTTGAATTCTGCAACATTTTAGGTTCCGCTGAGGGAAAATTATAAACTATCAATACATAGGTTTGCATAGGTGCCTAGAGCAGGTTTCACTAAGACAGGGTGGTTCTCTGCTGCTGCTGTGTCATCCCTGGGGCACAGTGGCTCCAGCAAGGGCTGGTGATGACGGCATAGGATGAAAACTATGTGATTTAAAGGTAGGATGTGGAGGAACAAGGCAGTAAAACTGCTAGGCGAGGGTGACAGTGGCCTTAGACCTAGCTCAGGGTTGCCCCCTATCACTCACTCTAGACAGGAGTTCAAGGCTACAGCCAAGTCTCATGTATGCAGAGGAACATGACGCTACGTTGAGGCTGGACTCAGGCACAGCACTAGAATTCAGTGGAACAGTTGGTAATTGGCACCAGAACAAAGTAGATCAGGTCCAGAGAGCCAAAGATGAGTGGTTCCTCTGAACCTTAGAGGTTGGTGACTACTGCGTCCAGAAGCTGGCCTGGAAAGGGAGCGGCTGTGAGTTTCGATAATGTGCCGTGCGGCTAATTACCTTTCTACTTATTTAACCGAGCTTTGCTTTGACAACTCAGTCACTTTCTAAATATGCTGAACTTAATGGAAATGACTTAACCCTGTAAGGCTGACATATTTTGGCCTCACTAGAGTCTTAGAGAAAGAGAGAAGAAAAAAAGGGTGCCAATAAATTTGCTTACCATAAATAAGATAATCACACTGCTATGAGAACCATAAATTATTCAGCAGTGAATAATTTAATAAGCATGTGTTGAGCACCAACAATCTCCAGAGAACTATGCAAGGCCTGAACCTGTGTCGGCAAATGAAAAGGGGATGCAGAATCTGTTCTTGTGGATTTTATGGTCAGAAGCAGAGGTCAGCAAACTATGACCCATCACCAAGTGCTTTTGTAAGGAGAACAAGCTAAGACTTAAAAAAAAATCTAAAGAAGACTAATATTTTGTGGTACATGAAAAATTATATGAAATTCAAATTTGGGCATACAGATATAGAAATATAGTTCTATTGGGACATAGTCACACTCATTCAATTACCTGTTGCCTATGGCTGTTTTCACATTATAATGGCCAACCTGAGTAATTAGAGACCTTTTGGTCCATAAAGCCTAAAATATTTAGTATCTGACTCTTTCCTAAAAAAGTTTGTCAATGGGTTTTCTAGTGGGGTAGAAAGACATTCATCAGATTATCACACCATTAAAATACACACGTGATAAGTGCTGGGTAGGAAAGGTGTATAAATATATGAACTTGTATAATGGGACCTAGAAATGTAATGATGGTAAAGCAGACCCACAGTGGCCTTAATACATTCATCACTTTTTTTTTTTAAAATTTTATTTATTTTTGGCTGTGTTGGGTCTTCGTTGCAGTGCGTGGGCTTCTCATTGCGGTGGCTTCTCTTGTTGCGGAGCACAGGCTCTAGGTGCGTGGGCTTCTGTGGTTGCAGCATGCAGGCTCGGTAGTTGTGGCTTGCGGGCTCTAGGGCACAGGCTCAGTAGTCGTGGCACATGGACTTAGTTACTCCGCCGCGTGTGGGATTCTCCCAGACCAGGCCTCGAACCCGTGTCCCCTGCGTTTGCAGGTGGACTCTCAACCACTGCACCACCGGGGAAGTCCCCATTCATCACTTTTTGTTAAATTCTTTACAGGGCTCACAAGAGACCACACTGAAGGAGTGATAAACAAATTGTAATCGGTAACATAATTCTAGTAATACTAAGTGTTTAGGGGTTTCCGACTGAATTCCTTCCAATCTGGTGTTGCAGGTTTGTAAGGCAAAAGGACCAGAAATATTGAATAAGTTTAATAACATCCTGTAATTCTCAGGCCTTCACTGGCTACCCTTGGCACTTACTGGTACTGCAACTGAAAAAGAAAACTGACAAATTCACAGTATATTGAGAAAAATGTTGAAGGATAGATACTTTTAAAAAAGAGAAAAGACAGCACCTGTTCATGTGTATGAAATGATAGAAATATATTGTGCTCCATAAATGAGCCAAAGGGGCTTATTTTTGTGTGATGAGGAGACTATTAAAAATTTATGAGAATAATACTTTTCTTCTGAAGGATTCAAAGTGTTTTTGTTCTAATTCTCTGAATGTTATTATGGAATAGTAAACAAAACAAAAAAAAACCTAAGTAAATATCTTAGTCTGCATTTAGAATGAATACAAAGCTGAATCAGTTGAATTCATCTTTGAACTTTGAATCAGTTTTCCTGTTAATTACTGAGAATTTGGGGAATTGTGAGAATAAGGCTGTTCCCCCAGTTTTGGTAGATTGTTTTTGTAAGTTCATGATAGGCTTTAGTTTGCAGGCTTCTATGAACACAAATCACCTTGTCAGTCTTTCCTGATCGCAACTGAGAGAAAAAAGCTACATAAAGTAAAATCATTGTTCCAGAATGGTACTGATATAAAAAAAATGCTAGGGTAACATAGAAGAGCATTTGAATTGTTAGATTCTTAGACAGATTCAACTTCAAAGGCTACTTTATTCTCTGATGCAAAGGTTTTTTTTTTTTTTAATCATCCATCCTCAAAAGATTTTAGTTCATTTGTGTGGCTTCAAGAGATTCTCATTTATTCATTGATCAAACAGTTATCAAGTGCCCACAGTGTGCCAGGCATGGTGCCTGATACGCACGGAATAACAGGACGATTAAAGTGAGTTCCCAGCCTGCTCAAGTTCAAAAAGGTAAAAAGGTAAAACGTGGAACTCCAGTGGCCAAGGAATCATCTTCCCAAAGATAAATTTTTGTAATGGGTTGAGCGGTCTAATAGCAGAAGGGCAGAGAGTGCTATTTTATGCATACCAACAATCATTTTACAAGTCTCTTATTTTTAAAAATTCCATTTGATGAATTTTCATATGTTTTCTAGGGCCATTTATGTTAAGAGCCAGAAGATTTAAAAAATTAAACATTCAGTGTTAGACATTTGATCAACTGAGATATTTTCTCATTATAGAGATATAAATTATGTGATCCCCTCTACAGTTCTGGTCTGAAATTTAAATACAAATAAGTAGAAAACATTTGTGTGGGGAGAAGAAAAAGAAGATATGGCATTATATACATCAATAGAGATGTTTTCACAAAGAATTACCAAAAGATTTGCAGGTCTACCTTTTAAACAGTTCTTATGAAATTGAGATGTTAGTAGTTGTTATATCCCAAATAATGTTATAAACCAAGGCTCCTTCATATTTACCTTCACACTCTTAGCCTAACACCAGACAGAGCACATGCACCTGTGTTGCTGCCTACATATGCAACATTTTCAGAAAGGTCCAAACAAAACCAAAATATATTTATGACAGGGACTTGGCAGCCTTGAGTTAGAAGTTAGAAGCCTTCTTCCTGATTGCTATCACTATTAAAAACTCACATTTCTCTCTTGTTGTCAACTGTGTTTCAGAAAGAGGGAAAGCTTACCAGGAACAAAAGGTATGCCATACATCCTCGCTTGAAGGAAGGAAGAAAAGTTTTGCCTTCTCTAGCAATGAATCCCAGGGATTGTATTTGTAGTGTGGCTTTTATGGAATGACACAAAGCACCTTAGGTACATACAGTTAAATGTTATTTATTTAAAAGAACAAGTACTGACTATATTCATAATCGTTTTTCATAATACTGCAAAAGATTTCTGACTCAACAGTGAAGTAGTTAATCAATAAAGATTTATTGAGCACTTTTTGTGCTCCAGAAATGAATGGGTTAGTGGAAGAAGTAGGGTAACCCATAAATTATGATATTCATTGGTACTTTCATTAAACAAATGTCCATTAGGCATTTTGTACAAACAAATCTCACGCATTATGAGTGATAGGGAGAAGTGATGCTACACTACATGGTCTTTGGTCACAGGGGTAAGTTGTCATGCAGAAGACCAAAACATATCAGTGAAATGGCTGACTGAGTGTAACATACAGTTAGTAGATACTGTGGCTATTTAAGTCTTTAAAAGGAAAAGGGGGAAGAAGAACTTAATCAGCTCCTGTGTGATGGGGAAGATTTGAGCGGCAGGAAATTTCTTTCAAGGGAAGGCAGATGAACAGTGGTGGGGAGAATAGAATAAGCAAAGACGGTGCCGGGGAGTAAATGCTCACAATGCATTCAGGAGAGAGGATGTAAACACATCTGAATATTCAGCAACTGTCTAGGATTCCGGGCCCCTTACATTAAAACATCTGTGGATGAGATTACTTAACTCCATCTAAGAGGTTGGAGCCTGCCCTACGCAATGAGACCAATTTTGCCCTGAGTCAGAGCATGTTCTAAGAACCAAGGGTTCAGGGTAGTTTTCCTTCCTTCTGCAGCTCTGTTACTTTGAACCCTGTTCCAGGAAGAATACTCTCTCCTTGGTCCTTGTTACCAACGCCTTGCCTTGTATCACAATTCTGCAACTACAGCTCTGTTTGCCTTGAAGTATCTGCCTTGGCTTCATGTCCTATGTAACTGGCTGTTGTAACGCTGGGCAAATTACTTACCCTCTCTTTTCCTCCGTTTTATCATTTGTAAATTGGAATAAAAACAGTTCCTACATCATTAGAATTTATGTATTAAGAACATTTAGAACAGTGCCTGGAACTTGCTAAGCACTATAAAAGTACAAAAAACTATCAAAGTATTATGTTGGCTTGTTTACAAAGATTTGGCTTATCCATTCCCTGACTAAATAGAGATCTGAAAGAGTGGAGAATTTGTGAAGGAGATCATCAGAAATATTGGAATGTGGTGTACTCTCATAGTAACAAACTTGAGGAAAACTCAGGGCGAAGATTGTGTGGTATTAATTCTTAGTGTAACTACCCAGGTTATTAGGAACCAGGTTTATTATTGATGTGATAAAAATGCCAACTAGCATTTATCCCACCAATCCTTAGTTCCTCCTGTTTTTAGAAATGCACGTATATAAATCATTCCAAGGAAGTTACTTTTCTAGGCTTTTTGTTATCTTCAGAAAACAGCTACCATGAATATATTTCATATAATACACACAAACACAATGTGAAAGTTCTTCTTAATGAAGTAGTGACATGGTGCTTGAAGCAGCATTCATAACCAAAAGCATAGTTTTAATCTGGGTACCAAGAGCATTCATCAAATCACCAAAGGGATTATTATGGAGTTATGAATATTATCCTTTGCTCTATGAATAATTTCCTCTGCCATCAGGAGGGTATTGTATGTTTAAGTATCAACAACTATTGACTATCTTCCGGTGTTTTATATGCATTATTATTCTATTTAAACCATTTAAATAATATGTGCAGTGTGCATGTATTATCTTCAATTTACAGTGGAAAAATTGAGACTTGAAAAGTTTATTGACCCACCCAAGTTTACACTGTCAGTGAGTGGCATTCCTGAAATTAAGGATTAGGAAATAAAATAAATGACTTAAGGTCACTTAATGTCTCCCTTAGGCATATATGCATTAGAGAAAAGTAATTTTCAACGTAGAATGGTTGAAGTGGATAATGAGTTCAGAGAAATATTTCAATGTAAATCTGTGAAAAAACTTATATTTCCTAAGAATGGTTGGAATCTACACTAAACCTGAAGGATATGGAAAAATAAAACTTACGGCAAAGTGTTGTTTTTCAGTGTGAACTTTTGGATAATGCCAGTAAGCACTTCCTTCTAGTTTGCTTAATATATGTCCCCTATAATTTCATTCACATTCATCAGGTCTCACATTCACATTCAACATGTCACCACATGGGTTCTGTAGATATTGTAGCAGAGGTTGCTAGTAATTCTCCTCTCTCCATTCTCACCTTCTTTTACAGCAGTAGATATTCTAGCTGAGCGCTTGCCCATGTCCTTAAAGACTATATTTCCCAGCCTTCCTTGCAGGTAGCTGTGTCATGTGATCAAGCCATACCCAACAGGATATGAGTGAAAATAGTGTGAGTAATTTTCAGGGAATTTGCTTAAAATAGAAGTTGTAGTATGTCCACTTTTCTTTTCTCCATTGGATGGAACATGAGTGTGAGGGTTGGAGCTGGAGCAGTCATCTTAGTATAGGAAATATTGCCTGTTGAGGACTGCAGAGCAACATGGTAGAAGGAGCCTGGTCCCTCACATCTTGGAACCACCATGTCCACTTTGGACTGACTGCTTATCTCTCTCAGAGAAAGAGATCAACTTCTATCTAGAAGCCACTGCACATTTTTACGTTGACAAGCCATATCCTAACCTTTTCAGATACTAATAAGTATGACTTGAGAGAAGGGATCCATAGACAAAAATTTACATAAACAAAGCTAGAAAGGTTTTTTTTTTTTTTTCTTTTTTTAAATTTTAGGACTTTTCAGAGCTCTTATTGGATGAGTGTTAGGGGTGAATCTCAAAAAGGAATTATGCAGTATTTCTAATTTTTTTATTGTGAAAATAATTTTTTAAATGGGGCATCCTATGGATGTGGACTGCATTTTGAGAACTGCAACTTTAGGAAGCTCTTAGTGGCTAAGCTTAAGGTAAATGTTGAGGGTAGTACTTTGAGGGTAGAGGTAGGCACGAGGAAGTTTTGGTGTAGAGAGTCATTCAATTCAACATATTATTAGGGAACACCAAGAGTTGTGGAGATAGAGATACATTACTTTAGAAGGAAAATGAAATCAATTATTATTGGATGCACTATGATGACTATAATTATGATGTTAAGATAGATGAAATAATTTCTAAATAAGAGATGGCTCAGGTTGCTTATGTGATGACCTATAACGAGATAGGGATACACTCAGGAGCAAGATTGGGATCCCTGATGTCTTCTGAATTTATATATGTGGAGCTTATTGGTCATTATATGGCTGGAAGAAGTTACAGTGTTTGTGTGCAAATGTACGATTTCATTTCTTTGGTGTAGTTGTGAGAAGTACCTGGTGGAGGAAGGATAAATCCTGGCCAGGTCATCCCTTGTTGCCTCCACTGGTTGAGACATACAGACCCTGAGATATTTGGAGAGACATCTGGACGGATGTGTGCCTCCTGCTTTGGGGAGTAGAGGTTTGAAGCTCAGAGAGATAAGAAATCTTGGAGAAGTAGATTTGGAAGTCATTTTCAGTGACAGTTGAAGCATGGAGTATATGTGGAATAAAAAGAAAAAACACGGGATAGGATTTGGGAAACAAACCATTTAAGGCACTGGTGGAGGAAGGAGAGCTGTAGAATGACTGAGAAGTTAGGATCAGAGTAATAATGTGATGAATAGGAAAAACAGAGTCAGGGATTCCAACAAGGGAAGATTGTTAGTTTGGATAACTAGGAGGCTGTTGATGACCATGGTGGAGTCGATCAGGTTGGAGAAGTAGGGGTGGGGATTTGATTGCTCTGCTTTGAGGAATGAATGACTGTGAGGAGGGAGATGAGGTGGGGCCAGAACGTGCTAGAATGCAGACAGGACACATTCTACTTTGCTGGGCTGCTGAATAGAGTTTTCATGGGGAGGGTAACTCTTGCTTCCTCCTCACTGGACATTCTAACTCCATAAAAGCTTCAAGGAACAGTGGCAGCACAGGCCACTGGGCAGCGCTTACTATCTTCTGAGCACACTCAGAGCCTGCATCCAGGAAACTCAGTTTTGATGCTACTCTATTTATAACCAATAAAAAGAATGTCTTACTTTTCATCAAAACAATGACTTGATTTCATTTAGAATGCATTTAAAATTATTTTTATTTGCCTTTGTGAAAATATCACTCTTGAAAGCTCAAGCATTTGGAAAAAAATATAAACCCATAGCAAAAATAGATGAAATCCAAATTCAGTTCCCCAAGCACCTTGGAAAGTGCCTCTTTGCTCTATTTCTTTTATGCCTATTGACTGGAGATTACGTCTATTCATTCATGTAACCCTGGTGTTAGGTCCCTTTGGAATTTACATAGAGTTGACTCAAACTCCCAACTCCATTTTCTGTAGGAAGCTCAACATCCTCCCCACAATTTCTGCTATTTCCCAGGGACTCATGTTCTCATTTCCACCCCTAAAGCTGTTTTCATATTTCTGCTGACTCTAAATCTCATTTTTATCTCAGTGCCTGGAGCTATTCTTATTTCTCTGTCCATGTATATTCAAAAGTGAAACAAAGGGACTTCCCTGGTGGTGCAGTGGTTAAGAATCTGCCTGCCAATGCAGGAGACACAGGTTCGAACCCTGGTCCAGGAAGATTCCCACATGCTGCGGAGCAACTAAGCCCGTGCGCCACAACTACTGAGCCCGCGTGCCATAACTACTGAAGCCCGTGCGCTTAGAGCCCATGCTCCGCAACAAGAGAAGCCACTGCAGTGAGAAGCTCACGCACCGCAACAAACAGTAGCCCCCTCTCACCGCAACTAGAGAAAGCCCACACCCAGCAACGAAGACCTAACACAGCCAAAAATAAATAAATTTATTAAAAAAAAAAAAAAGTGAAACCAAAAGCACCATTCAAAGAATGCGTTGGTGTGTAATGGCTTTACTGAAGGTTTGCAGTGATGAAGGCAGTTTACCTCGAAGAACCAAACTCTGACCTGGTTAATAACTGAATGCCCTGACTTCCCTGCCACTTGGAATTTTTTTACCAACCTCCATTTCTGCACGATCAAACCTTCTATTAAGTTGCTGTCTGCTGTCCCATCCACTCTCACTGATGACTTGCCTTCTCTCCTCTCTAGATGCCTCCTCCACCCTCCAGATTTTGTTAACATTTCGTGGGGCAGTCAAGCTATTACTTGCTTTTGCTGTTTTCCCATAAAGCATTCCCCTTGGGTCACACTTCCCTGCGTAAAGCAGTCTATCCAGGTATTTTTCCTAAACAAAGATAGTTCTGTCCTTTAGGGGAACTCTGGTGCCAGCTGTTAAAATGACATTTTTTCAACGTGCTACATAATTTTAAAAAGATAAATATTTATTCTTCAGTGGCTGACGTGTCTGGATACTGCTGAAATAATTGCGTATTTTCCCTGCAGCCTGTGGTCTAAGTAGGGACTGTTATTTGAACAGAGTGAATAAAAGAAATAATAATAATTATTTAATATGTACAGACCTGCATCCACAATATACTCAAAATAGGCTTGTAATTGTTATTTACCGTATGGAGAGCTTCCTCCCTGATACGTTAAATCATGCACAGAGTACTGCTTTAGGCCTGGCCCGTGAGCACTGTGTCTCCAGATCACCTGTTTACAGTAAGATGTAAGCTCTGTAAACAGTGAGCATATATTTGGGAACAGACTCTGAAGGCATCCTGTGCATTTAGTGTGAAAAAGGATGACTGGATATTTTCCAGGGGAGCCTAGGTACATTTCAAATGGAGTTCCTAAAGGATTTTATTCTGAATGAGATGTTAATAGTTATATCATAAAGGCTTAGACTTTTCAACTGTGTTGTTTCCGAGAAGGATTTTATTTTTATTTATTTGCTTTTTTGAAGTGAGCAAGGCAGAGGAGAGAAAACAATTACTTAATATGCATTAGCCACTGTGCCAGTTGCTTTATATTGGTATTCGATTTCATCCTCACAATAACTCTGCGAGAGAGGTTAACATCACTATTTTCAGATTAGAAATGGGGCACTTAAAGAGTTAAGTATCTCTCCTACGGTTGCGTCTAGAGAAGAGTAAAGTTAGGATTCAACTCGAGTCCAGCTCACCATGACAGTTCAGAATATGGAAATCACAATTCTCTATTACTCACTTCTTGAACTTACGACTTTGTATTCCTATTCTTCTCTCAAAAAATATGAGCACGGCACTGTGTAATTCCACAAGAAGAGGGGTAAGACAAATGTCATTTGTAGGAAGAATAAAGCTGTTTCAGTGAAGGGGTTGAGTCACTGGGACAGTTTTCCTTTGTATTTTTTTTCCCTTAAAATTGTTCGTTATCCAAATACATTAATATTCCTAAAGTGCTCTTTTTAAAAATGGGAAATATATTAAAATAGCATGCTTATTAAACACATGATCTTGTTCTTTAGGCAGATGGTATACTTACACAATTCAAAGCAGGGACCAGGGACTCTGGGTTTCGATGCTTGATCCATCCTGTGTTAGCTGTGTGACCTTAGAAAAATTAGAGGGTTTTCTCCGTGGTTTTCTCTTTCTTAGTTTCCCTTTCTCCTTAAAGATGGTAAAATATAAGAATAATCCTATTTTATAGTTATTGTGAAGGTTAAAATGTGCAAATATATAGAAAGTGCTTAGAAGAGTGTTTGGTAAACAGTAAGGGATCAATAACTTTGTTACTATTAGTATTATAAGTTGATGAGGAACGATAGACAATAGTAATAAAGACATTCATATAAGACATAACTCACAGTTGGAACATTAAGAAGAAAACTCTGGCAACTGAACTGATTAAATATAACATGTACATTTTGTTAAAATATTGCTAATTGTAGTGTTATTTTAATAACCAAAAGGTGGAAATAACCTGAACCTCCAACAATAGAGAAATAAACGTATAAGCTTATATATGATGGTAGCTACCAAGATATCATGTTTTCCACATAAATGTATTACATGCACAAAGGATTAAGATATTGTATTTAATTAATCTACATCTATCTATCTATCTATCCATCCATCCATCTATCTGTCTCTATACATACATATATAAAGGACCAGATGGAAACACAGCTGTATGTTAAAAGCAGTAATCTTTCAATAAGTGATTACAGGTAATTCCCCCACCCCACCCCCATTTTTCTTCCTCAAGTTCCCAATACTTTCATAGTCATAAAACACCATTGAAATAAAATAAAATAAAAATTAACCCAGATGGTATATAAGCCACAAAATATATACTATATATTGTCACATCATCTTTCTTTCATAGACACTTTATGCACAGCCCCTGAAGGCAGGGCTTCAGACACATCCTGTGCTTATGTGGCCCCACAGTGGGTGCCATCATTACACTCTAGAGCACGTGGGGCCAGACCTTCTGTATTTGGTCGAACGTGATTCCCTCTTTCACAGTTGTTTTTTCTTTGAATCATTTAGCTTAAAAATTAACAAATGAACATTATGATAGCAGCAGGGCAGAATTTTGCAGAGTAATACATACCTTGGAGTTTAATGAAAAATTTTTTTTTGTACACAAAGTATATGTAGAATGAAGCTTACTTTTGGGGTCACGTGTCTACAATCCTGTGTTTTAGAGTATCTTGATTTTATTTTCTGAAGGAATGATGCATTTTGAAGCTATGCTCACCCACCCACTGTTTAATCTACCCAGTCTGCTGATGAAATGCATTAGCTTATAAAAGAATAACTTTAGGAATGGCTAGGGGCTGATGTCAGCATATATTGCTATTTTGTTCACTCTTATCTTAGAAGCTGCCCTTTTAGAATTTTTAACTTGTCCACTGTTTGTTCTCTGATGGGCAAACCCTTGAGCGTCAGGAGACAGCTGTCAATTAGCACTATCCTTCTTCACAAACCATTTTACCTCCCAAGCCTCTGTTTCTTCATCTGTGAAAAAAGGGACTCTTCAGACCCTTAGCCTGTGACCAGGAAGCCTCTTTTAATGGACTGCAGACGTTAGTAGGATGTCAAAGGGACTTGAGCTGCATCTGTGTTATTTAACTAGAGCTCAGTCATGGAAACTGGTAGCAGAGCCCTTTAAGTTGAATGATGGGTGGGTTCCCACCTTGACTACAGTTCTTGTAGGGGCTCTTCAAAGACTGTCAGCCCAAGAGAAGCATTTACTCTAGGAGTCCCACTTGGTTTGGGGCCAGTCACTTTTCGAAGTGAATTGGACAGATATAACCCCAGCCACGTATCATTTACATTTAATACAGATAATAATGACCTGGACAGGGATAGTAAGCATGTAAAATTTAAAAGACACGTGCCTTACATTAGATCAGTTACATAGGTAGGCTAGGAAGTCGCCGAGTGCAGGAACACCTTGTGGGTTCACCTTAGCAGATGCAAACATGTGTCAGTGAAGAATTTGAACAGCTGGAAAATTAGTGGAAATAGGGTATTCAGCATTTGACTCCCTTCCCTTTTCCCTTGATGAGATCCAGTAAATGACTGAAGATTTGAAAGGTCTTCCTTCTCCTGGGATCCTCCCCTGCATGGGATGCTTTCCAGCAGGATAATGGAAGGCAACAGAGCAGAGCCTGGGGTTGGCCTCCACTTGGACCTCTTCCCAGTCCCTCTCCCTGGGGAATGGAAGAGTGAGTCTTCAGGCTACAATAGACTGGTGAGTTAAGTGTATGAAGAATCTTCTAAATAACCCTGGTGGGCGTGGCATGGAACCAACATGCTGCGTGTGCACTTGTAGGAGAGTATCGAGGCCACTGGACATTGCCCACACGTTGGGGGGAGATTGAGAGCGAAAGTTGATAGTGGGGCAGTCTCTCCTAGAAGACACTGAGTGTGGCTTTTCTAAGTTTTGAATAACTTTCAGCTTAAATACAACTTTAGAATTAAACAGGAATATATAAATTTAAGGCAAAGAGACATTGCAGTTATTTAAAATGGGAATATAAAGTCAATAGTGATTTCTAAAATAGATTTTCTTGACAGTCATTCTAAAATAGAACTTCATAAACCACAAATTCTGTTGTCTAGCATCTGTTTAAAAATAAGGTTGATAAAATTGGCCATATTCTGGTAATGTGGCAGTCGATAAAATTAAAAGCTACAAAAATACCTGAACAGATAAAATAATTAAAATGAAAAATGAAAAAAAGTCAGGCAAAGTATTACCCCTTGCATCATCTTTCTAGGTTGATACCCTCTAGCAAGCATCCTGGCTTCATAATCTATGCTTTTGCACATCCACTAATTTTATAAGGGTGACCATCAGAGCAGATACCCATAAACACGCTACCAAATTCGTCAAAGCCACATTCTTCTATTATTAATGGCAACTCTAAGACCTTGGAACCTCTAATTCTTTGCATCATTTACTGTCAACTTTAAAATGTCATGTTTGTAACTAAGCACATCATTCATGTGTTTCCAGTTGCTAATGTAAGATACTGCCTAAATAAAAAATTCTCTAGAAACATTAAAGGCCAGATACATACATCTCTTTGTAGTGTTTCAGAAAGAAGACTATGTATGCCATGACAGTTGCTTGTTTTTTAGGCAACTTGAATAATGCACCGAAGGCTTTACAACTCTTCTTAAAAGGATAAATAATTCTTTGAACTGACAGTGAACAGTCTTTTCAGAGCTGCAGAATTTTTGTCTGATGGCCTGCAGCGAATGTAATAAACTATAAGAAAGGCTCCATAATCTAAATATTTCAGTAGTTTGGAGAAGATTCTAAGAGATCTTTGCTGATGTGCTTTTGATATAGCAATGATAAACTAATTATATATAATATTACATATATACATATATTTCTAAGCTAGGCAGACAGAAATTTCCAGAAAATCCTAATTAGTATAACTCAGTAAAGTAAAAGCATGATAATTGAGACCTCAACCATGCAATGCCATGCAATGGTTTTTTTTTTGTTGTTTTTTGGTTTTTAAATTTTAATTAATTAATTAATTTATTTTTATGGCTGTGTTGGGTCTTCGTTTCTGTGCGAGGGCTTTCTCTAGTTGCGGCAAGTGGGGGCCACTCTTCATCACGGTGCGCGGGCCTCTCACTATCGCGGCCTCTCTTGTTGCGGAGCACAGGCTCCAGACGCGCAGGCTCAGTAGTTGTGGCTCACGGGCCCAGCTGCTCTGCGGCATGTGGGATCTTCCCAGACCAGGGCCCGAACCCGTGTCCCCTGCATTGGCAGGCAGATTCTCAACTACTGCGCCACCAGGGAAGCCCCATGCAATGGTTTTAATTTGTATCATCCCATGCAATCTTCCTCAGGACAACCTGGAGTCTCCATGTTACTAGTGGAAAAAAAAAATCTCAGACCGAGTAATTTGCAGAAAACCATTCCATCGAGTCTGATGCCAAAGTTCATAGTCATTTCATATCCCACAGTGCTTCTTAATAATAGTATATGTATTCCACGTTCATATTTGCACAGTGGTAAGACAGTAGGTCAAGAAGTGTGTGTGATGCAAGTTTTGTTTATTTTTTTTACTGTTTATTGTTCTTAAATCCAATCTGAGAATATGTTGACATGATATGATGACAGAATATGTCTGTCATCCTTCCTATCCCAGTTTTATTATCTGTGTTAGATCACAACTGATACACAGCTGGGATCGTATCGGTTCAATTCAATTTGCAAAGTGAATTTAGATCACTTAAAAGTTAATATGCCAAAAATCACTTTAAATAATTTTTCCTTTTTCCTAGTCTTGGGAAGATTTTACAGGGAGTTAAATTCAAGGCAGAAGAGTTTATTGGACTAAGCAGAGGTGGTCATTGGGAAGGGAAATCTCCTTTGAGGGTCCAGAATTTGGATTCACATCACAGCGCGGGATTTTAGAAGTGTCATTTCTGTTCTAAAATCTGGGAGTTTGACAGTCACAAAAGTCTGAGACCTAAATTCTACATCTGCTGTTCTTTGCAAGGATCCCTGTAAGGCACTGGGATTATCGCTAAGTTGTTTCCCAATGGAGTGCCTTCCTCTCTGAGAGCTTAGCTCATTAGTCTCAAATTCATTTTTACCTTCTTTACTTTTTGAATATTCCAAAAGTTATTTTTAATCTGAGGATTAGTAGAGGAATCCCTCTAGTTTTAATGCAGAATTTTCAGAGATTGTGAAAAAAGAGAAGGTAATAATTCCTAGTCCGGACATCATGATTTAAATTCTTCATTAGACAGTATATTTTTAGTCTAATAAAAATACCAAGGATGAACCATTAATAATTTTAGAGTGAAAAAAGAGATGTGTCAAGAGGCAGAGGCTTCTGCAAGGTATTACAGAGAGTGTTATCCATGAAGTCACACCGTGGAGAAAATAGTTCACCTTTGTCATTTAATGTGAAGACAGAGGACATACCTGCAAGCACTCAGGAGAAAATGCTTCAAAGATATGCTGAGATTCTGTCTAGGCAACATAAAATCTTGTTCACATAAAATCAACATGCATTTAATTATTGTGGATTTCACACGTATTTATGAGTTGAATGCTGTGATTACCATTATGTAAATTTATTAAATAATGATGAGTAAAAACAAAACGTCTGCATTGGGCATAAAGTATACAGGCATGTTTCCTGCACTTGTAGCTGAGAATCAAAGATGTAATACACCAAGTCAGACATGACCAGGATATGGGTTAAAGCAGTGGTTTTCAGTATGTCCTCCACCCAAAGCTCCTTCTAGAGTGTGTGTGTGTGTGTGTGTGTGTGTGTGTGTGTGTGTGTGTGTGTGTGTTGAAAGGGGTATTAAAGCTTGGTCTGTACAAAAAGAAAGGAAAGTTGAAGACTTTTAAGATGAGTAAAGTATTTCCTATGAATATACATCCTGGAAATATAGCTTGCCCATAGATAAGCATTAAAAATCACTATTTTTTGCATATTAAATTTCAGGTGTTTTAAGTTAGTACACACAAAATATCTGTTACTAAAATGAAGAGATCAAGAACTAAGAATGTAACTATTTTTTACTCCATTCTTCTTTATATCACAAAATTTACCTTTCAGCCAATGCGATGGTTACCTTTATCATGTGAGATAAATGAATGCCTTTGGTCATTTTGGTGGTAGGGCATTCTAAATCTTATGAAAGGCACATCTGAACAGGTGGTAGATCTTCAGGTTTCCTCTTGGTGAAGGCTATGCACAGAAAAGGAAATTACCTGTTGTGGATTAATTCTGTCTCATGCTGCTATTTCTTGTTCTTATGAATTCTATTTCCTATAAACACCATTAGTTGACGGATCAGTGGTTTGCTATTATTAACCAGGTTAGGTGTATTTTTGAGTGTCCCTGTCCAAAAGTTACTCAGCACGGGTTTGAACCACACCATGTGTCCAGTGCAGTGTTGCTACATTTTTGTCAAGATAATGCAATGCAGCGGAGTCCTGTGCATTCCCCTCAGCTAAAAGGGAAGAGAGTCTTTGCCTTTTTCTAAGGGTAGGTAGGCGTTGGATTTAGTTCTCCTGTCACTGGTTTTTGTTTATCTCCTGACAGGTCTTAAGATATGATTTCAATCTGCTTTATTTTTAAAAATGTTCTTTGAACTCATCAGGTATGTTTTTAAATTAAATCAAAATAGATTTAAAACTAGGAGAAAGATCTTTCTGATGAATTTGCCACCTTGTTTTAAAATGAGATGCATATAGTACAATGGCTGAGGGAGTGGGGTCTCCTGTCGGTGTGACATAATTGAAGTTCTGGCTGTGTCACTCAATATCTGTGTCTTTGAGCTAGTTATTTAACATTCCTGTTTTTCAATTTTCACATCTCTAAAATGGGGGGTAATCAATGTGTGCATTTTCTACTGCATAGTTTTGTGTGTGCATGTATTTGTGTGTGGAGTAAATGGGTTAACACATATGGAGTACTTAGAACAGTACTTTGTGTGTAGTTGCCATCCAATAAATGCTAGCTAGTATTATTACTGCCGATACTGTTACCGTGTATACTCATTTAGGAATATTTACTATGTACCTAGTTTGCGCCAAGCACTGGGTTTACAATGATGAAAAAAATGTATAGAGCTTACATTCTACTGGTGGGAGACAAATAATAAACAAGAATATATAAGCCAAAAAGAAATCAAATAAGCAAACAATAGAAATGCATGAATTAACATGGGGTGATCTAATTGAAAGATGTGGGATACTTTAGTCTATGAGTCTGTGACATAAACTCAAAATTTTTAAATAATAAAAATCAAGCCCAAAGATGTTACAGGGGAAAAGCATTGGTGGCGGGTGGTGGGAAGAAGGAATGGCTTGAAGGAGTGGGCAAAGGGGAGAGAGTCAAAAAGGTTGTCCAAAGTTAGCATATGGAGAGCTGTTAGGCCAGGATAAGGAATCTGGATTTTGCTTTATATGCAACTGGAAGCCATTGAAGAGGAGAGACTGATCACATTTATGTTCTAAAACGATTCTTCTCAGTTATGAGTGGACCCTTGGGTTTGGGCAAAAGAGGAAGCAGAGAGCAGGCAGGAGACCCCCAGTGGGGACCAGGTGAGAAACGATGGCAGCCTCGTCTAAGGAGGTGGGAGTTGAGATGGAAGAAAAGGAAATATCTGATTAAGTTTTGGAATTATTTTTATGCCACGCCCTCTACTTGACAGCCTATCAGACAGGCATCCAAAAGTACTTGATGAAGACAGTCATCATTCATCACATATTTATTGAACAACGGGATACTGTGCTAGTTATTAAACTTTTAGTCTGGTGGGGAAAATGGACACATAAGAATTCATGTGATACAACGTGGTAACGGTTTCAGTGCTTGTGAATCACTGGCACAGGCGCTCACAGGAACTCACTTGTCTGGGGTTATTCACAAGAATTCACTGAAGAAACGGTATTTAATTGCAGCTTCAAATGATAGTTTGGAGTTTGCCATGTTGAGAAACGGGCAGAAATGCCTCTGGGAGGAGAATTATGAACCAGTGTGACTGGAATATAGCAAATAGACAAGAGTGAGAATTATGAAGAGAAGGAGGCATACGATAGAGTTTTATTTTGCAGGAAAGAGAGAGTACTGGGGAAGTGGCAAACAAATCTGAGATATTAAAAAAAGTTTTGACAAAGATTCAGAATTTAATCTGAGAAAAAAGTAAACCAGATACCAAATGAACCAATACTTTTATATCTTAACTTTAATTCTGATGAGAATTTACCACAAAATCAAGGGCAATTGATCAAATCATTCTTCCATAGAAAAAGATAAAAATGATAATATATCTGCAGGGCCTGTAGAGTTAATTAATTAATATGAATACATAAAATTTTTCCATTATGAATCATGTCAACTACTTATTGTACAAGAGTATTCATTCATTTCTTTTAACATATAGCATAAGCATGGAAGGAATACTTCAGTGTATTTATTCAATAGTAACAACAATAATACTGGCATTAAATGAAATTTATTCAAGACAAAAAATGTTTGAAAGAACTTTACAAAAAAATATGTACACAAACATTAGTTGCTGCAAAATAACAAAGGACTAATGTATTTGCTCTCATGAATTCATAACAATAAATAAGAAAAACATTAAGACAAATAAATGATCAAAGAGCTTGAACAGATAATCAGAAAGAAGGAAAAACAAGTAGCTAAGACATATAATGCAATGTAATGTACTTATATATAATATATGCATATGTACTTATATATTTACATGTCTGTATATTTAACTTTCACTTGAAAGTGTGTAAGTTAAAATTCAACTTATATTTTTTATCAGATTAACTTCTTAGGAAGCAATTTGACAATATTTATAAATTTTCTTTAAAATTTACATATATTTGCTAAGTAATTCTGTTTGGTGAGAATCTATCCTAAGGAAATGAACCTAACTAGAAAAATATTTCTGTGTAATAATTATTTTGCAACCATAAAGAATTGAAAACACCTTAAATTTCCAGCTACAAGGAAATGTTTTGGGCATCAATGGTAAAATCACTTCATGTAATATGATAGAGATTTTAAAATAAGATATGTGAAAAATATGCAATAACATGGGGAAGGCTTCTGACATAAGATGCAGTAAAAAATCAAAGTAATATTATGTTCAAGCTTAAAATATATGAACTATCTTAGGCAGAGAGAGATGAAAATAAAAGCCATTTAGTATGTGGTTGTTTTTAGGTGAACAGATATGGGTCATTTTTTTCTTTGAATGTTCCATATTTTCTTGAAGTAGCAAATAATTTTATAACATGTTTTATTTGAAAATTTACCCTTCTCTCGTCAGATGGTAGATTAATTCTATTTTAAATTTGTACAAATTTGACACCAGAGAATTTTTTTTACTTGATCAGGCACAGTGCTAGGTGCCAGTGGCCAATGACGGTGAAAACCCGTTCCTTGTCTGGGAGGAGCTCCCAGACTCAGGTGTGCTCAGGTGCACACCCCTGCTCAGGTCTCTAGCTCATTGACGCCATTATAACCTTGGGGTTCTAAACGAGTGCTATCCATCCATTTTTAAAAAAGATTTCTAGGGTGGTCATTTGATGTACCCTAGAAACTCAGCACCTTCCTACTTCTGTCTGAACAAAATTCTCTATCATGTAGTTTAAACTCATTTTTCCTAATACTGTCTTCATAAGAGATGTTGAAAAGTTGATCTCATTCTTCATATAATAACCCGTCTAATATGAAAAGTAGAATTACATTCTCTATCGTCTTCCCAAAATAAGCTGCCTGTGCTTTCCATGTTGAGAGACATTTTCAGAGGTAATAAAAAGGACTTTGTTTTACACCTGTAGTCTATTGCTGATCCTTGCAGTTTGTGATATATTCACGGACATAGCCTTAACTGTTGAGTTCACATATGTCCAGTTGGACTCTACCTAGCACTTCAGGGCTTTTGTGTTTCCTGATGAATTGGTTTTCATTTTAATGCATATTTGTGCGTAACTTTTTACTGTCTGTTTCAGACCACATTTTTTGTATGAACCAAACATGAGGCTTGAATTATGTTTTTCTCAGTTGAATGTTATTTGAACACTTAGAGAGAAGGTTCTGTCTCTCCAGATTGTTAATTATTAGGTGGTAGAGTATAAGAATCTAAAGCTTCTCTCTCTGACATAAATGACATCTCTATCTTCTTGGTGACCCATTGAACCATCTTGTTATGGAAGCAATTAAACTGATTGCTATGGTGAGTTTATCATTAGACTTATCATAAGATTAGCCAGATTTTTGATGTAAATAGTTTTCTTAATTTGTCTCTATCTGAATAATATAGTGTGCTTTTCCTTGTATATTTTAGTGACCTAAGGAACAGTGCTAGAAATTTCCAGATGACATTGGTAGTTTTTGATTTTAATTTAAATTATAAAATTAACATATTCATCCTAAAAAGTTGAAACATGACAGGTCAGGAATGAAGAGTAAAATTCTTCTCCTCCTTCTTCCGTTATTCCCCGTTTCCTTCGTTGGAACCTCTATTGAGATTTTCTTATATAGTTTATACATAATTTAGACATTTTTCTGTGTAAATAACATTATATGTGTGTATAATGTAGTATTACTTATATAACTTTTATATAGTATCTACATATCTTGTTTTTAGGCAAATGAGATCATTATTCTGCAGTGTTCTCTTTTCACTTAATTACAAAATCATGCAAAACTTTTCCCATTTGTCATTTTTAGATCTTTCTTATTGTTTTTCACAGCTACACATTATCCCTTTGTATGGATTATTATGAATACTCCACTAACCCTTAAAGAGTTAATTAGATTAATGAAAGAAATATTTCTTAAAATAAATGGCTTGAAATTAAACAGTCATGCTTAATTTACAAAGAAATTACTCAGAAGTGTAAAGACTGAATGTTCTGGTGAAGTTATTGGACCTCGAGGAAAAAGGTGAAATTTCCAGTCAAAATTATTGTGCTAGAATAACGCCCATAAGTCAGGTTGAGTTCCTGCAGTGTCCTGACCTAGACCGGCTGCTGGGGATGCGGTAAACAGCACAGGCCAGATCTCTCCTCAGAGTGCGTACAGTTTGTGCCCATAAGGATGGACACATATTGCGGTCAGTTTGTCACTATTGCAACATTTTTCTCTTTTAAGAACTGATTTAATTTCATTTACATTTCTTGTTTTCGTACATTTATTTGGTCCTATTCTAATGTCTTAGGATGCTGTATTTCATGATTTATTGCTTCCCTTCTGATCTATTCTTAGTTAAGTTGACTGTATTCTTTTTTGTGCTTGTTAGGGTATAAAAAATTGCCAGCTGGACTAACTGGTCTCTTTTAGTGGTTTTTAAAATATTCTTAGATAATAAATTTGGATAATCATTTCTTGATTATTAACTTTATACAATTTCTCCCTGCCTTGAAAAATGAGACAGTCGTTAATGTTTACATTTTCCTTTACTTCATAATTTTAGGGTTTTAAATTATTATTTTTACATTGTCAAGGATTATAACATTTGCACTCTATTCTGTAACTGTAATTCCCATATTTATTCAGATCTATTTTTTCATTTATATTGACTCAGCACTAATCTTTCATATAGCACACATTATGATTTATCATTTGGTTGGATATATATATGTGTATATATGTATAATACATATTTATATGTATGGTATATAATTTTTTAAAAACTCACCAATAGATTCCTTATGTCTTTGAATGTCTAAAAATTCATTTCTTTTGTCTATATACTTGACTCAAAATCCTGGCAGAGTATAAAATTTGGGAATCATATATTTTTTCACCTCTCCGCTGTGTTGGACATTGAAACTTGACGTGGACATGTCTAAGGTCTATCTGAAATGCGCCTGAATTTGCTTTTCCTACATTACAGTGCGGAGTGTCAGGTGCTGGAGGTACAAGGATGGAAAATTCTCTGACTCTCATTGAGAAGCTCCCAGAGTAGGATGTGGTCGAGTTCCAAGTCAGTTGTCTGACTTATGGGCATCATTCTAACCCAATAGTTTTGACTGGAAATTTCACCTTTTTCCTCAAGGTCCAATAACTTCAACAGAATATTGTCTTTATACTTCTGAGTAATTTCTTTGTAAATTAAGCACGACTGTTTAATTTCAAGTCATTTATTTTAAGAAATATTTCTTTCATTAATCTAATTTTTTTCTTTTTCATTTTTTGTTTCCTTCAGGAATATCAATTTTCCACATTTGAATGTTTTTTTTTAATCTTCTATGACTATTATTTTCTCTTCAATGTGTTTATCCTTTTATCCTTTAATTTTGTGTGATTTGCTAGAATGGGAGTAGAAGAGAGAAAAGGCATTTTTAAATTGTGTTTTGGTTATGAATTGCATTTCTTTTAATGTTTTTGAAAGACAAGTAAATATTAGAACTGTCTTTCTTGGACTTCCCTAGTGGTCCAGTGGTTAAGACTTTGCCTTCCAGTGCAGGGGGTGAAGGTTCGATCCCTGGTCGGGGAGCTAAGATCCCACATGCCTTGCGGCCAAAAAAACCAAAACATAAAAAAGCAGAAGCAATACTGTAACAAATTCAATAAAGACTTTAAAAATGGTCCACATCAAAAATATCTTAAAAAAAAGAACTATTTTTAAAATTAATTTGTGGTGAGAGTCCAAGTTTCTTTGGATTACTGAAAGAAGAACATAGGACTTATGTGGGATGCCTTCCCTTTTCCACTCCAATCTCCTCTCAGCTCTTCTTCGTCCTGCCTGGAAGGCCAATCTTGACCTTTGACCAATGGGGAGCATTAGCAAGCAACCAGCAGGAAGTGAGGTTGGGGACTTCTTCCTCATACTGTCATCCTGAAGTGTCACTGTGGGCCAGCTGTGTCCCTTGACGAAAGGTCATAGCTTCTGTGAGAGGGGTCGTCTGACTCCAGGTTTGCATGATCACTTGCTGCCTTGCCCCTTTGGCTCAGGTGTGGTAGGAACCCCCTGATCCCCATCTTCATTTCCAGGGTCCTGTTACTATCCCTTGTGGTTTCTATACGTCCTGCCCGGACTCTTGTAAACAATGCCTCTATAGACCCCCTTCTCAAATTACCCAATTGAAGTGTGTTGTTTTCTGCTGGAAGCCTGAATGATGCCTCAAGAGGCCCTTGGGCTTACTTGGTTTATATAAGTATTTTTATAGTGTCTGGAATTCCCCTAGAACAAACACAGATGGCCCGGTGGTCATATAGCTCAATCAGCTGAAATGGGCAGGACATTTATTTTTGGCCACCTTTCATGCTTTAAGTGGAAGCCTGCATAATATTACTTCACAAAGTTAGAGAACTGCAAGTATGCCTCAATGTCAATAGTAGATGCTACTTTTAGGGAAAGAGAGGAAAGAAAGGATGCAAACCTTTTCTGAGCATTGACTTCTTTTTTTTTGAGAAGGAGATAGCCAACCTTATCTTTATTTAATACAGATGTATTCATTAATTAAATCAATTTGCCTCTTAAAAAAGCCTTAGCCTATGAGCATGATGTAAGATACTTCTGCATCTTCATCAGAGGACAGTCCAGTGAGTAGAACCACTATAATCCCTCCCGTTTTTATTTTAAAAAATTTTAAAATAATTTTTATTGGGGTATAGTTGATTTACAATGTTGCATTGGTTTCAGGTGTACAGCAAAGTGGATCAGTTATGCATATATACATACTCTACTCTTTTTTAGATTCTTTTCCCATATAGGCCATTACAGAGTATTGAGTAGAGTTCCCTGTGCTATACAGTGGGTCCTTATTAGTTATCTATTTTATATACAGTAGTGTGTACATGTCAATCCCAGTCTCCCAATTTATCCTTCCCCACTACCCGCAGCATCGATTTCGTGTTGGTGTCAGTGCTCTACATTTCATTATCCTATGTAATCCAAGTAAGAATCTCCTAAGAAAGGTACTTTTTCCTTCCTTTTATAGATGAGTGTCATGAAGTTTAGCCAGTCTTAAGTTGTCCAGCGTCTCAGGAATGGTAAATGGCAGAGCTGATTCAAACCCTTTCTATCTTAATCCATCAAACTTGGTTCCCTAAACCGGCTGTACCTCAGAAGTACATAGGGAGCTCTTCTAAAAATCCAGATGGCCAGGAGTAACCCAGAGTAGTACTGAAAAAAAAACCCTACAGGGGTGCAGCCTGTGGGTATCTTTTTATAAGGCCCACTCACCCCCACCGCAGTGATTCTGATCGCAGCCAGATTTGGAAAGACTGGGTTAAAGCTTCTGATGGGTTCTGTGCTTAAATGACAAACTTTTCTGCTTCTTGAACTTTTTGCTGTTACCTAAAACAGAGCCATATATACCAGAGATTAAATCATTACACCGTGTAAGAGTGTTTACTGTGATTTTCCCTCTAGGCTGCTTTTTTTTTTTGAATTCTGAATTTTAATAATAGTTCATGAATTAAAGGCAATTTTATATCCTGAAGCACTGTACTAGAAATATTTTTATCTTTACTAATATTTATTATCTAAAAACAGAATATTATTTTAGGTTCCATGAAAATCCACTGCGTCAAACTATCAATACTGATAAAGTAAAAAAACAAGCTGGTAGGTATATGTTTTAATAAAAGTTGGCATAAAATGAGCATATTGGCATTTATTAATCTCATAATCTCTCTAATCTTCATGCACAACAGATATTAGCTCCACTGTGAGTGCCTCTCCTGTTTTTTGAAGAGTGAAGAAAACGTGATAGTATATAAACCCTTAACACTTGGGACCGAATTTTTGTTATGTTCTTAAATCATAGTACCATGTAATTTTCACCGCCTATATTCTTTTTTTTTTTTTTTAATTTTAAAAATTTATTTATTTATTTATTTATTTATAGGCTGCGTTGGGTCTTCGTTGCTGCACACGG
Source organism: Balaenoptera ricei (assembly GCF_028023285.1). Classification (NCBI taxonomy): domain Eukaryota; kingdom Metazoa; phylum Chordata; class Mammalia; order Artiodactyla; family Balaenopteridae; genus Balaenoptera; species Balaenoptera ricei. The sequence goes on along the minus strand of NC_082656.1, from coordinate 75,113,282 downwards.
GCTTTCTCTAGTTACGGCGAGCGGGGGCTACTCTTCTTTGCGGTGCGTGGGCTTCTCATTGCGGTGGCTTCTCGTTGCGGAGCACGTGCTCTAGGCGCGCGGGCTTCAGTAGTTGTGGCTCACGGGCTCAGTAGTTGTGGCTTGCGGGCTCTAGAGCGCAGGCTCAGTAGTTGTGGCGCAGGGGCTTAGTTGCTCCACGGCATGTGGGATCTTCCCGGACCAGGGCTCGAATCCGTGCCCCCAGCATTGGCAGGCGGATTCTTAACCACTGCGCCACTGGGGAAGCCCTATATTCCCTTTTCCTATCTTTAAAATGAAAAATCTTCCTTGCTTAACACCAAAGGAATATTTATCAAATCTCCTTTTAAAAAATAAATCACTGATTCCTAAGATGATATGGAGTGAAAGCATCAATAAAATACAGGTAAAAGTGAACTATTTGGGGTCCTCATAAAAAGCCCAAATACCAATGAAAATGTGTTACTTCTGCGTGTCCTCTGCCTACCATATGCCTGCCTCTTAGTAGGTGCTAAATTTTTGCTATATTTGGCTATATTGGATTATTATTACATGATTTAATAAAAGAAGTCATGAAGTTTTCTTAGCGCTACATTTACATAAAAAATTATCACAAGTAATCATCCCTGCTAGGAATTTTAGAAAGACCGTCTAAAATAAACAAATGCCTATTTAGAGGCAGTAATGCTGAAAGATTCTCAGCAATAGGAATTGTAGCACCATTTTCCTTTATTATAGCTCCTCACAGGGACAGAATGAACATGGAATGAAAAGTAAAACTTTTTGAGTTTCATCACTTGCCAGGGAGGGCCAAACAATAAAAGGTGGAAAATAACAATTTTGAATTTTTATTTCTATTTTAGATGGTAAGTTATTGCTTCTGAAAAGTTTTAGATTGTTTAATCTAAATATTTTATGTTAAGCATTTAAAATGTTTATTTTTGACGTATGAACCTTAAAATGTTTTATCCTGAGTATTTAAAATATTAAAAACAGTGCAAGTCCTTCTTGTACTATCCGTGAAGGGCAGTTTTCCCCAACTATGTCGTACTGAAGATCAGCCTCTGCTTTATAATGTTCAGATCTGTTTGTCCAGTGGAATTTACCCAGGCCTCAGCCCCAGCAGATACGGGGTGAGTGCATGAGCCCACTGCTTCTACGCGGCCTAACCTCAGGGGACTGAGATGAATACCAGCCCTCCACGACTCCTGGTACCACTCGCTAACGAAGCCGTTCATCTCATCTGCGAGCTATTTAGGATGGTCACACCTAAGAGGCCATGGGCAGAAAGAGTCCGCCGTATCCCCAGCCCAACAAAACCTGTTGGCTACCCTCTATTTGTACGGTAATAATCTCCTCTGTATTTGAAATTCAAGAGAAAAAAAAATCATTTTGTCTCTAATGAAAAAATCATTTTCAGGGATTTGTTATGAAAATCCCTGAAAATAGACTAAGGGTAATTTGAATTCTAGGAATACACTTGCAGATTTCTTTGTGTATGATTTATTTATAGAAAATATTGGACATTGAAAGCTGATAGCCACCCTTGTTGGTAAGGAACCATTTAGTTATTATTTTTGAGGCCTGCTGTCATCTTTCCTTCCCAAGTTAGGGAAAAGGGGTAGTGTAACGGGTTATTTTGGAATATGCAAGACATACGCTTATGAGCTATAATTACATAGTGACATCTTGGGAACTGCTATTTGGATGCTGGTTCCAGCTAATTTATTATTCTTTAAAGATGCTACATTCATATCGGTTTTCATTTACTTTTGTTTTTTTCTCATTTCTTTATAACTGAGAGCACAGTGATTGGTTTAAATATCTCAAAGATTTTTCTCTACAACCTGCAGCCGAGGCTGAATTAAAACTTTTTATACCAGCCAAGAAGCTAAGGGTAAAACTCCTTAAATGTTATGCAAAATCCTCTCATTGCCTCTTACAGAACTTGTGCTTTGTTTTTGGTGCTGAGTTGAGCCCTATTGTAGGACAGCCCTGATGGATCTTACCAGGCACCCTCTGCCCTTTTCCATTGTCCCCAGATACTGATCTAAATTAAAATTACGTGCATTTTATTTGTAAAACAGTCTAAATTATCCATTTTTCAGATATTTTTGAGTGTCTCCTATGAACACAGTTTCTGCCCTTCAGTAGCTGACAGTGTATTGGACAGAGCCAGGGAAAGAGTTACAATGCGGGCACTATGGGAGCCCTGGGAGGGACTGCTCCCGTCTCTGCAGGAGTCAGGAAGGGCTTCCTGGGGAAGTAACTTATCTGCTGAGCCATGAGGTGAAAGAGGTGGTCTTCAGAGAAGGGGAGTGGGGCAGGGAAGAGGACCGGAACCAGAGAGATCCCACATCTAACCACAGGCGATGAGAAAGGCCAGGCTGCCCTAGGGAGAGTGCAAGTGGCTGGGTAGGATTCAGCCTGTCTACAGAGTGGCTTAGAATATGGTCAGTTGTCTTCCTCTCAATCCCGGTGTCCATTCTAGTTCTTGGCACTTTTAGTGCAACGGACAGTAGTTATGTGATACAGGGGGAAAACGTTTTTATCTTTAGTATGTTGTGGTGAATTGGAGAAGAGAAGCAACTGCAGGCTTGCAGAGGGAATGAAAACATAGTGGTACTGTGATACTCCCCTTGGAACTGTCCAGAAAGCGACTGCAGAGTGGCTCAGGACAGCCCAGCAGACTGGCTCGCGGCCACCACTGTGCTTGTGGGGTATCGCTTTGCTCAGTCCTCACTGGATACTGAATCAAACTTCCTGTTTTCCAGAAAGTGTGCTTGGGTTACCATAATCGTTGGTGACCCAGTTTATTTTGTACTTGAGATTTAGTTTTTACTTGAGGTACAAATAACTGAGGATTTGAGTGTCATTTATGTATATACAAGGTAATTAGGCTTCCACTGGTATCTTAAAAATTTGCTTAAAATTTTTCTCTCCTCTCCTTTCCTCTCTTCTCCTGTTTCCTCCTTTACCCTCCTCTCTTCTTCCCTGCTTCCCTCCTCTACTTCCTTCTGCTTCCTCCCTCCCTTCTTCTTTCTCTCTCTCTCTCTCTCTGCACTAAACATCAAGGACTTCTCTGGTGATGCACTCACTCTTACCAAATCTGCGAATTAGAGATCGCTTGAAAAGGTGTCGGGCAGAGTAATCCTTGTAGAGAGGTGAGGGGCAGCTCCCTCCTCTCAGAACTGTTGTGCAGGCAGCAGTTACACTTTATGCTTTGGAAAGAAAAAAGTGTTTGTGACTTTTTTTTTTCCAGAGCAAAGACATAAAGCACTGGAGCATGAAAGAAACATCATTGGAATCAGAGGCAGGCTCCTAGTCCTGGCCTCTGTCACAAGCCAGCTAGCTATGTGGCATCCTGGATGACCTGTTTTAGCTATAAAATATAATATTGGTCTATAGGAGATGTTCAGCGCTTTCTCTTTACTAGTCTGTAATTCAAGTTTCATTCATTCATTTGTTCGTTCATATAGCAAACATTTGTGGAGAAACTAGAATGTTTTGGGAGGAGTTTTAGGACTGAGGATTGTGAAGGCAGAAGAATTTTACCTTCAAAGAGCTATGAAGGGGGAGGGCCTCCCCAGGAGTGATAAACCCAGAGATAAGCAAATATATATCGATAGTGGGAGAGGGTACGTGCTGTGAGAGAGGTGTACTCAGGTGCTGTAAGAACAAGGATGGCCTTAGCTGATGGAGACTGGAGTCAGGAAGTTTTTACAAAGGGAGGGCTGCTAGACGAGCCTTCCGCTGTTAGGTGGGGGCAGGAGACCTTGCTGACAAAGGGGAGTGTGGCCGTGGTGCCCTCAGGAACCGTGAGCCCTCAGTCTGTCTGCGGGGGCCACGTGTGCCGATGAGGGCTGCGCCCGAACCTGCACAGGCCGCGGCGGGCTGAGGCCAGGTCCCCACGCTGGTTTTGGGTCTGTCATGCTTGGATTTTATCTGGAGAGTGGTGGTGGGCCACAGAAATCTTCCCGATAAGGGGGTGAGATCCTTCTATTTGCCTTTCAGGGCAATCTCTTTGCGCCTTGGAAGCAGCATTTATCAAGTGAGAGAGAGTGGCATGGACATATATACACTACCAAACGTAAAATAGATAGCTAGCGGGAAGCAGCCGCATAGCACAGGGAGATCAGCTCGGTGCTTTGTGACCACCTAGAGGGGTGGGATAGGGAGGGTGGGAGGGAGGGAGATGCAAGAGGGAAGAGATGTGGGAACATATGTATACATATAACTGATTAACTTTGTTATAAAGCAGAAACTAACACACCATTGTAGAGCAATTGTGCTCCAATAAAGATGTCAAAAAAAAAATTAAGAATAAACTCTAAAAAACAAAAAAAAAACTGAGCCGATGAATGAGGAGAATGGTTTCTAACTTATTCAGATCATGTTCTGTTTTGAGAGTGTTATCTCCAGAAAAATGCATCTACAGGTAAATCTATATCTGTATAGTCGCAGGGGGCAGCGAGACCCCCCTGACGACCGTCCAAGATCACAGTGGATAAACTCCCTGCGCTAACATCGTGTATTTACTTTTATTAGTTTGACCTCAGTGGAATTTGTCCCGAAGCTGCTGACCTGATCCTGAAAATTCCACGTTATCGTTCATATCCTCCATTCAGTTAATGAAACCAAGAGCACATCTCTCACAATTTCATGTGTAGTCCCTCTGACATTATCCATGGCATAAAATAGGTGGAATAAATAATTCATTGAGACAGCTGTCACTCTAGGCGCTCAGGACAAGCTGGAGTCATCAATCTGCCGCCGTATGCTACCATACCCTTCCCATATGCTCCCAGCCCTCAGACCGAAGGGACAAGGGGGCAGGAGCTGGCCACTGAAGCAGGGGTTTGGCAAATGATAGGCAAGCTCTTAGAGTCCTAGGCAGGCGGGCCAGTGTTTAGGCTAAAAAGGGAGCTAAGGCAGAGTAAGTGAGCTGAGGGCAGCGTGAGGGCGTGAAGAAAGAAAACAGCAGACCGGGCAAGCAGGAGTGGGGAGAGGCAAACAGGATTCGCGGCTGCCCCACTTCCTGATGCCACCTTGGGGGAAGGTACAGGAGCAAAGGAGTAGCACCCCTGCCCTGTGCAGGGGCTGAGGTCGCGGCTGTGTCCCCAGCTGTAGGCATAATTGTCTGGGGAATTGGAGCAGGGCGGGACCCCAGTTAACTCAGCTAGAAGAGAAGAAAGGAGACTAAAAGTGATCTCCCCAGAAACACTGCACACCGGCAGTCTGTCAGCATCCGTTATTTCTTTATGCAGCTCTATCCTTTCCTTGTGGCCTAGTGGAAGCAATTGTGAAAACTGGACGTAGAGGTGGAAAAAATACACATTTGTCACAAGATAAGTAGTCGGGGACTCTATTGATTAGAAATTCAGATGCACGTGAAAAGGAAAAAGAAAAAGACCAAGGTGACATCAAAACCATCAGTAGACTATTGAAATCATCCACTTCCAGTAACTATTGAAAGAATCTACTCTCAGAAAAATGTTATTCTGAACACTTATTCTTGGGTGTAATGAATTTCCATCTGGTGGTGGGTATTTTTATTCTAATGAGTAAGTTGTATATATTCACCATCATTTACTCTAATGCCGTTGTCATGAGAAAAATGTCAATTCAAGCCAGCCAGTGCTGAATTTTGCAGTAATCTTACTGTTTTTATTATGCCAATTATTATACAAGCCAACCCTCCCTTTCTCCTTATATACCAGGAAATGAGTTTGAAACAAACCCCTCAATTCGGATAGAAAGATGTTAATCCCATTTAAAATGTGAAGGCAAAGGAATGTTATTTTGCTGGGAAAAATACCATTTATCTTTTCAATAAATTTTCCGTTCATTCTTATTGTTTTATTCCAAACTACCTACATTTAATTTATAAACTTGATATTGCATAGCACATAATTTAAAGTCAAACTACATTCTACATAAGCAAATTTTATAGTATTATTAGCATCGTCTTAATTCGAAATCAAGAAATGCTGCCCACTTATTAAGCTTGCTTACCTTATGCTCTAGCATGAGCAATTGCTAGTAAGTTATATATTAATTTAGACAAGATCTTGTGGAGGAAGTAAGTTCTGCTTAAGGTGTGGAAAATTCTGGAAGATTTATTAACTCTTTAGAACATCTGATGCAGTGGTTCCCAAGAAAAGTTTGGGAAACATTCCTACAAAATTTGATGAGTTGCTGGGTACCTCTGTTTTTGCTTCTTCTATTGTTACTCTTAAAAGACCTCTTGGATGGGTGTGATCTGGGTTCTCATTCTTCTTTTCATTTTTTCCCCTCTCTTCCATCAGCTGGTACCATCCCTTCATGTTCTCAATCAAAATACCACTCAGTAATAATTTGGAGTTTGGTTGGGTGCTGCACCCAAACTGAGTTCCCAGATGGCAGTTGAGTGGTCTTGGATCCTTCTCTAATCAATGATTATATTTTATTATAATTGTCAGATTCCAGTTTTATCTTCTACAACCTACCTTCTCTACCAGAATCTGTCCCACATCAAGTATGCCTCGTAAAGGTGTCCTGATGTGGGAAAGTTTAGAGGACGTGTGCATTGATGTACTAAGAGTTAAGGTCCCAGATGAGTTTACTTAGTCACAAGATTAGCCCTTTAGAAACTAGGTGATGGCAGGTGTTGTTTTCCTCTCTGAAGACTTGTGTTTTTAACCCAAGTAGACACATAACTACATCAAGCAGTAACAGCCTCTGGTATTCCAGCAGGAGTTTCTGAGACAGAGGAAAGGCTCTGTTTTTGTTTTTGTTTTTTTTTTCCATCTAATTGCCCACCAGAAGCAGAATTCCTTGATGAGATAATTACTTACTCACAGTTTATCCAGGAAATTACATTACTTTGTAATCTTGCCTCATTTACAAGCAAGGGTCAATCTTCTATCACAGACCTTTCTGATGGTATCTCTGCCTATGGGTTAGTAAGATACCTGACTGTACATGACAGTCTGTTTTCTTTCCTATTTTAGAATTCTAATTTACTTCCTTAAATGGATTGTCTCCCTTCCAACACTGCTTTATTTCCTGTTCTTTGGGGGGTGTGTGTGTTTAATTGACTGAATGTAGCTCAGTAAAATTTTCCTATCACTGTATTTAATACCCAAAGATGGTTGGACATTTGTATTTGCTCTCGGTCCTGGTTTTTCATTCAGTCCCTTTCAAGCTCAAATTTTGCTCAACTTTGATCAGAATAAAGGCCCAAAGGAGTTACAGAATACAGGAGAATCATTTGCTTTCGCAGGAAGGCAGAAATGAAAGAGAAGTTCTGAGGTGGCCTCCACTGTCTTTCTGATTGACAAGGACGAAATGATTCAGTTTTAATTGATGGAAACAGAGCACTGAGAACAATGAACAGAATAAAAGGGGTTAGAATTTGAACTCTTGTTTCAAAGCAAGAACCATTGGAACTTAAATTTAAATGGAACTATCTCAGATGACCAGTGATTTTAGAGGTGTCACCCAGCTGTTTGCTGAAATGGTCTATTAATCATGAATTGAAAAAGAGAGCAAGTTGGTCAGCAGCATGCAGTCTCTATTATATTTTTTCTGGGACTTCAGCTACACCAGTGGTTCTCAGCTGGGAGCCATTTTGCTCTCCAGGGAACACTTGCAACGTCCGAGACATTTTCAGTTGTTGTAACTGGGGTCTAGTGCTACGAGGATCTATCTAGTGCGCAGGCTCCCACCTCAGGGAATCGTCTGGCCCTGAGTATCAGTAGTGCTGCAGTTGAGAAACCTTGAGCTGTGACCCGACGTTAGGTGTCCTTGACCGCTAGGCTCAAATAGAGCTCTTCTGGAGAGTCGTGGCCATCACCGCGCCTCAGGAATCTTCATAAAGTATAAAACTGCTCCTGGGTTCGGGTTATTTGGAGTGATTTAATATTTGGGGTTCCTGGGCTTTCCTGGCAGCTCCTGTCAACCCGACGCTGAGGAGTTCTTGGATCGTGGTTCAGTTCCCGAGATCTGTCTGTAACCGATGTCCAACTGTCCCCTCAGGACAGATCCAGAGCCCTGGCAGATCCCCTCTGTCGACTTTGCCTTTCTCCTGCATTTCAGGCAATTCTAGAACCCTCCCAGGAACCACGGATTCTGAGTGTGTGTCGTGGGCACTCAGTACCAGCTTAACTAACAGCAGTATTAACTCGATTAACTTTATGAACGCAGCTATCCATTATGTATTTTTGGAAATTTTTGGATTGCTTGGGAGGGGTCATTAATTTAATAAGCATTTTCTCCAAATAATGGAGAAATTCACCATCACCAACACGGTCTCCCTTGCCCTCTGCTGCTGGGGGAGGAAATCCTTATTGCTCGGCAGGGGTGTTAACATGCGCAGTGTTTTATAGTCGGCCTTCGCCTGACCTTCATGATGTCAAAACATGAGGTGGGGGAAGGAATCTGCATCTTATTTTTGTAGGAGGGGAGCAGAGACCTGTCTCAAGACAATGAATGGAAGCTTGTCAGGTTATTTCTAATCACCAGGGTTTCAGATTTAAGAAGTACATGATACTTACTTTTTATTTATTTATTTATACAGTTTACAAAACTTTCATCTCTGTTATTTCAAGTAAGCCTCACCCTGGGAAGCAGGTATCATTATTTTCATCCCCATTTTATTGATGAGTTCCGTGGCAGAATCAGAACCTAAGTGCTGTTTTTTCCCCCCGGAAACTAGCGGCTCTCCTGTCTGTCCCCTTTACCAGATAACACTACACTCACAACACTTCTGGTCATCAGGCGTGTGGAGGTTTTTCCCCACAACAAGCAAATCTCTGAGACACCGGCTGGATGTCCTACCATTTGACCCAATTCGGAGACAGCATCAGATCCCGCAGGCTACGGGCTCAGTCCCACAGGACTGGTCCCCTCACCCCCACTTCAGATGCTGGTCGCGCAGGGCATCTGACCAGCTGGGTCTAGGTCAGAGGTTCCAGTGACCCCCTCCTTGGGTTCAGTTGCTTTGCTGGAGCAGCTCACAGAACTCAGGGAAACACGTTTACCAGTTGATTAAAGAATATGATAAAGGATCCAGATGAACATCCAGATGGGAGAGATTTGTAGGGCAGGGTCTGTGGGGAGGGCCGCAGAGCTTCCAGCCCTTTCTGATCACACCCCTCTCCCAGCATCTCCATGTTCACCAACCTGGAAGCTCTCTGAACCCCCTACTACTGGGATTTTATGGAGGCTTCCTCACGTAGGCATGATCAATTATTAACTCTGTATCCAGCCCCTCTCCCCTCTCTGGAGGGTAGGGGGTTGGGCTGAAAATTCCCAAGCTTCTAATCATGGCTTGGTTGTCCTGGTGACCAGCCTGCATCCAGGAGCCATCTAGAAGCCCACTCAAAGTTGCTGCATTAGCATACAAGATGCTCCTAGCGCTCTTATCACTTGGAATTTACAAGCGTTTAAGAGTTCTGTGCAAGGAACTGGGGGCAGAGACCAATATATATATATATATTTTCTATTATCTCAAACCTGCTCTAGCTCTTCTCAGTGCCACCTACGTTTAGCAAGTGGCTCATTTTTTCTATTTGATTGCAAATATGCATAATGCTTTTCCTAGTTCCCTTGTTTCCTAACGTGGTCCAGACAGATAGGATTAACTTCGTAGATATTATATTTAGGTGTCTGGGGTCAGTAATAAGTTGTGACCGGGCTAGTCTAGTATTACGTTGACTTAATTTTATCTATTGTGGGTCATAGCTTGTGTAGGCTGAGATGCAGAAGAACAGGTGAAATGAGTTTTGTGGGCGGGTAAATTTCAGTTCTGATTTATCAGTGATATTTAGATAATGGTGCACTCTTGCCAATAAAGGGAATGTTGTTAGGCGATTAAAAGAGGCTTGGTAGAAGGACAGAATTAGCTAAATTATTTGGAGGATGCTGGAAGAGAAGCCTAAAAAACATGTAAGGGGAGCGGCACCTGATATGGACTGAGGCACCAGTGTTACTGGGGTGAACGTCACTACAGCCTATGCCCCCGCCCCCAGGGTGCTCCTGGGTGATTGGGACAAGGTGCCCGCCCTGGTAGGGCAGGCCTGTGAGTGCAGAGCTTAGCCAGTAGAGAAGCCCCACAGGCTCATGACTGGCTGACCACCCCCCGCACTGGATTTTAGCCCCTCTCACCTCAGTCCTCAGTCCTTTTTGCGGTGCAGAAGCTGTTTACCGTGTGTAGCAGCCCTGAGGTCTAAGGAAATACTGTTTCATCATGAGATCCCACTTCCTGACATTTTAGAAGATTGAATCTGGAAATGAATAAAACAAAAACCAACACCAACTGATAAGGTTCTTGGGTGATCAGCAGAGCTTTCACAAAGGCCAGATCCTTCGCACCTTCGCTCAGAGCTCGCCGACTATGACTGACAGCTGACAGATTGATTGCAAGCAAGGCAACCAAAGAAAGTATACAGCGGGCACCCAAGCCATCAAAAGTCAGCAGCCTGGTGGGGACCGAGTCCCCCCACCCCTGTAGTCTCCAAGGGCCTAGATGCTATACCAATAACATTCATGTTTATAATGGATACCCTGAGTAATAAAATCGCTGAATTATTTTCAGAGGTTTTATTTTTAATAGCTGACGTTTTGAATGTTAAAATTTATAGGAGTGAGCTCTAGTTATCATGAAAATTCACTTATGTAGGAATTTGTCACATAAGTGAATTTATTATGCTTAATTTCTTGATGAGGTTAGTTAAACAGAGAATTGCAAAGTAAAGTGCTATAACATTTTGTCATAACATTTTGTAAATAAAGGAATAACATTGTGTAGCTCACTCTTTAGAATGAACCATTAAATTATCAAATATTCCAAAAATGTTTTGGAGGTTGGGATTTCATAATATACTAAATGTCTAGAATGATGTTTTTAAAACTCTGTTCAGTGAAATGTTAGATTACAAGGATGTTAACTGGAGTTCTCGGAAAAAAATATTCCTCGGATAAGTAAATTTGGGAAATACTAGGATTAATGAGGTAAACACGCTTCTTTATTGCAGGATTTTTCAGGAGTTTTAACATGTTAAAATGCATTTTGGAACATAATGTGTAACCTGTGCCATATGTATATATAAGCTCGTGACTAAAACTCAACTCCACTTTGTCCCTTTACACATTGGGTGGGCGTGATCTCCTTCTCGCCTGACCAGAGGATTGGATGAGGCCATGATGCTTGATCACTCTCAGGTGACAACGTTCCTCTGGCTGTAAAAACAGACGATTCAAAAAGCGTATGCACAACATGTGGATAATTACAATTCTAAACAGGTGCCTTAACTCAGTCTTGGACTTCTCCCAGGTCAGCTGTGGTTCAGTTGGACGCCTGTGTCCCAGGAAGAATGGTGGTTTGCCGCCCCCTTGCTCAGCTCCTCCGTTTGGCAGCAGCCACTTAGCTCCCCGGCAGGGTTGGGGGTGGAGGTGAGAGGGTAATAAGACAGGTGTGGCCCAGCTCCGCTGCTTTCCCCTCGTCTTGGCCCTTGTTCAAGCTCACCCTTCCCCCCGATGGTGCTTGCATAGGCTTTCCCTCCCAGAGTTGGCTTGACATGGAACACATGCTTCTTTCTTCGTGGAGGTGGTCTCCTCCCAGAGCCTGGGCCATGATGGCTGCCACCTTGTTCTGCAGGGGTCTCCTCCGCCGGGAGGCTTACAGGGACGGGCCAAGGCCCCTTCTCGCTCCTGCCTGGTCTACGGGGAGCACTCATGCTTCCCTGCCCCAATGAGCCTGGGAGCTCAGGTCACCCTGGGTCTGCCTTCAAAGAGGGCCGTCAGCCCTTCCCCCAGCCCATCCACAGTCATGGGTTCTGGAATCCACTTCCGGTTTCTCACGAGGAGGAGGAGGGAATGCTATTGCATCCTCACTCTGAAGAAGTCCTCTTCGGATCTTTACTCCCACCAAGGAGTTCAAGAGACATGGAAGAGCTTCTCAGGACCACTGTCTTCCTCAACCCTGCTTAGGAATTGGGGGATGGGGGTGGGGGGTCTCTCGTGCCCTCCCCCTCCCTTGACTACGTGAACGCCTCCAGGTTGGCAACTCTCCTGAAATGGACTCAAGTGAAGTCTTGTTCTAACATCTGGTGTCATTCATTTTACCACAGAATATACTCCTTAATACACACACACAGACACACACACACACACACACACATGCTGTTCTCAGTACTCTACTGCAGTACTGTAACTATCTGAGTGGTTGGTGATTTTTCCCATTTAGCCTCCATTCTTCACTGTCTGCTGTACCCTTGATCTTCAACTATGGCTCCCATCATTCTGCAGAGCTGCTGTCTGCAGGATCACCAGTTTCCTTCTGGCTGCAGAATCCATTTGTCTTTCTCCAGTACTCATGCTCTCTGACCGGCTCAGAATTTTCTCATTCCATGGTAACAACAGTATACTATCAAGGTTCTCTTTACTTTTCTAAACATTTCTTCTTCACTGTCTCTTTTTTTCCCTTGCTCCCAAGGAAGGAAATAACATGAGGATAAACTCTCAGCCCTTTGCTAGTTCTTTCTACCCTTCTTGGAAATCTCAGGCACTGCAAATCTTAAATCTTCACCTTCAGGCCTTCAGTTCCCTTCCGGCCTCCATTTCCACAGCTCCAGCCATCTGTGTCCCATGGACAGTACATGTTTCTCTAGAGATGTGCTGCTGTTCCTTGAACTCTTCTCCAGAACTAAATTGTTTCTTTTCCTTCCTGGGCTCCCTCCGTTATCACTGCTGTAGCAGTGGCGCTGTCATCTGCCACTATCCTGATCATCTAGGCTTGAAAGTCGATGTTTGGCAGCAGCTGCTTTTATGTGGTCAGTCACCAGGTCTCAACGGTTCTTTCCTTTAATGCTTCTTTCTCTTTTCTTCCCACTACTCATCTTGTTCAGTCATTTTTTACATCACGAGAGACTAGACTGCACATTTTTCTTTGCTTCCCGTATTTCTTTCTGCAGGTAATATGTTTTGTATGTTTCACCTGAAATCATCCTAAAACACAGCTTTGATTCTATTAGTTCTTGGTTCAAAATTGCTATCGCTCACAATTTCCTGACAAATTAAGTGCAAATCTAACCTGCCATCCAAAGCTCTGTGTAATCTGTCCCCAGCCTTCCTCTGCCAACCTAGCCTCCACTTATTCCTTTCACAAGCCCTGGGCTAGAGTCACACTGACCTGCTTGGTTTTATACTGAATTTATTAAGTCTATTTCCCAACTCTATCTTCTTGTTTGAGTCTTGAAAATCTTAAGAGGGTATATGTTCCCTAAACTTCTGTAATAAGGCACATCTGCAACGTTTCCTCATTTTATCTATTCCCTCATTTTACTTTAGTTGGTAAAGAAGTACACGTTAATAATTTCTGAAAGTCTAAAAGACAGGGACAATGTTTTCTACTTCTTTATATAGCCCATAATGCTGAATACAGTGCCCTGCAAATGGAGTACGTACAATTTAATATTGACTGATTAAAACATATGAGTCAGTTGTAAATTGTCTAAGAAACTTGGAAATGACATTTCCTCACTTTTCCCCAAGGATAACTGGGATTTGTGTTTTTCTGTATCCAAATTTGCTTTGCCTTCTCTGCCAGTGCCAACTCTGTCTCTTTCAAGTGCCTTTGCAAATGAGTGTTTGCCAACTTGTCTTGATTTTAAAAAGTTGATGCAGTCACATTTGTGGAACATTGTTTGCTTCCCTTTGTTAGTTCAACATTTAAGGACTAATTGATATTTGAAAATCTTAACATTACCAGGACTGCAACGTAGTGTAAGTTTTAATGTGGATGGTTCTTTGCTTTTTCAATTCTCACATTTAATGTGATCATTATTAACTTTTTTTGAGAGGGCATGTAGCAAAAGTAGTAGCTTAGAGATTAAGGAGAGACGAATCCTGGGAATAACTCTCTCTTTAGCCTGCTGGATATCTTGGCCAAGTTACTTGACTTTTCTGTGCTTCAATTCTTTTCTAAGAAAAAGGAAAATGATAATATCCATCTGTTACATAATCTGTTTTAAAAAGAAATGAATAAAGCAAAATATAATGTTTTACACACGAATATGTTCAATTGCATGTAAGGTTTTTTTAAGAAGTAAGTAGGAAAATGGTGGCATACGGTTTTAATTGATTGTAAGCTGCTAAATTAATGTTTTCCTTACTACACTTTTAAATTGGATAAAATGGATCTCTTGTGCACATGGGTTAGTCCCTGAATATTGAACAAAAACCAAATTTAGGACATCAAATGACACTTTAAATCCATATCTCAAATCTCATATTTGTTTTCTGAGCATGAAAGAAGCCCCTAACACATGCAGTTGTGTTTATTAAATGAGATAATGCTGTCAGGTGTTCATTTAGTCTAATGGATAGCTTTCAATAAACCTTAGCTATTATTATCATTTTACACAAATTATTTTTCATGAGGGCCCTGTAGGAGTAAAAGCTAGAAAAAAACTGTATCAAAATATTAATGGTAGTTAAGTTAGAGATTATGGGAAATTTTTTCTAATTCCAAGATGTTATTACTTATTTAGTTAATTCATTTCTTCATCTAGTAACCATTCTATCAAATGCCTGCTATATGCCGGGCACTTTGCCAAGCCCTTGTCATCCAAAATATGGATAAAACTAACATGGTCCCTTCCTTGGGGCAACTTAGTCTACGTTTTGTAAAGACTCACCAGAAATACTTTAAAGAAAGTTCCAATAATTGTTCTCTATGTTTTCCAAGTAACTGATTCTTTTTAAAATTTTTATTTTGTTGTGGTTAGAACACTAACCACAAGATCTCCCCTCAACACATTTTTTTAAGTGTAAAATACATATTGTTGGCTATGAGTACAGTGTTGTACGGCAGGTCTCCAGAGCTTATTCATCTTGATAATTAACGGGCATTAAATTTCAGTTACGCAAGATGACTATGTTTTAACAGGTTCTAACAAAAGTGCTTATATTTACATATTGCTGCAAGGTTGACCAGACATACCTACATTACTCTTCTGGAGCAATTCTTACAGTAACCTTTAAGAGAGGTGGTTCAGGTAGCATCATGTCTATTTTTTAGACGTGATTCAATAACTCACCCAAGCTTAGGCAGGCAGAAGAAAGCATTAGGGATCATTTAAAGAAGGGGCACACACACACAAGGCTGATTTCTCTGCTGGTTGGGATTTGTGAAGGGAAGATGAAATAAATATCTCTGGTGCCATTCCCCAAGCAGGAGATAACAGCTTTTCTTTCTTTCCTTTGACATTGATTAGAGATAGCTCATAGTTTCTACATTTTATATAATAAGAACAAACTGGTGGTTTTTCTGCCACGATTTTGAAGGGCTATCATTGTGAAGTTATTTCATTCCCTGGTTCAGATACATTAAATCCTTTTTTCCTTGTGCACTTGTGTGTTCACGGAAACATGTTTCTTCCTTAGAGAGGACTCTTAGGTCATTCACAATAATGGACCAGTACCCTCAGCTTCTGTTGGGACTGGGGAATAGTCCCCTTCACTGCACCAGATCAGGCACATTTCACTGTTATTTTCAATATCCTTTACTTGAGAAGAAAATATATTTAAACCAGTTGTGCCCCAGTAATCAATGAGTGATCACATGACACCCTAATTTGTAGGGTGGTTAAAAGATTCAGCTTGTTGCATGCCATAGCATGAAAAATCTGAAGGACTCAAGATAATGCATATAGATTCATCTGATAATTTTACACTCAGCTGTCTCATCTGTTGTTTTACATAAGGCTTCAAAACTCTTTAGTTTGATAATGTAATTTTAAAGAATTTTTGTTTCATTTAAAATTCTGTGTTTTAGTTCCTTTTTTCTTTTTTTTTAGCTCACCCAGTGGTGTGTGTGGATTGGTCAAAAAGTAGAATTCTGAGTAACCAGGGAGGATGTGGGTGCTGCATAGGGAGAACCATTGTCTCCCTATTCCTGTGCATTGGGGGTGAGGCTTTCACCTCACATCCATCCTGCAAGTTACACTTTTCAGTTAAAGAAGAACTCGGGACCAAATACAGAACCCTAAATGCAGAAAAATTCCGACCCAGTGCAGATCTACAACACTACACAAATTACAAGGAAATCCAGTCCCAAAGTAATAAGTACCAGCTTAGATTTTACAGAACACACGAAGGATGCAAACCTCCTTAGCAGCACTCTCGTTAAACGCTTAGAATTTAAAGGAAACTTTGAAGTAATTGTAGATAAAGAATTAGCATTTCCTAAATATAATGATGTGGGGCTCCTATGGGGAAGAAAGCATCTCAGTGCTGACAGTCTGGGATGAGATACAGGAGAGGCACTCAAGAGCCTCATCTGAGTCTAGACGATCCAAAAAGAGGAACCAGAATGGGACTTGAAATGAAAGTGTTCTCATCAGTGTGTGTTAAAGAATTTTATTATTTCAGTGAGAAGGGCTGTTCTTTACAGCTGTTGTATATAAATATGTTTATTAATTAAAGGACTACCGCCAGTAGCTACACTCTTGCCAACAGCCTACTATTTACCATTTCTAGGCGGAACATTTATTATAACATCATGTGCTGGATTGTTTTATCCCTGTATTACATGCATTACATTACATTAAGGCTCAGAGAAATTAACGAACATGCCTAGTGTTTGTGAGGTCTTGTATCTAAACCATGGCCTGCCTTCCTTCTTTCCATTTTACCACACTGATACCCCCAGCTTATGTTATAGCAATAATTGGAAGTTGGTCCTTTTCCCTCCTTAATTAGTTTTAGTTAAATAATTCAATCGGTTGTTGTTATAAATAAATGTCAGGCCTAGACATTTATTTTTCACCAATGGCTTGGGTTTATAAAACTTAGATAATCTGTTTTGGACTTTAAAACTTCTTTGAGTTGCCAGAAGTTCATATTGAAATGTAGTTACTGCTGGAAAAGGTAGCATTTCTAAAGAGCAGAATTTGGTTGAACAAATTGATTTCTTTTGCGTTTATTAAGATAATGATTAAGCTGCAATGACAAAGAGACCCCAGATGACTGTCATTTAAAGAAGATAGAAATTTATTTTTTTTTAATGTAATAGTCCAGCTAATTTAGTTTGATAGCTTAGCTCTGCTTTGGGAGGTCATTCAGAGACCCAGGTTCTTTCCATACTGTTGCTCTGTCTCCTCTGGGCTTTGTCCTCATCTTCAAGGTTATAGCTGAGTCACTGTTATAACTCTGTCCTAGCTTGTGAGAAATGGGAGAAAGAATGGTGGAGTGCATCACCAAGCTTCAATGGCCAAGGTATAGAAGTGGCGTGTATTTCCACTCACTTCCACTGACAAGAACTTAGTCACAACATGCCTAAGAGCAAAGGAGGCTGGGAAGTATGGTCTCTAGCTGTGCAGCCATGTGCCCAGGGCAAGAGTAGAGAACTGATTTGGAGGGAAAGCTAGCAGTCTGGCACACATTGGAAGGAACAGTACTCTAAAAAGGTAGGACAAATAGTTTTCCAAGCAAAATACTGAGAAAAGGACAAAGGTTAAATATGCATAGTGGATATACCCAGAGGAGATGCTACCATGTCACTCCATGGTGTGGTCAGGGCTTGGCTCTGCCTTTTTTCAAAATTACAGATTTACGTGTTGTAAAATATTAAATATATTTAACATATAAATAAAAATTTAAATATTGTGCTTACATGTAATATTTTTTCTATTGCCTGAGGAATACTAGAGAAAGAAGAGATGGGGGCAAGACTGGCTAGGACCTCTGTGTGCTCAAAACTTATTTCTGCAGTTTACAAATCTTTTACAGGTATCTTATTTTATTTTAGCCTCCCAAACTAGGTTATTCTGATAATGCTCATTATACAAATGCTTTAGATTTGAAATGCAGGCCAGTGAATGGAAGGGGCAGGGGTTTGGTTTCCCATCACCAAAAGCCACTGTATCTGTCATTACTCCACTTTGGGGTCTTAGAGCCTGAAGAGAGCGTTTAGTATATTTTCCATTTTGAGGTTGCCAGGAACAAAGATGATTTAAATCTTAAATACAAAGCAAGCAAAACTTACATGGCTTGTAGAAAATTATTTCCTAACTAAAAATAAGACTTCCTGGCAGGAGCTGTTTGCTGGATCAGAGCTTTAGGGATTCTCATTGGCAGAACCTTGTCTCCAGTGGTTTGCCTATCCTCATTGTGCTCTAAACAAACACTTTCCTTCTTCATTAAGTGGATTGTTCTGTAGGTAATGGGAGGACAGGTTGGCTGCTACTCATGGAAAGGATTTTTTTTTAATAATGGAAAAAATAGACTATCTTCATCTTGAAGTTCTTGAGCTCAAATTAGCAAAGCAGGTGGACAAATGATATTTTCTCCGTAGTGTAACTCCAGCGGGATTCTGGAGCTGTCTTTGTTAGTTGTCCCAGTTCCTTTTGACTGTTCCCCAACAAAGAAATCTGCATCTTTTAACTTGATTGCTGTTTCTTCTAAAGAGTCTTTTTTATGGTGGGGGAAGAGCAGGGCTTCCATGTTTGGCTGCATGGGTTGTGTGGGGTACAGTCCCAGGACAACCCTGGGAAAGTGAAGATATCAAGTGACTCCTATGACTTCCCTGGACTGGGGTAAAGGCGTACAGAATTTGCACTTGAACTTCCTTTTTGAAGGATGGCTCATACACGTGTGTAGTCTGTCCTCTCTATGTGACAGAAAAAAACAGATGTTGGATTGCCTGAGAGATGGAGTCTTCTAGCAGGATGTGGAAGAGCGTCCCTTTCTCTGCAATCTTCCAACCATAGGTTATTATCAATCTGGTGGGAAATATAGACTCTTAATTCTTCTAATCTGTATTTTCCCGATTACTGGTGAGATTGAAAATCTTTACCCATGTTCACCAGGCCTTTGCATTTCTTTTTTTCCTGGGAATTATCTTTTCAGAAGCCTTGCCCATTTTTATATGTTGTTCCCCTTTCTCTTAATGATTTGTAGAAGTGCTTTTCCTGTTCTAGACCTTGGCCATTTCACTACTATATATTTTGATAATATTTCCCCAATAAGAGGGTAAAATTTTTTCTTGCATGTTGCTTCTCCCAGTGTCACTTATTTCCTACTGATGTTTGATTCTTCAATCCTTTTGGAATTTCCATATGTTATTCCGGGGTAGGGGTTTACCTTCCTTCCGCTTCTGTTTCCTCCATGACAACTCTTAAAGAGTGGTCCCTAGATGGGGAGAACTGGGGCTGCAGCTGCCAGACTTGAAAGTTGTTTCTACGACGCTGCTCTGTGCAAGAAGGGAAACAAGGAAACAGATGCAGTGGGAAGCACAGAAAATTGGTCTGTTATTTCTACAGAGGCAAATATCCACTCTCAACCTTGCTGAAAAGATTGATTTTGATTGGGCAGTGTTACAGGACAGGTAGGAAGGGAGAGTGTGCTTTTCAAGTGAAGATGAGTCCTTATTATGTAACGCTGAACTGGGGAAGGCGTGGCTTTGTGGAGCAGGGAGTAGCAGGGGTACCAGAATGACTGCATTTGGTTGGCCATATGCTTTGTCTTCTGTCTTGGATTAGGGTCGCTGTAACCTCTGAGATATTTTCTGTGTAACCTCTGAGTGCCAGTTCATAATCTTGCTGAGAGTTAGGTATGTTATCTATAAGAGGGATTTTCTTCCTCATGATGCTGATAAAAAAATGATAATGCAGGTGCAAGGGGATGGCCAGCATTTCTGGTAATATCCCTGAGATAGGCTGTGCTGTGAGGTGGTAAATGCATTGTGTTAAAGTTCCATTGTAAAACAGCACATCTGGGGAGTGTTTCTTTGAAAAAGTGACTCTTTTCCTAATTAGAGTAAAATATCTTTTGTATTTTCCTTGTGAAATTATATTCTAGACTTTTCAATCTTAATGGTGTGCTTTTGGAACACTTTCTTGCTTCCACTGACATTTTGTAAAGGTGTATTTTCTTTCTTTCTTCCTCCCCTCCCCTCCCCTCCCTCCCTTCCTTCCTCCCTCCCTCCCTCCCTGCCTTTCTTTCTTTCTTGCAGGATAGTGGATTTACAATGTCATGTTAGTTTCAGGTGTACAGCACAGTGATTCAGTTTATCTATCTATCTATCTATCTCTATTCTTTTTCAGATTCTTTTCCCTTATAGGTTATTACAAAATATTGAGTATAGTTCTATACAGTAGGTGAAAGGTGTATTTTCTTAAACTTTGTGCTGGAGGAGAAGAGTTTCTTGTCCTCCTTTTGGAAGATATCCTATTCTGAGTGGGTGAAGAATCAAAAATAATTAAGAAAATGTCAGAGGGACTGCAGTAAGAAAAGTGAATCCTAAATTATAGGACACAGTAAAAGTGTGTCCAGATTTTCTTGCTCATTCAGTGGCTCCATTTGTTTGGAGTAGTTCCAGAAACCATAGAAACCTCTTTTGGCTAAGAACTTTCTTTCATATCTTCATCTATTTCTTTTTTTCAGCTTGCAGGTGATCACTGTGTTGGATGTGCAGCTACTGCTATAAATGTAGACACCCAATTTAGCAATTTAGTCAACCTCATTCAAATCCCAAAGCAGAAAATTGATCATAGTCTTCTCTGAGCCTTGCTGCTCTGTGTGGTCTTTGGACCAGCAGCAGTGGTGGTGTCACCTGGGAGCGTGCTGGGAATGCCCCCCCCAGACCTAGTGAATCCGAATCTGCATTCTTTTAAAGGATTAATGTTTGAGAAGCACTGTTCTGCAGCACTAATGGACCAAGCATCACTTGGATCTTATTATCTTTAGCTCCTTTGAAAAATAGTACATCAGATATCTCTTTGAACAGAAAAAATAGCCTAGCTTGGCCAGAACGTGATGAGAAGGAAAAATCTACAGTAACCAGGAAATGGAAATTTATTCAGTGCAATAGCTAGCTCAGGGCTTTGCCGTCCTGCAGACCAGGGCTGGAATCCTGGTTTTGTGATTTACCAGTTTCGTTACCAGGAATTCATTTCACGTCTTCTCTACCCTCAGCTGAAATGAAGCATTCTGGTTCTCAGTTCTACAGTACTTTGACTGCACTGTGCTTTCCACTATGTCAGGCTGATAAGCAAAATAGTTCATGGACCACATAATTATATTCAGTCAGGCTATTCTTTTCAATAGCTTACATTTTATTCTTTATGTACTGCCTTTCTAAGGGCAGAAACATAAACCAGACACATAGACATATAAATGAGCTAGGGGTAAGGGGAAATCTGTGTTTAAGCACTATGAGGTTATTTTAATAGTTTAAATTAACATTACTAAGTTTCCAACTAAATATTCTGCCAATTTTCTGTAAAAATGAATCAGTGACCCTGGCTGTCTCATCCTTGTCTCC
Source organism: Balaenoptera ricei (assembly GCF_028023285.1). NCBI lineage: Eukaryota > Metazoa > Chordata > Mammalia > Artiodactyla > Balaenopteridae > Balaenoptera > Balaenoptera ricei. The sequence continues at coordinate 75,091,954 of NC_082656.1, read as the reverse complement.
TTCTAACTTGACTTCCTGTACTTTCCCCTCTAAAAATATGGGGAAATTTCTGATGAAGATATGATGCTCTGACTCACTGACAAATTTAAAATTTTTACATTAGTAGGAACTATGTCCATAAATATATCTTATTCAGCTTCTCTCTGAAATACCATCTGATTTAGATATGAGATATGTAAACGAATTTTCATTGAAAAAGATACAGTGCCAGGCATGCTGATGAAATGCGTGTCTTTTGTAATTTAGAATAGCATCCTAGAAAGGAGATGTCTCTGTGACTTAGGTGGAGGTAGAAAGACAGGGTATACAAAATAGTACAGAAGATGGAAACGTTCATTATATTCTAAACATTTTAGTCTCTAGAAAATTGCCTGCAACCTGTTTTATCTTGAATTATGGCATTTGTTAGTCATCAGATTAATCTTTATCTCATTTTCTTAAAGCGTCACTTTTTATTTTCTTGTTAAATAGTCTCCTCAGTATATCTCAGAATATTTTGACTTGGTGCAGCTTTTACAATATGAATTTCTTATGTCCCAATTATTTCACACTTAGTAAGCATGTCACTTTAGTCAAGAGACAAATTTAATGATGGTAAAGAAAATGTTGCCTATTATGTACAAAGTCGGCCGCATAAATGGTAATTAACTTGATTTGGGGGGAGTATAAAGAGCTGCATAATTAAAATTTAAGTAGATTTTAAAAACATGATTTTTCAGGTAATATGTGTCCCTAGTACCAGTTTAGAGTAGATGCCAACACACTGATTTCTCTATATATGTGCTTCAGAAATTTGCATATGCATCTATTATTGTAACTCAAATCACTTTGCTATTGAATTCAACATTTTACTTTTAAAAGATTTGTTATTTTAGATTTGTAATTGTTGTTTGTTAATTTGCAGATTAGACTTTTGTTAGTTTTGCACTGTGAAATTTTTACCTTGAAAAATTTTACTTCTCCCACTCAAACAGTGTTTTAAAGCTTTACTGACTCTTAGAGTCTTTTCTACACACTGTTTGACTATGACAAATGGGATTCCAAATTCCACTGTACACCACTGGGGAGATATCAAACCTTTAAATTTTATAATTTATGACTAATATGCATTCAATGTGTCTGACACACATATATGTGTATATGTCAATAAAATATTTACATAACTTGAGAGAAGAATTCTGAACTCTTTGAAGATAGAAATATAATATCTAGCCATTTCAGAAAAAAATGTTGAAAATCACCTACTGGTTTTTTAATTTAATTTTTTAATTTTTATTTTTAATTGTGTTAAGCTGCACATAACATAACATGTACCATCTTAACCATTTTCTGTGTACAGTGTCATAGGATTAACTGCAGTCACATTGTGTTCAACCATCACCACGATCCATTTCCAGAACTCCTCTCATCTTGCAAACTGAAGCTCTGCACCCATTAAACAACTCCCCATTTGCCCTCCTCCTAGCCCCTGGCCACTACCATTCTACCTTCTGTCTCTATGAATTTGATTATTCTAGGTACCTAGTATAAATGGAAAACTATCTACTATTTTGTTGTCACATATGGAACTGCATAGTCTAATGGTTGAAGATGTTTAAAAACATAGCAGGAAACCAATCAGAAACACATTAAAAGTCAGCATGATGTAAATGCAAGGTTGCAAGAACCCAGTTTCTCATGGACTTCCTTCTTTCGTGTGTCACCACCATTAAGCATAGAGTTGCTAGACTTTCTGTGAAACCGTGGAGGCAGAATGATATCAGAGAAGATTCTCACATCTGACTGTCCTTTCAGCTAAGAGGAGCTCAGGTATATTTCATCTACAAACTCAGGGGGTTGAACCAGGGATGATCTTCCAGGTTCATTCATTTTTTCGGGAATTTGAGCTCTTCATTTGCTAAGCTCTGTTGTAGGTGCTGGGGGTTCAGTGGCAGAAAGGACAGATAAAGATCCCTGCCCTCATGGAACTTTCATTCTAGTGGGGGAAGCCAGACAAAAAGTAAGCTAAATGTAAAAATGATACCGCATATTCAGTGGTGAGGCATGCTTTGGTAAAGAGTGAAGTGGAAAGGGGAAAGGGGATGGTATGAGGTGGGCCCAGGGAAGGGGTGAAACTCAGAGGGAGGGGGGCCAGGGGCTATGTGGGTGTCTCCCACAGATGCAAGAGCACGTGTGGAAACCCAGAGTGGGGGCTTGCTTGGTCCTGTCCAGGAACAGCAAGGACAGTACTGTGGCAGAGTTGGGAGCTAGGGGGAGGTGGGAGGTGATGGATGAGGTCGGAGAGATGACGGAAGACCAAAGCGGATGGGACCTTGCGGTCAATTATACAGACTGTGACTGTTACTTGGAATGAGATGGGAGCCTCTGAAGGGTGTTTAGCAGAGCAGTGACTTGATCTGACATGTTTGGAAGAGTTACTCTCACTGCTGAAGGGGGTGAGAGCAGAAGTAAGAGTGATGGGCAGGAGACTGTTGTGGAAATTCAGTTGATCTATATTCAGTGGCTTGGAGCAAGATGGTAGCAATGGAGGTGGTCAACCATGGCTTGAAGGTAGAGACAGCAGGACTTGGCTAGAGATGAGAAAGCTGAGTCTGCAGTTTTTGGCCTGAGCAACTGGAAGGATGGAGCTGTCACCCACTAAGGTGGGAGACTTCGAGAGAGCTGGCACGAGAGGGGAGAGGTAGAGTTTGTTGAAATTATGAGCCTGTTCGACGTCCAGGTAGAGATGAGGGGCAGGCAGCTGGTGCCAAGAATGAGTGTGGTATCTTCAGGGGAGGAACTACTGTCATACTTACTACTGGCAGATAGAGAAACAGAGTTAGGTAGCGCTTAGGTAAGTTACCCAGGGACTGAGAGCCAGAACAAGATGGAGATGGGTATCTGAATTCAGTCTGTCCTCTTAACTTCACTGGATGGAGGAGATCTTACTCCTTGCTCATTCTCTAGTAGGTTCTCCTGAGTCATGAAATAGCCGTTGGACTGATCCTAGGAGAGAGAAGGGCATCTCTCTGGCTGGATTGTCAGTTAGTGAATACTTAAGAAGCAACAAAACTCTAAAGCAGCGTAATTAGGGTAGCTAGCTTCTACGTCTCAAACATTATGTCTTATAGCTCTTTACCTCTGTCTGTGGTGATACCTTCTCCATCAACCCCAACTCTGCCTTCCGCTCTGGCTTTAAATTCTTTCCTCTCATTTCTAAACATTTCTAGCTCGTCCTTGTAGCCAGCTCACCTCTTGGCACTGCTGTTGTTCATGAAGGAGGCTTTTCTAAGTTCACAGTGTGCCGGAAAGGCAGGGAAGATTACTTTTAAAAGAAATAAACAGATGAAAATGCAAAGTAGGGTACTTATTTTATGTGACCTTGATAAGCTGTTGATTTGCAATCTGTCACTTTTTCCCCCTCAATTTACAATTCAAGACTTTTAAAGAATGATTCATACGTTCTATGACATATTAAACTGGTATCTGAGAGAGGAAGAAAGAAACAAATGCATTTAGTGGCAACTCAGTTCACCAGATTGGCAGACATCAAAATATGATATTACAGAAGAACAGAAGAAGGAAAATAATTTAGGGGAAAGAATATATTTTGGATCAATATACCCAAGGTCAGATTCTAACCACTTAGTTCCCCTAAGACCTTGAGTAAGTCACTTTAACTCTTAAAGTCTCTTTCTTTACCAGGTGAATAGGGATACCTTTTTACCCTCCTTTGGTTTGAATATTACTGAAATATTTATAAAATCTGGCTTTAGCCATCTCTAACTATACATTTATTTAGTAAGCTTCAGCTTATATTGTTGTATATATTTTTAATGCTCTCTACAAGTATTATGATGGATTGCAAATAAATGCTCTGCTCCCATCTGCTCACGCAGAACTTGAGAAAAGTTAGAGGCTTTCAGGAATAACCAACACAAGTTCCTGCTGGAGTAACTATCACAATAATAGAGATATTAAAGTGCAGGCACACTCCTTCTTGAATGTCCTTCATCCCTTACACCTGCTACTGTCTACAAGGGCCCCTTGAGTCACCTCCTCCATGAAGCCTTCTGAGGCCTACTCCCCAACAGTGGGGTTGGGCTGGCTGGGACCCGGGAGTCTGTGTAAATTAACCACTCTTTCCTTTGTGCTCCCAGTATATCTTTTTTATTATTATTAATTTTTATTGGACTATAGTTGCTTTACAATGTTGTGTTAGTTTCTGCAATACAGCAAAGTGAATCTGCTGTACATGTGCATATATCCCCTCTTTTTTGTATTTCCTTCCCATTTAGGTCACCACAGAGCACTGAGTAGAGTTCTCTGTGCTATACAGTATGTTCTCATTAATAATCTATTTTATACATAGTATCACTAGTGTATATATGTCAATCCCAATCTCCTAATTCATCCCACCCACCCCCCACCCCCCCCGCCTTGGTATCCATACATTTGTTCTCTACATCTGTGTCTCTTATTTCTGCTTTGCAAATAAGATCATCTATATGATTTTTCTAGAGTCCACATATATGTGTTAGTATATGATATTTGTTTTTCTCTTTCTGACTTACTTTACTCTGTATGCCAGTCTCTAGGTCCATCCACGTCTCTGCAAGTGACCCAATTTTGTTCCTTCTAATGGCTGAGTAATATTCCATGGTATATATGTACCATATCTGCTTTATCCATTCCTCTGTTGGTGGACATTTAGGTCGCTTCCATGTCCTGGCTATTGTAAATAGTGCTGCAGTGATCATTGGGGTACGTGTGTCTTTTTACATTATGGTTTTCTCTGGGTATATGCCCAGGAGTGGGATTGCTGGGTCATGTGGTAGTTCTATTTTTAGTTTTTTAAGGAACCTCCATACTGTTCTCCATAATGGGTGTATCAATTTACATTCCCACCAACAGTGCAAGAGAGTTCCCTTTTCTCCACACCCTCTCCATGTGCTCCCAGTATGTCTTTTTTAGAGCTCTATTTTAGAAGTCTTTTTTTTTTCCATTTTGATTTGTAATTATGTGTTTATGTGTTTCTGTTAGGTTGTGAATGTTTTAAAGACAAAGGTTATGTTCAATAATTTTGGTTTATCAGAGATTAGAACAATGCCTAGAATAGATAAATAACATATTATTGCGTAACTGAAGGCTATTCAGTATTCTTCTCATGTGATAAAGCCATTCACAGCACACTCAAACAGTTCACCCCAAGCTTACCTCTGATCTCTCCACTGTCCAAACCCAAAGTTCATCTGGCAAATTGGGAATTAAAGCTCCTTTTATTTACTTAGCCCTTAGCCTCCTATCATGGCTGCTAGCAACCAGACATGTAGGTGTGGGAAGGGCAGAGTCTATTTTATTACACCGTGACCACCTCCTGAGAAGCTCTGTGGTTTGATAAAGAGAGAGATTCGCGAAAAGGAGGCTGAGAAGGAACGATTGGAGAGAGAGGAGGAAAACCGGAGAAGTGGGGTCCCCCAAGCCAAGAGAGCAGGGTATTTTCAGGAAAAGACGGTTGCCAGTCAGTAAATCATGATTAGTCACAACTGTACAATCTTTTACACCTACCACTACCAGTAGCAAGAGGTAGTGGAAGGAAGGAATACTGGGCAAAGGGCCAGTTCATGGCCTCTTTACATCATCATGGCTCTCACTTCATCTGTGAAATGGGGATAGTGGTCATTCCTATGTCATTAGCTTGTCCTGGGGATGAAGGAATTCCCTGCATGGAGCCTTACGCATTGTCAGTGCTAAATAAATACTAGTTACTAATACTGTTGTTGTTGGCGTGAGCCAAATGAAATTAGTGAAATATAACTAGATATCATTGTGTGAGGTTTTTGTTTCTAGCAAGCAAAGAACTTCCTGGGAGCAAGAACGCCCAAGCAGCACCCACTCTGGATCTTCCAGGCTTCAGGAGTAGTCGGACTCTGACAGCTCTCACCCGGGCTGCATAACCATTCAAGGTGGAACCAAGAGGAGTAAAGGGCAGGAAATGAAGGGATATGAGAAGGGCGTCAGTGAAGGAGAGAAGTTCAAAGTCAGTAATCTTGAGAATAACATTTTTAAATCAACCCCAAATGTATTTGAGACTGTTCCTAAAAATACACTTAATGGCAGAGGGGGAGGTTTTGTATTTTAATATTCAGCGTGCAGAGGACAGTTGCACTATGTTTAGAAGGCAGCAGAGTGGAGCTGTTAAGAGCACACTTTTGGAGCCAGTAAAACCCAAGACAAGAATCCCAGCAGTAGGACGTATTTACTGTGTGATCATGGGTGCTTTCTTAACTTGTCTAAGCGTTGGTTTTCTTCTCTGTTAAATGGGAGATACAATAGCTAACTCCCTGGACTACTTTAAGGATGAAATTGTGTAATATTAGGAAAAAACTTTGCAGAGGGCCTCGGGCATAGGAAAGGATCAATCAGACTAGATACTGTAGGATGACAGAATATGATGGATGGATTGATGGATGGATAGATAGATAGATAGACCCTGTTTTCAATCCCAGGAAAATAGATATTAAGTACTAATTAGGCATTTCCAGTCTTAACTTTCCTTAATCACAAAAATTATCCAATTAATACTTCTGCGTAAGCAAAACCACCATTAGTGTCAGAATAGAAAGGGACACATTGAGACTTGAGTGGCTTAGAATTCTATTTATTTCATCTACATCATTTCTTAAGTGGCACCCCTGCCACATGGTAATGAATCTTAATTTTTTAAGCTCTCTTTGAACAACTAGAAAATACACTTGTATTGGTAAAGAAGTAAAACTGTCCAGCATTCCTGAGGATAAATGTAGTAGGATAAAGGTAACATCATTTTTGATGAAAAAAACCTTTGAAATAGGAATATCTGCCATGAGGAAGCAGCAAAGAAAGTATGTTTCCATTTAGCCATTTTATAGTTAATAAACATGAATGAGAATGTTGGTCAACATAAACTCTCAACAAGGAAGGTGGGCTGTTGCTCAATCAGCAGTGGAGGGTGTCATATGTGGAGCTTCCCTTTGTGAGTGTATTTCAAATAAAGAGATCTGGAAGTGTCTGTGAGTCAAAGATGTGGTGCAGGCAATATATGATGTAAAACAAAGGCGGGTGGTTTACGTAGCGCAGCAGACAAGTTGCCAGATGGTGGGTATGCTTGCTTGAATGGCACCCAAGACAAGAAAGTACCCACCTGTTACTCTGAGCACACAATGGGCAGAATTCTGGATTTTCACAACCCTTTCATTGATGACTCTTATTTTTTTTAATACTTAATGTGTCTCTATTACTTGTATCTATTACTCTAGGTTGCAGTAAGTCCTTTGGGGAAGGCAGAGTATAAATAATATAATTTTATAAATAGACAAGGATTAGTAAAACATTTGAGTTAGAAGCAGATCTATTCCTGATTTCAGATAGTTTTGCGTGATGTAGACCAATGTTCATGGTGGCACGAATTTATGATTGTGTTTGTCGGACATTGTGGTAGATATTGGGGTGGGGCGCAGGGGAGACAAAAACGTATAGGATATCATGTCTGCCCTCAACGAGATGGCAAGGTAGTATAGGAAGACAGTATGAAAAACGTAAGAGCTGGCAAACACCCAAAATCTGTGTGATTAATTTTGGCTGGATGAGAGGTTGACTGAAGACTAGACATTTGAGCAGTGCATTGAGGAATGAATACGTAGATCTCCCTTTGCAGATGGAGAGACCAGGACATGCCAAGGTGAGAAAAAGCCAAAGCAAAATTCCATGAGGCAAGAGAGTGTATGACACCCCAGAAGGAGCAGGCTGGAGGGACCCTAGTGTGGGCTGCATGGTGGACAGAATGGGAGGAAGATAGTGACAGACCTTGAATGGTGTTGTAATAATGTAGACTTTATTTTGAGAAAAATGGGAATCTGTTAAATGTTATTAAACTGCAGATAGAAAATAACCAGAGCTGAACGCTAGGGAGACACAGGCAGTAAGGCTGGAAAACAAGCCCCGGAACTGGAAATGGTAGAACATAGGAATACATAGGAATTGGCTCCTAAATGTGTACTGGGAGAGCAAACGTGAATGACAGTATGGAGTTAAATAGGATTCTTTTGTTGCTGGCTTGGGTATTCAGGATGAAAGCGGTGCCTTTAACCAAGATGGGGAACGCAGAAAGAGGCAAGGTTTGAGAAGGGAGTGGAGGAATGAAGGTAAGATGTGTGGTCAAAATTGTAAGTTTAATTCTGTGGCTATTTATGAAGAAATGTTCTCAAAGTGTTAGAAATAAAGATTAGGTTTAAGTGGGCTGGCAGACACAGATTTGAGAATTATCTGAATCACAGCAGTAATTGTAAGCCTGAGAGTAGATGATTTTGCCTTAAAAGATCAGGTACGTTGAGAAGAAAAAGATCAAGAACAAAAACATAAGGAATAAGTACATTTCAGGAATGAGGATAGAAGTTTTAAAAGAAAGAAAACCAGAAGGAAATATTATTGCTGAATTGTTGAAGCTGCAGTGTTGTAGAACATTTCAAAAACATCACATTCCAAAATATTACGTCATAAAAAAAATAGAATAGGATAAGAAATAAGAGAATATTGGAATATTGGGAATTATACAGATAATAGCAAGGGTAGTTTTAGCAGATAAACAGGATAATAAATTTATTTGTTTATTTATTTATTTATTTTAACAGGATAAGAAATTTAAAATGAGCATAACTAGTTACTATTCTTTCAGCCCTTTCTTGGTGTCTGGTGTATTCCTTCCAATCCTAATAGCACCTCAGTCATTAGCCCATTTTTCAGATGAGGAAACTGAAGCATGGAAAAATGAAACAACCTTATCAAGATCATATAGCCAGTAAATGACCAAGTTATGATTAAAACGCAGGCCATTTGGCTGCAGAGCTCAACTTTTTAAGTACAAATTGTAGTGACTTAAAGTCAGACGCAGTGTGTGCAGGTGTGCTGCCTGGGGCGGGGGTGAGGGGGTCAGCCAGGTGGCTTCCTGATGTGCTATTACTTTGGGGAGATTAAAGCACACATGAGCTCTCGCATAATCGACTCTATGTTGATTGGACAGAACCTGTAAAAGTTGACAGGAGCTTAAAGCAGACAAATAAAAACAGTCTTCCATGGCTCCTGCTGCCACAAGTTGAAAGGTGTAAATATGAGACTACAACCCAAACTCACGGACTATCTCAGTGATAGTTGCCTCAAGTTGCTAGTCACAATTTGTAAATTCTGTAACCAAACAAATGCATGGCAGAATGTTATTTTTCAAGGAAAACATGATTTACTTTATTACCTAAATGTGAATTTCCTCAGTATACCTCCAAGAAGTGGTCTGGTTTGTAAAACAGCAAGAGAAAACCGAAGGGAGGACCTACTTTGCTGATCTGAAAGTAAAAAAAGCATTGTAAACTTTTTTGATTCAGTCTTTTAGTCTGTAATTTACTCCTATCCTTAGCGTGTACTCAGAGAGACTAACATCATCTATTAGAGGTGATTGAAAAAGTGCCAAGTGAAAGGCAATTCTAAACTAGTTAACAGTAGCATAGGTTTAGTGCAGGAAATAAATCTCTTATTTTGAACTGACAGAGAGGCATGCAGATTGCATTAATAGAAAATTGTCTCCTTTGGAGATCATAAAATAAAGGGCTTGAAATTATGAGCTGGTCCAGGGTACCCACATATCTGCTCCGGCCCTGGATGAGCAAGTAGTAAAAATGGAGGTAACAGTTCTGCGTTTAGAAATGTAGCACTGAAGAGATGTACGTTGAAGTGCTGGGGACTTTGGGGAAGGCAGGGTTGCAGGAAGATTCGTTGGGCTTGAAGGGCTTGTTCAGGGGCGGAGGCGGGCTTTCTGAGTCAAGAGGAAAGGCAAGTGGAGATAGTGGTAAGTGTGCTACCACTTACTACTTAAGAGCCAGCTCTTCTGCTGGGAATTGGGGGCCGAATTTGGACTTGGGAGTGGGAAGAGACTTGGAACTTTTCTGTGAAAAAGGAATCAATTAGAGTAAAATGTTCTTCTGTTCAGCATGAAGGGCCAAGCTGCAGTTCTAAAGCACTAATTTCGATGAGTATGTGTTGAAACGAGTTTTTACTCTTCTCCGTGGACGCTGGGAGAGTGGAAAGCAGTGGAAGCTACAAATGATCAATTATTAGTCGCTGAAGACGTAGAACTGCATAAAAAATAGTCACTAGGAGATGGAGAATGTGCCAAAATTGAGCTAAAACATTTCCGCTTTAAAGCATCTTTTAAGATAGCCATAATCATTGATCATCAAGGTACTTGCTCAGAGGGATAAAACTAGAGCTAGTGTTTGAATTGTTGAGCCATGTCTTATTTTTGATATTAGATACGTTGCGTAGTATAGTTTGGTTAGACTCAGAGGTGTGAGGGCGCTTAAAGCAGCTGATCTAATAGTTTAAAGTCTATTTGGTACATATAGCACAAGTTGCCATCTACAAATAGTGCGTTCAGCAATTCTCGGTGCTTTTTAAAATTACTTTTGTCTCAGTTTCAGTTGGGAAGGACCCTGAATCTTGCCTTCTCTTTGTCCTAGGGCAACCTGTGGAAATGACAAATGGAATTCATTCATTCACCAAAACAATGATCAAGTATCACATGATGGTGCAGGAAAGAGTTAATACCCCAATGGCCCTGTACACAGCACAATTCAAATAATTTCTTATTTAGAAAAAGAACTCTCCTATAGAGATACCACCACAGAGGTGATTCTTAAATAATATTTGTTTAATGCTAAAAACCTCCAATCTGGAGTTTCCTCTTAAGCTATCTAGATGCTGTCAATATGACAAAGAGAGTGTCTTTTAATCCAAGGACTGTTTCAATGCGCACTAATGCGTGAGTACATTTTTAGAGATATATTTTCTCACTTCCAAATTTTTTTTCTGTTAATATTGGTGGGGGAAAGTTACAGGATGAAAGTAGTTTTGATAACATTTTGCAACCAGACATTTTTCTTAGTTTCAGTATGTTTATATATGAAAAGAGAAGCCAGATGATAAAATCAAAGTGCCCATGCAGAGATTATGGGACCTCACCTCTCATTGTCCTGACAGCTGTAGCTCAGTGCAAGTTCTCATTACCGCTGTGTTATCCTATCATTTACAACAGAACGAAAAATCAAAAAATTTTAATATAATGTATCCCAAAGTAGAACATTTTATACATTATGCTGGTGAACAACAGAAGCAAAATGTAGGCTAGATGTTGATGGAGATTGAAACAGGATACATGTGAATTATGACAATAGCTTTCAAAGATAGGGCAAAACACTGATGATTTAAAAATGTTTAAAAATTAGGTTAAAACTCTTTTGAAAGTGATGGAGCATGATAGATAACTGCCACTGTTGCCACTGTTGCGGAGGAGAAAAACAGAGAAAAGTTATCAAAGATAGAAAAACTAATAATAATTCTGGTCCCTTTCTTGATCTCCAGTAGCCATGACAACTGTCGCTCTTGAGTCTGCAAGCTCCTGTCTCTATGCATGGCCTCTGCCCCCCGCCAGATACCTGTCTCTGTATCTAGTCACTGATGTTATTTGCACTGAGTCTCCAGTCACATCTTGTAGCAAAGGGTCTTGCCTACACCCTTACTCCCACTCATACTGAATTTTGGTAAATGGGTGAATGTGTATGGCTTCACCAGTTTTCAAAGTTGGTCTTTCTCTAGATAACTTGGAACCTATATTTGGAACGTAGGAAATGAGGTTTTAAAGTGAAAACTAGCCTATTCTAGGATAGTTTAACTGACCCAGATAACATCCCAATAGATGATGAAAGATCTAATGAAAGCTGAGCGCTGAATAGCCCCCTCAAATGTGGTTTAACTCTGTTTCCTCCATTCTCTCCTACATAGGGTCTTGGGCTGCCTTAATGGAGAAATTGTGCCTGGATTTGGTACGTAGTCAGTACCTTTAAGAGGACTGTGTCCCTTTTCTGATGCTGTATTTCAAGAAGGGCATAGACTAGAGGAGTATTTGGGGAGAATGACTAAGATGCCTATTGATCCAGAGACCACATGCCACAAGGATTACTCAAAGAAAATGGGACACGTCCTGAGGAAGAAACGTCCCGAATGAGACAAGCTTGCTGACCTCTATTTCAAATGAACAACCTCTAGATGTAGCAGAAGAAGCTATTCAGCTTTTCTCTTAATAAAAGGTTAGAACCAGTAAGCAGGAGGCACAAGGAGAGTGATTTCAGCTCGGAAGAGGATTCCCTAACAACCAGGGCCCCTCCCCTCTCTCAGGAGGCGGAGGTATTCAAGCCTTCAAGCCCGGGCTGGCAAACCACTGGTCAGAATTTCTTAGCTGGGTACAGGGTGGCAACGCATGTCTTTTAAAAAAAGCTTCCCACTTTCGAAACTGTATACCCAGCCAAACCAGTACTTGTGGATCATACGTGTGCCACATACTGTACTGATGCTGGGACATGCAGAGCTGAGTATAGCATGGACCCTGCCAGAAAGGCTAGCAATCTATTCAGAGGGAATGACATGCATAAGACTGAGTATAATGTAGTGTTTAAGTGGTGTAATAACGGAGTAAACAAAGTCCTAAGGGGACCCAGGGAATGGCAGTTAATGAATTTAACAGCTATTTATTATACACCTACCACATGAGTGACCCATATTTTACTGTGCTCCATGCTCAGAGTGTAACTCTGAGGCCTGTTGTAACTCTGAAGTCTGTTATTATGGGGTGGGGAGCCTTTGGAAATCTACAGTAAGCTCTAGGGATGTACCAGTTGTTGAGTACAAAAGAGTGTATTGCCAAAGATAAAGGCAAACCATTTCTAGCTCCTAATCGTCTCCAAATCAGTGGTAAAAATTCCTGCTGCCCACACAACTAAGTGATTAGGATAGACAAGCAACCAACAGTTATTAGATGCCAAATATCTTCTAGTTAGTAGTGGGGTATAAAACAAAGGATACACATTCTGCCTTCAAGAAACTTGCAGTCTAGTTGGGAAAGTAAGCAATGATATGAGATAATTAAATAACAATTCTTTATTACGCCATAATTCTATGTTTGCAGTTGAACTTCAACCAACCATGACTAACTTTCATTCCACCTCTTTGCAAGTTATCCGTTAATTCACAGAACTTACGGTTACATCTTCATTTATAAGCCATGTTCTCCGTGAGATATCATCCCCACCAACCCAGCACTCAAGTATATATTCTGAATGGCTGAAATGGTCATGCGTTAAGTTTCTGTGATGTACAGTCTTCTTGTGGCTCGTTGATGGATTTCAAGCCCCACCTTTTTAGATTCTCTTGAGAACAGGGATCTCGCCTTTTTTGGGGGGATCCCTTCAATGCTCAGAGCGGTGATAGGCAATAGGTTTAGTGTTAGCATCTGAAACTTCCTTGTTCTTTTACTCAGTGGTCTTGAAAGAACTATATTTTTATGAGTTTAACATTCTTCCTTTGTTATTAGTGGGTCTGGGTTCATTAGGTGATTGGGAGTTCTAATTTATTTCATAAAATTTCCATCTGAAAAAAACATTTTATCTCCAAATCTAGTTCTCTTCTGATAATAAGTGCTTCCGTACTACAGTTGGATTAGAATCACATGGACGCGTTTGTAAAAATTCTGTTCTTTAATTTTTGCACTGCTGGGGTATCTAGAGTTCATTGGACATTTTGGACATGAAAGACTAAGGACTCATCGGAAAATTTCTTCCCAGAATACACTGTATGTTTGCTCTCCTAGCATGACAAATGTTAATGCTGTCATAACCCATCTACAGGGAGAACTGTCTTCACTTTTATAGCTGTTATCTCAACACCCACGTGCAGTGCATTTCCTTATTTACAGAGGGGGAGAGGAATGTTGGGGAGATTAAGTGATTTGTCTAAGATTATATGACTTAAAGAAGGGCTGAGCTGAGACCAGCATGCAAGTTTTAGCTCTGGGCTGTCTCTTCCTCCATGCATAAACCATGATGTTAGCATGTATATCCTTATGCTGTGGAATGTCCACGTGCTGTGAATTCAGTAGGGAAACACATTAGTCCATGGTCGCTGCGAACGCTGTGTGAAGTGCCTCTTAGTGCCAAGTTACAGCAACTTACAAAACATCCTTTTGAAAAATGTATATACTACCTGGAAAAATTCTGCTGTGTTTTAGAACAAGAACATGATCCAATGTTTTACTCTTGTGTGCTAGTCACAGACAGCTAAACAGGAGCTATATGGTAATTATATTAACCATATCTAGTGACCTGAATTGTATTTTCCAAAAACCATAAGTAAAAATGCATTTAACATCTTGAAACTTCTAGATACTTCGCTCTCTTCCTTAAATTTCTGCATCTGTTTTTAGTAATGACTACAGAAAATAACGAATTTTGGATTTTATATGTAGGTCTAGAGTTTTCCTGCTGATGACTGAAGGTGAGGTATATTTAGAGGTTTTTTTTTTTCTTTCTTTCAGACTCAATCTGGATTCTGAATTGTTTGTATAACACTTTTATTTACCTTCTTAAATGACAAATGTAGCCAAATATTTTTGTTAGGAGAATTACTAAAATTACTCCTCAGGTAAAAACATTTCTCTCTCTGCAGTGCTGGGTCATTTGATTTTAGAAGTTTAGAATTCAAAAAGACCAAGTAGGAAGAAACTTTAGATTCTCATCCAACTTTTAGATTTTATGCAATTGAAAATAAAAAGCCAAAAATGTAAGATCATTTGCCAAAAGCCATGCATTTATACTTTTCATATGATTATTTATATTAATAATGTTGTTAACAAGATTAAATTAAGGTATAGCCAAGCTATAGAGTACAGGCAGTGTCCTAGGGTTAGGTTTGGTGAATAAATATTTCTTGAGAAGCTCTGAACATGGCTCAAGTTTAATCAAAAGGAAGTCTTGGGCTTCCCTGGTGGCGCAGGGGTTGAGAATCTGCCTGCCAATGCAGGGGACACGGGTTCGAGCCCTCGTCTGGGAAGATCCCACATGCCGCGGGGCAACTAGGCCCGTGAGCCACAACTACTGAGCCTGCGCGTCTGGAGCCTGTGCTCCCACAACAAGAGAGGCCGCGATAGTGAGGGGCCCGCGCACTGCGATGAAGAGTGGGCCCCGCTTGCCGCAACTAGAGAAAGCCCTCGCACAGAAACGAAGACCCAACGCAGCCAAAAATAATAAATAAATAAATAAATTAATTAATTTTAAAAAAAGGAAGTCTTTTGCTTTGATTGCTATTGATAAATGGAATATTTATAAATGGAATGGAATATTTATAAATGGAATATTTCCTGCCATATCAATAAACAAAGGATGTCACGGTCATCAACAATTGCAACCCTCCAAAGTGAGCCGGTGAGCCCTGAGGAAACGCAGGATGTGAAAATACAGGATACTGGCCCCAGACAGCTGAGGTGCACATCGAAGGAATGATTTCAGTGAGCCCAGACTCTTGCACCTTCCCATACATAGAAAAGCGCTAAACTCCTTAACTTGAGGTATCTGGTTTTCTTTAATTAACAATAATCTTTTGACATTCCCGACTACCTGTCCTTTTGTTGCAAAACTCCTGTATATCCTGGCTCCTCCCTTCGCCTCCTCGGAGCAGTTTCTCAGAGCTATCTGAAACGCTGTCTCCTGGGCTGCAGTCCTCATTTTGCCCCAAATAAAACTTAACTGGCAACCGTCACATTGCTCTTTTTTTTTTTTAAAGCCAACACTACATTGACTCTACTGTGATCATTGTGCTGGAGACATTTTATAGAATCCAGAGCTGTGAGTTGTGCGTTAGGGCTTGCGATATATAAATTGAGGGTATTTTAATTGCAATTTCAACAGCTGAACCCCGCCCACCAAAATGGTAATCCGGCCTTCCAATTACAGGAGGAAGTTAAAAGTAAACATTATAAATTCTTACCTGAAACACATTACTTCTTGTTTCATGATTGAGAACATCATGTCTCCAAGTTCCAAACCAATCTCCACAACACGTTCAGAGGGTTCAACTCTACAACCGATTTCAACAAGACTTGAAATGGAACAATCTCACTTGACAGTAGAAACCCTGGAGGGCACAATTGGCATCAGGTCCTAAATTAAGAGTTCCTTCTTCTGTCTCTGGGACGCCCATTGCATGGAGGGAACAGCCCTGTGGAGTTACTGTGAGGCAAAATGCCTCCATGTAAATTAGCAATGGGAAGATTCTAAAGGTGCTGGGAATGGACAGTCTCTAAAGGAACACTCAACAAAAAGCACAGTAGAGAAAAATGGTCTTTAATCTAACCAGTACAGCTCTTTTGAATCGGGAGAATTTGAAAAAGAAGAGCAACTGGGAGTTATGCAGGCATGACAAATAATGAGTTAATCATGAATTTGCTCTTAACTGAAAAGATCAGCTTATAATCTCAGGTTTGTAAAATAAAGAGAAAAATTCTACATGTTTATATTTCTACATACTCATGTATATATTCATATATGTCAGCATATTATCTTATCAGTAAGTATAAAGGTATGAATGAAAACACACCAAGATGGTAATTTTGGGTGGGAGGAGAGGAGGTGGTGGGTACCATGGGTGCAGAGGAAAGGAAAAGGTGAAGAGTGAGGGCCATTAGCATTCTAGCTTAACTTGATGCCTTTTAACGCAAAATAAGCCTAAGCTCTGAATGATTTGATTTTTCCCTTAATATATAATCTTTCGTTTTAAATTTTTTTTTGCACTTCCCAGAAGATTCTGAGCTCTTTAAAATTCAGCTAGGGATTCTACATATTCCAGTTACAATTTCCAAACCAAAAATTCTACCCTCACCTCTAATTCTAATTTCACACGCCCAGATATTCTCTACCAAGTACTGCAGGTCAGGCATGGGCCTGGTGTCCCTCTTGTAACCTTGGACAAGGGCCATCCTGATGGGATCAAAAATCTCTGTCTCAGTCCTCTTTGCTGAACAAATAAGATGGAAAGAAACCCTTGCTTTGTGGGCCACGTTTTTTATTCAAACAGAGCTCTGGCGTGGAGGAGAAAAATGGGGATTTGGTGAAAGTTCTGACTTCAAGCTGGGATTGATTTCTCCCAGGAATCGATACTGCATTTGCAGAGTTAGGCAAAGCTGGAGCTGTTGAGGGCCCAAAGGCAGATTGTGCTACTGAAAAATGGAACACATGAATGGTAGAGAGCGCTCTCTCTTGAAACAGGATCAGAATTTTGCTTCTGAGGAGAGTTTTCCTAAACCATTTTAAGTGCTAATTTTTGAACATTAGTTTTTACTCTGCAATATTGACTTGCCCTTTGCAGCTGTGGTTGGCTTGAGCGGGTCCTGAACCCTCGCTTTAGTCCTCCTGGCTTCACAGCTTCCTCTAATGAGCATGGTTTTCCAACCCTCCCACCGGCAGGCCTATAACTGTGGGCTTCATCTGAGGCTGGCCCAGCTTGTAAGGCTCTACCAGTAGGACCTTGAATTTGCTGGTGCTGGTTGCATGTCGCTTTGTCTGTGTAAGACAAAGGGGGGTGACTTTTGACTTATTTATGAATTACCTTTATTTTTCTGAGTCAGTATTCTCTTTCCCTGAGTTTCATGGTTGCCACTCTTCTAGGAACTTAAATTCTAATTTCAACACACAGAGTAGGCTTTTATTTGAAACCTGTTGAGAGAATGAAATGTTATTTCCTGAGTATAAAATGTCTACTTATCTCGTTTTTAGCAAATTATTTCTTAAGACATGCAAATAATTTTTTGGCTCGTAATAAGTTGAGGAATTCTCTGCACAATGGATGTTAACACGGATGTTGGACTTGGAAATTTCTGTAAAAGCCTCCTGTTCCCTTTAGAAGAAAAATGTCTTGCTCTGAAGGTTTTAGGAATGCCTTGTTTTTCTCCCCTGGTGGGAAATAGCAGGAAAACAGGTTTTTTTCCAGTTACATGGTAAATTCAGTGCTTTAAAGTCTTCTAAGAGAACACGATATTTTCTACTTTGGGAATTAGTGGTTAGCCCATGTAGTTTTAAATTGCCATGGATTAAGAATGTTCATAATCCAATTTTGCTTTGGCTATTACTCACATATTTTGTCTCCAGTACTGAGAGTACTGTGTGATGTGATGAGAAAGTGCTCCGCATAACACTGGCCCATTCGTTACATGTGTCACCTCAACCCTGATATGTAATCACGACTGTCCCCATTTTAAAGATGAGGAAATGGAGTTTGGGGAGATTTAAGTGACTTATTTGAGGTCATTCGACGAGCAGGTGGTGCAGCCATTGAAGTCTGTTCTGTCTGGTTCAGTGGTTATTGTTTTCTTCCACTTCATCCTGCCTTCCCTCCAAGCTGCACTGAGAGCCTAGAATGAGGCACAGCGTAGACCTGGGCTCCGTATTGAGAGAGTGACCACAGCACCAGAGAATACTGTGTATCTGCAAGCCGTGTGATCACTCCGTTTTCTCCTGCGGAGCTTGCATTGGTTTTTATGGTTTCTCTCCTTCCAGCCACTTAACTTATGCTCCGTTTAGTCTCCTGGCTCCTTCCTGCTCAGCTCATCTTCTCTCGTGCCTTCAGTTCACAGGTCTGGATCTATCTGGAACCTAAACCTTCATCTCTGACTTTTACTTTTCTCCTTCCGGCTGCTCTAAGAACTTGAACAGTACGATATCAACTCAAACTCAATCATGAATAAGAACAGTGCTTTAAGAGGAGGAGGCATATGGCTAAAATAATGTACATACCATCCCTATTCCCTCTCCACTCAGAAATAAAAATGATCAACTAACATGTGTTGAGTATTGTATATATAACCCGGTGCTTGAAAAAGCAGTTTGAGATGATTCAGAAACTCACAGTTTGCTTTTGAAAAGTTCATCATCTCAAGAAGGATACAAAATGTTCTAATTGGAATTATATATATAGCCTGAACATACATACACATACACAAACGGTATAGCACGCATGATAAATATGTTGCTGGTCATGGGGAAAGGTCTCAGGACAAAGATAAATGTGTGGTCGTTTAATCTGATTGTTGGGAACAAAAATTGTGTGACTAGAAAGGCTTGGGGACTGGGCATGATTTTTATTTGAGAGCACTGGCTGTCTAGGAGAGTTCTTTTTACCTTGTTGGAGCTCTGAGCCAATTTGCCTGAAACATATGTTGCATTTATATTTTCTTTTTAAGAAGTATAAGGAAAAAAAATAAAGGAGTAAAAGCAGTGCCAACTTCTTCTGAAAAGACTATTTTAAAAAGCTGGAATCAAACCAGCGAATGTTAAGTATGTCTTATATTATCAGTCATTCTAACTCAACACTCAAGGGATACTGATGCACCCAGCTTCCTGGAACGGGCTGACCCTCTCTGATGCCTTTTTCCTGCTCCGTGGTTCCTCAGCGTCAGTTCTGTGCAGCTGGACCAGAGGAGTGGGCGCCATTAACCTGTCAGTGTCTCCCATCTTCAGTGTATTATAATTTGCATGTGAACCAAAAAGAAGTAAATTGTGAAATTTTCAACTTAATTTTCCTAGAAGAGTGAATAGTGATCTGCCTCTCCTTCACAGAATGTGGGTGGTGACATTCAGTTCCCACCAAAAAAATATATCTGTTTCCCACTCCTTTATTTATAGGTGAGTCATTCTTTCAGGATTTATGGGAGCTCTTCAGGCTGATGAGTAAAAGAGTCTCTCCACACCGAATATGAACAAGGCAGGCAGGAGAGAATATCTAGAACAGGCTTTTTCAACCTCGACACTATTGACGTTTTGGGCTGGATGATTCTTCGTTTGGAGCTGTCATGTGCATTGTTAAGATGTTGAGTAGCATCCGTGGCCTCTACCCACTAGATGATGGTAGCAGTCCCCAAGTTGTGACAATCAAAATTGTCCCCAGCAGTAGCCAAGTATTCCCTGGGGAAAAGGAGGCAAAGACACTCCCAGTTGAGAACCCCTGATCTAGAAGTATATATGATAAGCAATGAACTTCATAACAACTTAGTGGGAGGAGACCATTCCAGATGGTTACCTGACTTCCATGGGGAGAGCTGAGGGCTCAGAATGATATTCAGAGAGTGTGAAGGATGAAGTTAGCACACTGGGTGTTTTAGTCGTGTTTACTGTGTGATGCCCAGTGTACTCCCATGATTTCATAGAAGACTGTGGACCCCTCTTGGAGCTACCCAATAACTCATCCCTTGGAAAGAAAACCTACCTTTTTTTTTTTATTTTTATTTTTTAAATGCTTCTGCATCTTAAATGGTGGGCCCAATACTCAAATTAAGAATAAAAAAGAGACAATGAAATGACTCAATCATGGCTTCAAAATAAATGGAATCTTTTCTGATGACAATATTTCATCACTTGGTTGTAAATAATTTATGGCAAAAGAAGGGAATTAATGAGCAAGTGGAGAAAGTGGAAGGGTCTTCCCGAGGAGACCACAATGGGTAATATTGTTAATCCTGCTGATTGCAACTAAGTCAACATTTAGAGGTTGTGCCGTGCAACTCAAGACTGTGAAGTCAAAGGTTAGGTCAAGGCTAAACCATTCCACCGTTATGGAGTCAAGGCTTGTTTCCTAGTTTGTCAGTCATTTCAGGAGAGGGGCATCTTGTCTGCAGGACCTGACTCTCGAGTACCGATCTGAATCCTCACCTGTAGTCTTTCTCAGGTGAAAGGCAGCATCGGCCTTTCCTCCTTTCTGAGGTTGGGGCATTCTAAACAAAGACTACTGGTTCCTTAGGCAATAGAGTAATGCCTTCTAATTAAAGGAGATGGGAAGACTATGGGATGTTCTTCATCAGTACCATCTAGACCAGCTTGGTGACCTACACATTTATTTGGTGCCTGGAGTACAGAGAGAGGAGTGTTAGACTCTAAGTTGGCTTGGCCGGCTGGCAGGCAGAAGCAAATGCCGTTGAGGTTGCTTGTTGGGGAAGAGGAATAAAGAATGATTCCATTTAAATTGTTGAGCCTATTTCTTCTCACTCTTCAATGCCATCCTTCTGATTTATTGTTTTTTTAAATTAACATTGACAACAACAGTTAAATTAAATAAGTACAGTAGTTCAGGGTTTCCAAAGAACTTCTTTTGGTTCTTGATTTACTGACAGTTACTCCAACAGATTCTTAACTTTAAAGTCACTTGATGAATCTATTCATGGACCCCTAAAAATCAACTTGATATGTATGCTCCACGACGTTTCTTTCACCTACCATTTGAATAATATTTTGATCCTATTCCTAGCCCTGCCACTAGCTGGGGAATGCAAAGTGCTTTGAGATCCACACGTGAAAGGAATGTTCTAGGAGGGCGAGGTTATTTTCTAAGCAAAGGTTTCTAAACACTTTCATTTGTATTTTCCTCCCAGTGTGAATTACTGTATTAACATATAGAACCCCTTAATGGAAGATAAGTAAAGCTCTATTAATGTTTATGCTGTTTGTAAAAAAAGGTAATGGTAGAATTCCCCAGGCAGTTCATTTCATTTAATGTGTACTGATGCTTAAATTGCAAAGCAGGCTGGGTGAACCCTGGCTGCAGGCACGAATCGCCTGCTTAGTGGGCTGCTTTAGAGCTCTTTTCTAAGAAATCTCCATCTTTGTCACTATTTTCTTCAAGGTGTTGAATAATTTTAAAAGTGGCAGTTGCAACAATATGTAAAAAAAAAAAAAAAAAAGCTGACAGCTGGCACCATTCAGCTTACTTTTCTGTCCTTTTCGTCGAAAGCTCAGACTGTTCTGCGCCGCGGGGGGAAGTGGCGTTGCAGATTTTATTTGGATTTAGTGGAAGCATATTGCCTGGTTAGAATACAGACTCCTACCTGAGCAAAGGTTTTTGCAAGCCTTGCTTGGCAATCTGGTGCCAACCCATCTTGCTTCCACTACACCGATATATCTGTGCTGTTCGTTTTGAAGATGAAGATAGTTTGTTTTTTCCCCCCGTAATGGTCAGTGTTGTAATTAGTTCTTGTTAATCTGATAATAATGTCAGAGTCATAATTCCCTATTTTTTTCGTTCAGTGCGTATTCTCAAAGCTGTTCCCAGAGTATGTCACTTGTAGCCATAAAGCAGTCGAGAGAAAGAGAAGGATGATGTGACCTATGACCTGAGAAAGCTTAAAAGTCTGGTGGTAGAGCAAGGCATGTGATGAAACAACCCCAAAAAGTATCAGGTGG
Source organism: Balaenoptera ricei (assembly GCF_028023285.1). Taxonomy (NCBI): domain Eukaryota; kingdom Metazoa; phylum Chordata; class Mammalia; order Artiodactyla; family Balaenopteridae; genus Balaenoptera; species Balaenoptera ricei. The sequence continues at coordinate 75,069,842 of NC_082656.1, read as the reverse complement.
GGAGTGCCGCTGAGCGAAGGTGTAGTTCTGGGCTGTTGCACTTAGGCTTGACAGCGCGAGGAATTTGTGTGCTGTTCTGGAGACTCTCCCTCCGTTTGCTTCTGGCTTGGGAAGCAGGTTGACCTACCTTAGTGGTTTAAGAAAAACACACGATTTTAAATAAACAACCACCACAAAAGTTTTGGAAGAAGCCTGAAAGTGCTGAGAAGAAAGTCAGCAGGAGCTGGTGTGCAATAAAATGCACAGAGGCTGACTCTGGGGAGGGACGTTGTGGAACCAGTTAGGGGACCGGAATTGGGGCCATCTGTTGACTTCCTGTTAGCCTCTAACAAGAGAAACTCTGTAAATGAAGGGGCCCTAAATATTCTCTCAGAAAACATCTGAGTAATGGTGAAGGGGAAATTTAAGCAAAATCAGAGTATTTGACTTAATAGAACAGGAATTAAGGACTGAAATGGAAAAAATAGGGCAAAATTATATGCTCATCAAATTGAACTAAGAAGCATTAATGACAAAAATAAGTCTCAAAATTGAAGTCCTTTTTCTGAAAATCAGTCCAAAATTCACCCTCAGCTGCTGGCCACCTGAAATGCTTCCTTCGAGAACCCAAGCTCTGTTTGGTAAATTGATCTGGGGTATGAACAGAGTCCTGTGTGACATCGCCAATCTTGAATTCTTGGTATTAGAGATTAAAAGAGCAACCAAATTTCATTGGAAAATTATTAAACAAAATTCAGTTTTAAAGTAGACTTGCAAGCCATGCTTCCTCTGGGCCTAGCAGGTGCCTGGCACACAGGGGTCAAACGTGTTTACTGCATTCAAATGGCAAAAGGGATACTAAGCCTACATTGTGTGTCTGTGTGTTTTTCTATTCCTAACTGCAAAAAATTTCACGAGTAATTGAACCAAAAGTCTGACTAGTTTCAAGCTAAAATGGCAGATACCAAAATAATCTTGAAAAATAATTCAAAGGAGTCATATTAACATGTAAATTCTGATTAGAATGAAGGGAACAAACAGATTTGAAAGAGGGCAAGACATTCTTTAAAATGTTTTATTAGATAAGGCTGGGGTGAATCACACATTATTTATATGTAATGAATTTTGGGGGGAATAGGTAGTTATAAGGTTCTTGGAGCCTTATTAGGGTGTGTTGTTCACTTACCCTTTCTTCCTGTAAAGCAGTTTTGACCAATCTGTCTCTCAGCTTGGCAAAACAATGAATGATTTTTATGTTGGTTATTTTTGCATTGTAATCATAAGCTTTTCTTTTTTACTGAGATAGGGGTCTTGTGAGAGAAAGAGAGAGAGGAAGGGAGGAGGAGGAGGAGGAGATAGAAGAAGAAGGAGAATAAGGAGAAGGAGAAAATAAAGGAGTAAAGACAGTAAGAAAAAATAAACAAAGGTCAACGCTGAGATGAGGCTGCATTTCCTCCGGGTGACATCACTCAGGGGTCTTGCCTCTGTCCCCAGACGTTCTCCACTTCCTAAGGCAAGAGTTACCTATTACAATAAAAAAACACAGAACTGGGTTTCCAGTTTGTTTTGACTCAATACAATGCAGCATTTTGGCCCTCTTGATTTCCACCAGTTGGATTTTTTTCTACCTTGCAAAGCCCTCATTTTCCAGTGATAATCTCTCCTAGACTGTTTTGGATGTGATCACTTTTTACTCCTTTGCTGTGTTGAATAGGACTCTTAAAATGCTTCCTCGACATTTAATGAAACATGTTTCTGTTGGGAGTTCTGAGGTGCTACATAGGCAATAGTTTCGGCTCACAGTTTATAATTAGGAGTAGCTCAGTGTTGGGAGAGACGTTGAAATACAGGCTCTTTTAAACTCTTTTGCCTTCCTACTCTCACCCCCAAAAAGTTTTGAAAATCTTTCTGCCCCTTGCACATTTTACAATGAAGCCTAAATTTTATATCATAGTTGCAAAGTATGTAATTTTTAATGTATTTTAAATATTTAAAAAATCAAAGATAACAGATATCTCTCTTTTCAGAGCCACAATTGCATCTGGAAATTACGGTGATTTGTTAATCACCATTTTTCATTTAAAAAGCACGTGAACAAGCTCTTCTTTGATGTTTGGAAAATTTCCATCATTTCCTTTCCTCCATGAACTTGTATTTTCATTTAACTTCCCTTGCAGAACTTAATCTATTCCTGAAAGCCTTTTGTTGATCACTCTTTCATACCTCTCTGTAATAAAAATATTTATATAACTTAAAAAATATTTTTTCTAAATAGGGTTCTCATTAGAATCATTGTTCAAAACAGCATAATTTGTAGATTTTATGGTTAATAAACATAAAAAATAAAATTGTGTTAAAATGCATGTCAATGAAATGCATGGAGCTTTAAAAAAAATCTCAATTAGGTCTTGTACCTGGGGTGAGTTATTACTTATTGCTAGAATGAGAAGAGGATCAGTGTCACTTCTATTTTAATTTTTATAGTTTTAAGTGCTGAGAACACTTGTTCATATAAATAAGTTGATAAAAAGATTTCTCCATCATTCTTCTCTTCCCTGTATTGAATTTAAAAAAAAAAGCTTATTCTTTCTTGTTTAATAGATGCTTCTTTTTCATTGGCTAGGCACCCTTCAGGAGTATCTGAGGTCTTACAAGTTTGAATCAAGATCTCTATGGTTTGAAATCTGGCTTGGTGATGCTTACTACAATGAAAAACCCTTTTTGTAGGCAATATTGTGCTGTTCTTTCTAGATCCTTCCTTCAGATCAGAAGTACCATCCCCAGATGTGCTGGCAACATGGGCCACTGATGGCTCACAGCTCACTGGGAATTGCCCTCAGCTGCCGGGAACTGCCCGCGAGCTGCAGCCAGTGACCGGCCGGTGCAGAGATGCAAAGCCTGCCTTCAACTGGGGACAGGTCTGCAGGGTCATCCCAACTCCAGAGCTCCCTGTAGAACTGGCCTGAGCTTCAGAGGGCTTAGTTTTTCTTCTGCCCAGTCCTGCCTTCCTCACTTCCTTGTAGGTGTATTCCTGGGAGCACCTCTCAAGCTCCACTTGACTCTGAATCTGTTCCCAGGAAACTCACTGTGAAGCACACATTCATTAACTTGCACTTTAAGAGTGTGATTCTGCAGAAGGCAGTTTAAAAATCACTCAATTTGGGGTGGAAATGATACAGTGGGTTTATTTCACTTATTGTGGTTATTTTTTTCCTAAATTTATTTATTTATTTATTTATTTTTGGCTGCTTTGGGTCTTCGTTGTGGTGCGCGGGCTTCTCACTGCTGTGGCTTCTCTCGTTGCAGAGCACGGGCTCTAGGTGCACGGGCTTCAGTAGTTGTGGTACATGGGCTCAGTAGTTGTGGCTCTCAGGCTCTAGAGCGGAGGCTCAGTCAGTAGTTGTGGCGCACGGGCTTAGTTGCTCCGTGACATGTGGGATCTTCCTGGACCAGGGCTCGAACCCGTGACCCCTGCATTGGCAGGCGGATTCTTAACCACTGCGCCACCAGGAAGCCTCCTTGTTGTGGTTATTTTTGATGGTATCTTTTTTGTGATGTTTGTGGTATGAAATATCTATATTCAACAGGAGGACAGCTGTTGAAAATATGACCTTACCCTTAATAAATACTCTCCTTGATATTTTCCTAATGAGCCAAAAATACTTGGGTTATGTCTTTTGGATTATCTGTTTTCATTCTGGTTTGAGAGGTAGGATAAACTCGAGTGTGCAGTATACTCAAATTTAAGACTTTGATAATCCCCCAATTTAAAATGCTTCAGTAACAACTATGTTGTTGTTAAAGACTTGGTTTCTAACAGAGGACATATAAACACATACACATACTCCTCAGTAGCATGGAACCTGGGGAAAAGCTAACTACGGTTTATGAATAATGCAAAATTTTGCTGTTTATGCCATTTCCATCTGTTGTGTGCATGATATTTATGATATTCACAAGATAAACTGATAGGAGTGTGTGACTTGCTAATATGTATGTTTTTAAAGCTTTAATTACTGTTTTTATGGAAGAATGATGTCATGTACTCTGACTCCAGGGATATGAGGATTAGGAAATAAAACAGCAACACAAACAGCACAGGCAATTTGGAACGTCCAGGCATTTTATTTTTAATGAGTGACACTTGATTTGTGTCTCCTCGCATTCCAGGATCTCCAGATACTTCCAGCACGGTTTCTGGTTGCCTGTTAGATGGCTCAGAAGGAGAATGGGTGTGAATGCAGGGATTCCGTCTTTCCCCAGCTGACTTTCCACTAGCACTGCTTCTCTATGGCTGTGTGTTGACTCAGCTGAATGAGGAGGGTTAACTTTTCATATTTTTCAAAGGCCATCTTAACCTTGGAACTTATCTTGGAAATTAAGGTTTTCATGAAGTGACAGTTCCTAGAGAAAACAACAGAAAAATACATTTTATTCTCCATAAACCGAAGGCACAATCCCACCAAAGAAACTTTTGTTAACGCTATAATCTGTAGATTTTTTTGAGTTACCACAGTGGTAACTAGTGGGAAGTAGTCCTGACAGGAGAACCAGCTTCTGTCACTGGGTGAGAACAATCACCAATTCACTGTGTGACTCCAGGCAGGTAGTTCAGCCTCTCTGAACTTCACCATTGTAATTAGAAAAATGCAAGGTTTGGACTAGGTGATTTCAAACATTCTTTCATCACAGACATTTTTAAGAATCTTATATACACTTGATTTTCACCTTCAAAGCCTTCCTTATGGGCTCTAGGTCCATGGACACTAATTTTTATAAAAACTGATTCTCCTTTCTTTCTTAAGGGGATATATTGCAAAACGTTGTTAAAATGCTTTGTTATGTTTCCCCATCTAAATGCTTTTCAGACGTTTTGATTCCCCCTCCTTTTCTTCTCTGTTCCTCTCTCTTTTGTTGGAGGGATTGTTAAAATAATTTGGAGCCTGCTTCCTCCCATTTTGGGGATAATCCTAGAAGTCTGGAAAGAGGTCAATTGCTTATTTTCAAATCTGGCTTTCTTTGATGACTGTCTTCTGTCAGTTTTCCTGAGTTTAGAGGCTTAGAGGCATAAGAGGGCTTCTTGGAAGCGTTCACATTACCTGAATTGAGAAAATATTAAATCGAAGGTGTTGGGGGGAAGATTTGTATCTGACCATTTCATCAAATACAGCTTGTCGTGAATCTTTGACATTTAGGTAGTCTGTAGTGTGATTTAAGATAAGACAGTGCCCCAAATATTTCTTCCACCCTCCCCTAAATTATAGCAAATACTAATATTCTTTAGACCTAGCAACATCCTCTTTGAGAAATTAAGCACCCTCTATTAATGTGTAGGAGTGTGTGTGTGTGTGTGTGTTGAAGTTTACTGGGTTGAATTCAATACTTTAGTGTCATTCCAACACCTAAATGAGTTTATACTCTGACCCTTGTAGCCTCCACAGGTGGGTTCTTTAGGTACTTTCTGGGGGAAGCAAAGTCCAACGGAGAGGTCTGTGTATGTCCAGTGGGACAGTTGGCTGGGTGATAATCCTCACTGCCTTGAACATGAGTGTACTAGTCACTGCTTGCCAGGTACCCACTTCCCACTTCCCATTTTGGGTGTGCTGCTTCAGTCTTTTGAAGACACACTGGATTACAATACAAATTTAGGCAATTTGTTCCTGAAGGTTTCCTTTGGTCTCTCAACCCTTACTTGGGGGAGAGACAGCAATATGCTGTCATGTTTCTCTCCCTTTCTGAAGACCCTTTGTACCCTTTCTAATCTAGTGTCCCCCATTTTGGGGGACTCTTTCCTATGAAGTCCAGGTCACCAGTTTCTTCCTGTGACATAAATTCCTCCCCCTCTGACCTTGGAAGGCAAATTGAGATCAGAGATCATATACTATACTTTATATCTCCCACAGCACAATATATGTTACATATATAATGTCTAAAGTCTGTGTGCCAAACTTCTGGTACTTTTTATTAACTATGACAATAGTAATAGTTATTACTGAGGGTTTTTATTTTTTGTGCCTTGTTTTCTGTTAAGCATGTCACATGCATCATCTCATTTAGTCTTTCCATCAACTCTGTAAGGTCGCTATTAGAAACAGTCCCCATTTTATAGATGGAAACACCAAGGCTCACAGAGATTAAATAACTCACTTGAGTTAATGCACATGCATGTGTATGTACACACACGTACACAAACACCAATGCCACACACAGAGCCCTTCTTCTCTCAGTTTCTGGTGCTCCATAAACAGGAGGGAAGGAAGCCCTTCTGTACTGTCTTCACGATGGGGCTGGAGTGTCTGGGGAGAAGGCAAATACTTCCAGTCTGATTTGCATCCATTTTTTCCCCTGAAGAATAAAACCAGCCTACTCTGTTCCTAGGCTTTCCTGACTAGTGAAGTGAGGTGTGGCACAGAGAGGTGGTAGGAGGTGAGGGTGTTCGCTTCATGCACCCCAAATCTTAACTGAGACATCTGAGAGGTGGAGTGGAGAGTCAGGAGGGGAGGGTGTGTGCCTCCTGGGAAAGTGCAACCAAGTGGGTTAAGGAAAAGCTGTCTGGGACAAACTTCAGGTAGTGTGACAAGCTTGGCAGAGCGAGTCAAGCTACCCACCTGCCAAACTTACGTACGTCCTATGGAACCTGCCTCTTTTATTTATTGTTGCCATGGATTCAATTTACCCTGTTAGAGCTGTAATTGGAGCCACAATGGAAGTCCATGTTCTGCAAGGCTAGAGACCTTACCCATGGACAGGACCTGGCTATCTAGTCTTTTCCACTGAGCATAGCTCAGCTAGTTGTTCCAACAGAAGCCACTTATCTAATAACATGAAAAGTGCATCATAGGTAAGAATTAAGCTTTAATTAGCAGTTGTTTCCAGTTGTGCAAACTTCAATGGGGGGGAGGGGCACATGGGCTCATTGAGCTAAATTGTATTTGTCGTCATGCAAATTGCTGTCAAAACTTGTGTTAATTGGGAGGAAAAAAATAAGGAATCGCAACCCAATTCCGCAAGAAGAAATTAGACTTCGTGAAATACACTTAAAAGCAAAGCAGGCATGTGTTTAAAATAAACTGTTTCAATGGATTTAAACAAAAATAATATAAGCATCCTAGTTTTGAGACTTCTAGATTTCAATTATAACATAATTTAATTCCACTAATGTTCTCTCACTGGTCTCATTCTTTATTAAAATCAATAAATTATGTCATATATTTCAAAGAGGTAATAGATGCATGTTAGTAAATTGTAACAAGCATATGGGAAGAGAGAGACATCCAGTGTCTCTCTCCAGAGGCAGTGACCTAATTGCTTTATTTTCCTAGAGTCACGCAGAATTGTATTTTTTTCTTCTGAAAATTATACCCCAGATTTGCATATATGTCATCCAATTTGAGACTTGTAAATATAAATTTAAAAAGCAGATTCTCTTTCCTTACCACCCAGCCCTTCTGGGGGCTGCCTCACTTCATTAGTTTTCGATCTGTACTTGGGAAATGCAAACTGATTTGTTACGGTGTTTGCTTAAGCAAAACATAACTCAGTAGGCAAATACACTGTTATCAGAACAAAGGAAAACTCATGCCTTTCACAGTGTCAAACTGACGTAGAATTTGCCCCAGGCTCTGGATTAATTTGGTTGCAGGTCTCCATAACCTTGCTGGGATGGGGGCTCTTTCTCAGTCTTGGATGCACTTAGGGAGATCCTAATCTGGTTGTTAGTTATCTATGGTGAAATCAAAGGAATTTCCGGGAGGCCTGTGGTAATGTTTGTGTCAGTACTGCCCCCAAAGCTCTGATAAAGAGGCCCATTAGCTCCTTCTCCCATTCTCCAACTCTCAGAGAATTTTGGGAAGAGTGTGAAAAAAATTATCAGCATTGCGGTATTCTGACTCTGAGCCCTTTTGTTGCTGGTGGTCAGAGTAATACCACGAGTTTAGAAATGGAAATTTTGCCAAATTGTCTACTGCTTAAGGATAGCACTTCTCTGCAAATGTTTTTGAAGGTCTAGAATTACAAGTGAAAAACAATAACTCCAAAAACACGGAGGTCAGACCTTTTCTAAGATAAGTTTGCCCTCACCAGGAAGCTTGTAGTGTCAGCAACTAGCAACAACAGTGCTAGGATGATAAAGTTTAACTCTGGGGAAGAGCTAAAAAGGATTTTTTTTCCAATGCAGCAGAATACAGTCTGGCATAAAAAAAATGTTTTCCATGTAATATTAGCAATAGTAAAGTAGTGGTGGTACAAGAAGGTTCGTGATTTCTCCTTCTGCCCTCTGGCCACCTCCCTCACTCATGTTCCCAGACACTTACGTGAAGTATCATAACCTTGCCTCTTGCTAATGAGACTCCTTTCCTTGTAGGTGAGTGAGAACAAATGCTATCAGCTTCCACACCGCCCCTGCTAGTCAATGTCTGCACACTGACAGGCTCTTTGGACCAACTGAGTGTTCCAGGGGCCGTGGTAACTTTTCCTGGTGCGTTGGCTTAGAGGAGGCGCAGCTGGTCATGTTGTCTGTCACCAGTGACAGACATAGGGAAGTGTTACTCTTTAGTTTTCAACGCTACCTCTCTGTATTTGTCCCTCACTCTTCCCTTTAGTTTCGGGATCACAGCTGTGCCAGGTTAATATTTTTTTAAACACTTTTCCCCACCATCTTCTCCACTTTATCTTAACAGTCGTGCTCAGTCGTTCATCATTCAAGCTCTGGACTATCCAAGATTTAGCATCCCCTAAACTCTTGCTAGAGAATCAGATGCATGTGTTCAAAAGACATTTCAGTATCTGCCCTGGAAAGGAATTCAGGGATAACAGAAGCGAGAATTAAGATTATGATATTACACCTCAGAGAATTTTTTTTAGCCAAACCCGATGCTTAAGGAATTTGTAAGTCTTTCGGGGGGAAATGAAAAAGATGGTGGCTGCTTGTGTGTGTGTGTGCGTGTGTGTGTGTGTGTGTGCGTGTGTGTGTGTGTACAATTAGGCACTGTCTCTTCCTGCGAACTGTGTATGTTCACTAATATAGTTTATTAATCCATTAGGTGTGTTATTGTTCTCTTGCAACCCTCTCCATATTCTCTGTGCTTGTCCAGTTGGGCGCTCTTAAAGTGGAGATGGATTCAAAGGTACCTGTTATATTTACTATGATGGAGAGGTTGTCTGCTAGATCTTAAGTTTCATCATTTGCATTTTAAACTTTCCTGAGGAGACACTCGATAAGGAAGACATCAGTTTGTTTTCTGATGTGTGGCCTTCTCAGTGCTGTGGTTTATCTGCCCACATCTTCAAGCTGTCAGGAATGTTTTGAATTGCAGGGCACCCTCCGCATGTGGTTGATACTCCACGCACTTGGTGCTCTCCACAAGCAGTGAGTGCATTCTCTGCATGCCTTTAGGAAAAATGAAGTCCAATTCATCAGGGAAAGAGCTGACAGAACAGCTTGATGGAAAAAAGTCTCACATGAGAATTCGGAGATTTGCATTTGCTCTGGACTGGTTGCCTGGTTGCTGATGTACTTCTCTAGCCTTTACATTTTTCCAGTGGATAATCTGGGAAGAATGATTTTTTTCCGAGGGGACCTGGAAAAATTCTTATTCAAGTCTTTTTGAGCATTATTTATTGTGTATATCATTATGCCAGAACCTAAGAAGGTTATCAACAAAAAAGGTTGCTACCCTCTAGGAATCCAGCATCTAGCTATCTGTATCTGTGTCTCTAACCCTGTATCTGTCTCTCTATCTACCAGTTAAGACACATTAATGATTTTTTTACCTCTTTAGAAAATTTTATAATTTTCCAAGCTATTATATGTGTGTACAAAATAATATGTATATGTATACTCATGTATAAATATTGTATAAGGACTAAATAAAGTATACCTTATGAAATTATATGTGTATAGACATATGCATATATTTATTTATATTTATACATATACGTGTGTGTATTTATAATTTCATTTAATCCTTATAGCATCCTTAATGACTCCACATCGTAAATGAAAACCCTGAGGCCACATGACATCGTGTAAGTAAAACTAGGATTTCGCATGGATCTCTGGATTCTAAGCCCTGTGGTCTTTCTATTGAAGCATAACATCTTCTCTTAAACTAGTGTGAGGGTGAGTCTCCAACGTGTAATATAACTGAAAGGCTTGCTTGGAGAAGGTGGGGCTTGAGGAAAGCCTTGGACATGCAGGAGAAAAGGGGATCTTGGACAGGGAGAGGAACATGCTCTAGAGTTTGGAATGTGACATGTTGACGAAGAAGGAGAAAGAACCTTACTCAGTGTTTTTCAGTGGAAATAGGAAGATCTCTTGTTTTGGTACATGAGGTCTGAATGTGGAGGGGGTGTGAGTTTGGATTTTTTCTGAAGAATTGGAGTGACTACACCACAGTGCAGGGTGAATAGCACGTTGGGAAGATTGGGGGGACCCTCCGTGGGCTAGGTTACAGCCTGGAGTCAGAGAGACGAGTTATAGGACTTTTGCAGCAGTGGGAAAAGGTGTAAAATAAATAAGGCTGTATAATAAGAACCTTTTGAAGGATTTGGTAATCTATCAGCTAGTTTAGTGTTAAGCATTGGCATTCTAGCTCCACTGCTAACTAGCTTTGTGACCCGGACAAGTGATAATAGTTCCTGCTTTATCTGGTTGTTTTGAAGATAAATTAAACAATCCACATAAAGCTAATCCTAACCCAGTATCTAGCATTTAGAAAACACTCCTTAAACATACATGAGATTTGTATTTGTAACTATTATTAGAGGTAAATTTGCGAGAGGTGAGATTTAAAAGGATGACATATTATACAGAGAGTTTTAATTCCTGGAAGGAATAAAGTTCTATTAAACCCAGACAGTAGACCATTTCCACTAATAAGCAATCAATACCTGCCTTCTCTTTGGACAAGATTTATTTTAATTTGGATGAACAGTTTCTACCTGATGCAATCTTAGTGACTCATGACAAAGATAATAAAACTGAGAATCACCTACACATCTTAGGAATCTTAAGAGGTATGTAGTCGTGGAATAATAATGTTTCATGTTCTTGAGTCAGTTCCTTGTATATTTCAGGACCTTTGTCACTGTTGCGACATTTAGACATAAGAGGATAATTTGGGGCTTCACTGAGGAGGCTTTAGATTTAGAGTTTGGCAAAGACTGAGAACTAAGTGCCCTCCGTTGCTCAGTGAGCTTAAACCCTGAAGCCCTAGGGAGAGGCTAAGGATGTCTGTTAGTTGTGTTGGAGGCTGCATGAGAATGGCGTCCAGGAAGGGTGGGCCAGCTCCTCTCATCCCACAGGGTTGGCATTTTAACGGTTCTTTAAAGCATTTGAATAATCGAATCACTCTGGCAGGTTTTCCTCTCAACATTTAAATGACAGTCAATTCCAGGAGCACTATTTAAAAAGTCCAGAAGGATATGGGATTTGTCAGGCAGAGCAGAAATCCTCTCTGGTCTTCAGAAGGAAGAACTAAAATTACTACACCCCCATTTCTCCACTCAGAAGGATGCTGTGTTCAATTTCAGTAAGAATAGCCCTGCTGCGTTTTGCAGTTCTGTCTTCTGTGGCTTCTTGCTAAAGGTGATTTGAGGAATAGGCTGCTGCCAGTAGAATATAATGTTGGTGGAAGCAGAAAGGCCCACCTGCCTGAAATATCCACTCTTTGAATCATTAACAGTGGCTGGGTCATCCTTTCTAGAAAAAATTCACGTGTTATATTTTACGCTGATGTGGATGGATTTGTCCTAGAATTATATACTTGGAAGATACCATTGTAGTCTAACTTCCTCTTCCAGTTGGGATAATACACCCTTAGCCTTGGAAGACCGTGTTCTTTGCTTTGATTCTTATCTCTCACTGAGCCTTGGCTCTTCTTGGTGACTCAAGAAAGCACTGTGGTCTGCTGCTGCCGCTGCCCCCAAGGTCTACCTTGAATGGGTGAGTTTCAGTAAAACCTCACTGGAAGGGAGTGTGATTGAAAAGAAGATGATGGCAATGGTGAGTCAGGGTGTGTGGGTGGATGAGAAAGCTGGGAAAGAGAAGAGAGCTGGTGAGAGGGCTCTGGAGGGAATAGGAGAAGTCAGAATTGCTGACTTCACCGTGATGTCTGAGGCCATTGCTCCCAGGACAAATGTTTCACAATGTTGGCTCCTATCCATTGAGAAGTTTCCCATTGATAAAGACTACCCTCCATCAGGAGTGGGCTACTGTGTGCCCTGAGGCTTTTCTGTCTTCTGATTCTGAGAGACCTAAACTAATTTCATACTGACCTAAAGCTACTTTGGAATGGGCTGTCGGGAGACTGTTTTGAAAACACACTTACGGTAATATATTTCGTTTATATAGTATAACGTTTATATAGTATATCTGTATGTGCACTATGCTATATATGTATAATTACATATAAATGGATATTATTTATTTTATTGTATATAGACATTTTATTATCTATAAAGTATATTTATAGATAAACATATATTTATATATTATATATTCATTTATCTTAAGGGAAGTGGGGGATTTATTTCATATGGGATGGGCATCTAAAATCACAGAATTTTAAAGGTACAAGTTAACCTTCCTCCTTTTACAGATAAAGAAACTGAGGGCCAGGAGAGTAGAGTGACTTGGCCAAGGTCTTAGGAAAAGGCAGAACCTTAACTAAAACTCACGTTGCTCTCCGCAAGCCCGGACACCCTCCCACACGCCCCTGAGTCTAGAGCAGTGGTTCCTGGTGTCGGTGGAAGTGCGAGTCTGGGGCTCTTGCATCCTAAGGGTGATTCTGAGATGTTCCCCCTCTAACTCTAACTTGACGTCCATTGTGGAAGGACCAAGTAGAGACATGTTAAGAAGTAATTGGCCACCTCACAGAGAGTGGGACAAGTGGGCCTGCCTTGTAGGACAGCTCTGAGCGGTGTCTGCCTTCCAGGTTATGTCATAGGCACATTCACCAGGACCAGAAGCTTTAGCTCAGTGCCTTCCAATAGCATCCAACAGCAATAGCCACATACGTAATTTTCTAGTAGTGATTTTAAAGGTAAAGAGAAACAGGTAAAATTACTGTTCATAAAATATTTTGTTCAACCCCATTCCTCTAAATAAAAAAAAAAGAAGTAATTGGCCTAGAGAGTATAATAAAACTTCAGTAGGAAAACTACACAAGGTTAATTTGCTATCAAATGCAAATGAATACATGGTCTTACAGTGGTATACCCATCACTGCGTTCCTGAGCAAGCAACCTAGAGGTTCCTCAGGAAAGGGGAAGAAGGGTCTTTCCCTTCTACTTTCTCTCCCATTCCCTGAGACCACTAGCCCCTGCCTTGCTTTAAGGTTATTCTGTAAGGGCAGGAGAAACAGAGTCTGTGCTCAGTTATGGACCCTTTCAAAGATAAACCCCTGTCTCTCCCTTTACGAGAGGCTGTTGATGGGGTGTCTTCCACCACCAGGCAGTCTGACAGCCCTGCTGTTTGGGTGACAGTGCTGTGCAGAAAGGACCTTTTTTCTCCCCTGAGTCTTTTTGCTAGAGTCCAGATTTCTTCACAATTGACTCGTTTCTTTCTCCTGCCCCTGCCCACTCCTATTAGCTGTTCCGGGAAAACCAGCAAATGAGTTTAACATTTGCAGCCAGTGGCTGGAGGCCACAAGACCAGGACACTTAACATGATACGGTTAGCTTTGTTTCACATTAAAATTGGATCCAGTTATGTCTTAATTCTCTTGTCTAGACCATTGTCACGGCTGTAAATTACCATCCTAATGGCCATTGAATGGCTTATAATGACCTTACCAAAACATTATTCGCCAATCGTATAAACTTTCTGAACATGCTGTTTAGTTTATCCTAATTAATCTATTAGGAGACGACATATACATCCTGCTTCCTCTCTCCAAAGTGACATTTGTGGATTCAATTCCTTTCTCTTGCTAATGCTACTCTGTAAACTCACTACTGATCTAATTCTGTCTTCTGTCTGTCTGCAACAAATTTAATCAGAAAAATCATTATCCAAATGTGATGTTCTTCTTTCTGTGTTTGAGACAGTGGTTGTTTCCTCTAGATTTTTGGTGCGGTTCCTCTTATGTGATTAACAGCTGTTAACATATATTTTGTTCAGGGTAGAGTTCATAGTTCATTGAATAGTCTGCTAATAACTGTATGCAAAACTGAGTTTAAATGAACTCTTTTTTCAAAGAAGAACTTGAAAGAGTTCAAAATGCTCAGGAGACAGGTCTCTGTACCTAAAGGCTTGTCTCCAAAGTAGGTAAGCACAGTCTTTAAACCAATGTGAGTAAGAAACCAATTCGCCTTAGAATGTGTGGGTCAGCTGATTGTATAGTTATAAGCTCAGCTCATATCTAAATTGCCTATACCATGCGTGCCCGAGCACTCGCGCATGTGTGTAGGGGGAGTACAGTAAGTTAAGGAAGTAGGGAGGGAGAGCAGGTACCAAAAGGCATCAAGAAAGTGTCTGAAATCCTGGTTGCAGGACTTCAGTTACTCTAGTTATCTGCAAAGAATGTTCTTGTCCTTTCTTCCTGGGGAACGCGGAGCCATCTTTTGTGTTTTTCCCTCTTCTTTTACCAAAGCACCGTGCACACAGCTCTTTTTGTTACAAAATGTGATCTGAAGAGTAGAGACATTGACACTGCTAGTGCCTAAAAAAATCAAAGGTCCTGGTTTTGAATTCTATTTTTGCTACTTTTCTTCCTAGCTGGATAACTTTTGGCAGGTTTCCTTGTCTCCCTGTGCTTGATTTTCTTCATCTGAAAATTGGGGATAAAAATAGTATCTGCTTCGTAAGATTTTTGTAGAGGTTAATCTTAACTGTCATCTTCATCATCATCATAACCATATTCATATTCATGGCCCTATTGCCATTATAAAACACACAATTTTTTCAATTAAGTAAAATTAATGTTTTCTCTTCTCAACCAACCTCACAGCTCCCCCCAATGTTTTTATTTAAACGAACATATAATTTATGTACCATAAAATCCACCCTTTCAGAAGTGTACAATTCAGTGGCATTTACTATATTCACAGAGCCGTGCAAACATCCTAATTTCAGAACATTTTTATCATTCTAGAAAAAAAAAAGCTTTCCCCATTAGTAGTCACTCTTTATTCGCCCATTCATTCCCCAGCCCCTGGCAACCATGGATCTAATTTATATCTGGACTTGCCTATAGTGGACATTGCGTGTAATGAAATCATGCAACATGTGGTCTTTTTTGTGTGACTTCTTTCACTGAGCATAATGTTTTCAAGGTTCATCCCTGTTGTAGCGTGTATGAATATTTCATTCCTTTTTATGGATGAATAGTGGTCTATCAAATGGATATACTACATTTTATTTATTTAGCCGTTCATCCGTTGGTGGACATTTGCATTTCCCCTGCATTTTGTCTATTATGAATAATGCTGCTGTGGACATTTATTTACAAGTTTTTGTGCAGATACATGTTTTTAATTACCTTGGGTATAAACTTGGAGTGGGATTGCTGAGTCATAGAGTCATAAACTCTATGTTAAAATTTTAGAGGAATTGCCAAACTGTTTTCCAAAGTAGCTGCCCCATTTTATTTTCCCACCAGCAGTGTGTGAGGATTTCTATTTTTCCACGTCCTTGCCAATAATTGCTACTAACTGTCTTTTTGATTAGAGATATCCTAGTGGTGTAAAGTTTTTTTTTTTTTTTTTTGCAATTCCTTAATGCCTAATGATTTTGATCATCTTTTCTTGTGCTTATTGATCATTTCTATATCGTCCTTGGAGAAATGTCTATTTAAATCATTTGTCTATTTTTTTTTTAACTTAGGTCATTTGTCTTTTTATTGTTGAGTGGTAAGAGTTCTTTCAATATTCTTTTTACAAGAAATACGAGACCAGTAGACATATAATTTGCAAATATTTTCTTCTATTCCATGGGAGAAATGTCTTTTCACTTTTATTATGGTGTTCTTTGAAGTACAAAGGTTTTTAATTTTGATGAAGTTCAACTTATCAATTTTTTTCTCTTGTTGCTAGTGCTTTGGTGTCATATCTAAGAAACTATTGCCCAATCTAAGGTCATGAAGAATTACCTCTGTGTTTCCTTTTAAGAGATTTATAGTTTTAGCTCTGGCATTTAGGTCTTTGATGCATTTTGCGTTATTTTTTGTATGTGGTGTGAGGTAGGGGTCCAACTTCATTATTTTGCACGTGGACGTCAGTTGTCCAAGGAACAAATATTGAGAAGACTATTAATTGTTAATTGAATTGTCTTTGCATCCTTGTCCAAATCAATTGATCATAAATGTCAGGGTTTATTTCTGGACTCTCAGTTCTATTCCACTGGTCTTTATGTCTGTCCTTATGCCAATAACACATGATTATTTTAGCTTTATAGTACATTTTGAAATCTAGAAAGGTGAGTCCCCAACTATTTTCACCTTTTTCAAGATTGTTTTGGCTCTTTTGGGTCCTTGGCATTTCCATATGAATTTTAGGATCAGCTTGTCAAATTATGCAAGGAAACCAGGTCAGATTTTGATAGGAATTGTGTCAAATCTGTAGATCAGTTTGGGGTGTATTTCAATCTTAATAATAATAGGTCTTCTGATTGTTGAAAGTGAATGTCTTTCCATTTATTTAAGTCTTCTTCAGTTTCTTTCAATGATGCTTTGTAGATTTTAGTGAACAAGTTTCACACTTTTTTTATTAACTGTATTCCTAAGTATTTTATTCTTTTTGATGCTGTTATAAATGGAATTCTATTGTTAAATTCAGGTTTTGTAGTGTTCCTAGCTAGTGTGTAGAAACACATCTGATTTTTAATTTGGATCTTGTATCCTGCAACCTTGATGAACTTGTTTATCAGTTTTAATAGATTTTTAGTGTATTCCTTATGATTTTCTAAATACAAGATCATGTCATATCTGAATATAAATAGTTTTACTTCTTCCTTTCCAATCTGGATGACTTTATTTTCTTGCATAATTGCACCATCTTGAACCTCTAGTACAGTGTTGAGTAGAAGTGATGAGAGTGGATATCCTTCTCTTCTTCCTTGTCCTATGGGAGAATCTTTCAGTCTTTCACCTTAACTATGATGTTGGTTGTGGGTTTTTCATGATCTTCATTAGGTTGAGGAAGTTCCTTTCATTTCTAATTCATAAGATATATGGTCTGCAATTTTTTTGGAGGGGGGAGGTCTTTTTTTGTTTTTATATTAGTAACACTTGCCCTATAGGATGATTGGGAAGTGTTCTGTTCTCTTCTATTTTTTTTTTTTTTTTGAAAGTTTTTATGAAGGATTCATGTTCTTTAAACATATGGTGGAATTCACTGGGGAAGCCATCTGGGCCTGGGATTCTTTGTGGAAAGTTTTTTTGATTATTAACGCAATCTCCTTATTTGTTATAGGTCTATTCAGATTTTCTATTTCTTCTTGAGTCAGTTTTATTACTTTGTATCTTTTGATGATTTGTCTATTTCACCTGGGTTAGCTAATTTTTTGGCATACAGTGGTTCATAATGTTCCCTTATAATCCTTTTTATTCCCTACAACAGTGGTTCATAATATTCCCTTATAATCCCAGTAGTATTGCCCTTTCTTTCACTAATGATTTTAGTAGTTCAGTCTTCTCTCTTCTTGGTCAATCTAATGGTTTTTCAAAGAACCAACTTTGTTTTTCTTGATTTTTTCTTTTTTTTCTAATCTCTATTTCATTTATTTCAGACCTGACCTTTCTTATTTCTTTTTTTTTCTTCATGGTTTGGATTTAGTTTGCTCATCTTTATCTAGATTCTTAAGGTAGGAAGTTAGGTTTTTGATGTGAGCTCTTTCTTCTTTTTAATATAGGCATTTACAGGTATAAATTTCAATCTAAGCATTCATTTAGCTAAATCTCAAAAGTTTAGGTATGTTTTGTTTTCATTTCATTGTCTTAAATTATTTTCTAACGTCCTTGAACTTTCTTTGATACATTGGTTATTTAGGAATGTGTTTTTAGATTTCTACATATTTGTGAATTTCCCAAATTCCTTCTGCTATTAATTTCTAACTTCATTTCATTGTGGTCAGGTAACATACTTCACATGATTTCAATCCTTTTAAATTTATCAAGACTATTTTATCCTGGGGAATGTTCCATGTGCACTTGAGAAAAATTTGTATTCTAATGTTCTTAAAAGGACTGTTCTATGTATATCTGTTGGGTCTAGCTGTTTCATAGTATTTTTCAAGTCTTTTATTTCCTTGTTGGCTTTTGCCAATTTGGTCTGTTATTGAGGTCTCCAACTATTATTGCTGAATTGTTTATTTCTCCCTTTGATTCTGTAAGTTTTTGCTTCACTCATTTTCAGGATCTGTTGTTAGGTGCATATGTTCCTATAAGTGTTGTGTCTTCTTGATGGATTAACACTTTTATTCTTATAAAATGTCCTTCTTTGTCTCTAGTAACAATTTTTGTCTTAAAGTCTATTTTGTCTGAGAGTAGTGTAGCCATTCTAGCTCTCTTTTTGTTACAGTTTGTGTGGCATATCTTTTCTCATCCTTTTATTTATTTATTTTTTAAGAAATTCACGTTCTTTTATTTATTTATTTATTTATTTATGACTGTGTTGAGTCTTCGTTTCTGTGCGAGGGCTTTCTCTAGTTGCGGCAAGTGGGGACCACTCTTCATCGCGGTGTGCGGGCCTCTCACCATTGCGGCCTCTCTTGTTGCGGAGCACAGGCTCCAGACGCGCAGGCTCAGTAATTGTGGCTCACGGGCCCAGTTGCTCCGTGGCATGTGGGATCTTCCCAGACCAGGGCTCGAACCCGTGTCCCCTGCATTGGCAGGCAGATTCTCAATCACTGCGCCACCAGGGAAGCCCTCATCCTTTTATTTTTAAACTATGTGTGACTTTAATCTAAAATGTGTCTCTAGTAGACAGTATATAATTGGTTCATGTTTGTCTTTTCATTCTGCCAATCTCTGCCTTTTGATTGCAGTTTATTTTATTTACATTTTGTGTAATTACTAATAAGGTAGATTTACATCTGCCATTTTTCTACTCGTGTTCTATATGTCTTATTTTTTTCTCTATTTCTCCATTACTTTATTTTGTGCTAAATAAATCTTTTCTACTTTAGCATTTTAATTTCTTTATTGTTTCTTTTATTATATTTTAAGTTGTTTTCTTAATGAGGATTACAGTTGACATCTTAATCTTAACAATTTAGTTTGGGTCAATACCAACTTAATGTCAGTAGTATACAAAACTTTGCTGCTATACGGCTCCATTCCCTCCCCCATCTTTGTACTCTTATACATTATAAATATAAATATTTATACACTGTAAGTCCATCAACACAGTTTTATAATTGTTGAGTTAAATAAAATATCTTTCAAATAAAATAGGAGAAAAAAGTTATAAACCAAAAGTACAGTTATATTGACTTTTATATTTATATATCTATATTAACTTTACTGCTACTCTTAATATTTCTACATTCGGATTCTATTTATTGTTTAGTGCCCTATTATTTCAGTCTGGAGGACTCCCTTTGGTATTTCTTACAGGGAGCTCTATGAGCAGTATATTATCTCAGTTTATCTGGTAATATCTTGATCTTGCCTTCATTTTTGAAGAATAGTTTTGCTAGCATAGAATTACCGATTGATAGTATTTTTCTTCAGTATTTTGATTATGTCATCTCCTAGTCTCCATTATTTCTGATGAGAAATCAGCTATTAATCTGGTTTCTGTGTTGGAGAATGCTTTCAATTTCCTGGTAGGCTGTTAAAAATTCTGCCTTAGCCTTCACTTCTTGCTTTCTCAGAGCCTCAAGGTCAGCAAGAGTTGAGAGAGTAGGGCTTTCTCAAGTCTTTTGGTCTTTCCACTTTCTGCACATGTGTGTGGACTTCTAGATTCCCAGTAATATGCTGGAACTTTTCAAAGTCCTTGTTATGGCCTGAATGTTTGTGTCTCCCCACTCTACCTTCATATTTATATATTGAAGCTCTACTCCCCAGTGTGATGGTGTTTGGAGAAATGGCCTTTGGGAGGTAATTATGGTTATATGAGGCCATGAGGGTGGGGCTCTCATGAGGAAATTAGTGCCTTTTTTTAGAAGAGACACCAGAGAGCTTGTTCCTTTCTTTCTCTGTGTGCATGCATCGAGGAAAGGCCATGTGAGCACACGACAAGAAGACAGCCATCTACAAGCAAGGAAAAAGAGTTCTCACCAAAACCTAAGCATGCTAGCATCTTATCTTGAACTTGCAGTTTCCAGAATTGTGAGAGATAAATGTCTGTTGTTAAAATACCCAGCCTATTTTAATGGCAGTCTGAGCAGGCTGAGACATGTCCCTTTGGTCAGCTTCTTGTTTGCCCCAACTCTCTGAGGTAGCTCTGATGTTAAACAATTACCCTTGATTGTTTTTAACAAATGCCCTGAGGGAAGATTGTTTGCAGTGAATGATCTCTGAGACAGGCCAAAGAAAGGCAGTCCTGGTAGTGGAGGTTTCCAGGAAACCAGACAGGTCAGATAACAGCTGGTAGTGGTGCTTCTGGGGAGCTTTGAACCTTTTCTGCCCTCTCCAATGGCTGCTGGTTTTCACATTTATCATGTGTGCAAAGCTCTTGTTTTTCAAGGCTACTGTGGAGCTGGGGAGAGAGGATGGGAATACGGCAAGTTAAAACACCACTGTTCTTGTTGAGATTCAGCTGATTTTCTTCAATAAACATTCCTTGGATTCCTCTGTTGGCTAATTTCCAGGGTTCTTAAAAAGTTGATTTTAACATTATTGTTAGTTTTCTCATTGCTTTTATGAAGGAGAATATTTTTAAAGGTCTTTACTGCAACATTTCTGCAGGGCTCTCACACCCAATGAATTTTTCATGAGTATATTGTCAACTGAAAAAAATGCACAGCCCTAAAGTTGAGAATTATGTTTTTGTTTGTTTTTTTGTTTTTTGGCCACACCTCACGGCTTGCGGGATCTTAGTTCCCTGACCAGGGATTGAACCCAGGGCACGACAGTGAAGGCACTGAGTCCTAACCACTGGACCACCAGGGAATTCCTGAGAATTATGTTTTATTCAGTGGACTTGCTGAGGACTTAATCCCTGGAGGCAGCTTCTCAGTTAATAGCTCTGAGGGACTGCTCTAAAGAGGTGAGGGAGGAACCAGGATACATCAGAGCTTTTGCAACAAAAACCAGGTAGTGGGAACATCAAAAGATGACTATTAATTAAAGAAAACCAGACATTTCACGTTAATGAATTTAGCACTTTTCTATGTATGGGAAGATGCAAGTCTGGGCTCCCTGAAATCATTCCTTTGATATGCACCTTAACTGTCTAGGGCCACTATCCTGTTTTTCTCCATCCTGAATCCCCTCAGGATGCACAGTTGGGGGTGGCTACAGTGGCTGACAGCTTGATGACCTCAACATCCTTTGTTTATTGATATGGCAGGTGACATTTTCCATCCACAATATGAAATAAATGGACTTTGTGGTTTTCTTTCCAGCGTTGATTTTATACTTCTCTGTGAATGTGAAGTTGGGTTGGAGCTGATCCCACCCTCAGATCCAGAGGTAATCCCTGATTGTTCTAATCCAGCCTTTTCAACCTTGATACTATTGACATTTGGGGTTCAGTAACTGAGCTGAGGGGGGCTGTCCTGTGCTTTGTGGGGTATTGAACAGCATCCCTGCACTCCACCCACTGGCTGCCAGTAGCACCCTCCCAGGTGTGGCAGCCACAGCGTTGTCCAGACATTGCCAAATGTCTCCTGCAGGGAAAAACTGCCCTGGTTGGGAACACCGTTCTAACCATATTAGTATAGTCTCATTCTTTTAGACACAGAAGTTGATTCAGGTAAACAAGGCTTAAGTTCTAAAACACATGGAAATTCCATGATCACAATTAGTGGTTCAAGGGCGGAGGTGTAACCAATTCAAGAACAGGAGATATGAGGAAAGGTTGCTGCAAACAGCTGGAGGAAAAGTTTCCTTCTTTCTCCTTCAAGGTTGGGTTGTGTGAGGTTGTAAAATCCACTGGATGTTCAGCCTTAGCATGAAGCTAAAATGGTACATAATGTGTACATAATGGTACAATATTTAGAGTTATTATTAAGGCACAAATTAGGCCTATGTCATGATCTTTGCTTTTCTTCTTTATTTTTTTTTATTTTATTTTTGGCTGCGTTGGGTCTTCATTGCTGCCTGCGGGCTTTCGCTAGTTGCAGCGAGTGGGGACTACTCTTTGTTGCAGTGTGCAGGCTTCTCATTGTGGTGGCTTCTCTTGTTGTGGAACACGGGCTCTAGGCGTGCGGGCTTCAGTAGTTGCAGTGTGTGGGCTCAGTAGTTGTGGCTCACAGGCTTAGTTGCTCTGCGGCATGTGGGATCTTCCTGGACCAGGGATCAAACACGTGTTCCCTGCTTTGACAGGTGGATTCTTAACCACTGTGCCACTAGGGAAGTCCTGATCTTTGCTTTTCATGTGAGAACTATTTAAGCTAAAATTTCTGAACTTAAAGACGTTACAGAAAGTTGTAAGGGATTGTACCACCGTAGTCTGTCTCTCTTAAATCCAATCCCTCCTTTTCATAGAACTTCAACTCTCTAGTTCCCATTTTGCCTCTTAAGTCTTTTTTTTAATATAAATTTATTTATTTATTATTTTTAAAAATTTTATAAATTTATTTATTTTATTTTTTTATTTTTAAATTTATTTTTATTTTTATTTTTGGCTGTGTTGGGTCTTTGTTGCTGCGCTCAGGCTTTCTCTAGTTGCAGCAAGCGGGGGCTACTCTTCGTTGCGGTGCATGGGCTTCTCATTGCGGTGGCTTCTCTTGTTGTGGAGCACGGGCTCTAGGCATGCAGGCTCAGTAGTTGTGGCTCACGGGCTCTAGAGTGCAGGCTCAGTAGTTGTGGTGCACGGGCTTAGTTGCTCCGCAGCATGTGGGATCTTCCCGGACCAGGACTCGAACCTGTGTCCCCTGCATTGGCAGGCGGATTCTTAACCACTGCGCCACCAGGGAAACCCTTAAGTCTTAACTGATTAATTGAAACACTTTTCGTGAAATGCCCTCTCTCTTTTTTCGTCTCTCCATTCAGCTCATCCTACCATCCTCAGTTATCTTTCCAAAGTACACCTCTGATTTTATCATTACCCCTCTGAAAAAGTTTCAAAGTTTTCTTACTATCTACATGTTAATCCCAATATCTCAGCCTGTTTTTCAGTTTGACTAGAATCAGCTTTTCAAACCTGTCAGCTTCTACTTTTCTTCTAAGATCTAAACTTTAACCAAATCAGGGTGCTCACCGTTTCCACAGCAGTGTATTTTCTGTCTCTGCGAATTTTCTTATGCTATGTTTCACACTAGAATGTTCAAAGTAATAATTGTAATGAAAATATGTAGCCTTTATTGCTTTTACGGAGCACCAACCCTGTGCCAGATACTGTACTTTATCTCATTTAATTCTCCAAAACAAAAACAAAAACAAAACAATTTGTTGCTACTTCTATTTAGCCTTCTGGCACATAAAAGGAAATTATAGCTTGGAGAGGTTAAATAACTTCCCAAGGTCACAAAGATATTAATTGAAAAACACTGCACCTTAAACTTGGATCTTTTCAATGGACCATATTCATGTTCTTAACCACAAAACTATATTGTTTTATCTTTGCTCCTCTTTCTTTTCCCTCTCCTCTCTTTCTGTGTTGGAATTCTGATGTCTTCTAGTCCAAATTTATATGCCAGTTCATCCATAACACATGTCCCGGTCTTCCAGTCGAGTTAAGTCTTTCCCTTCTTTAACCTCTTACTGCACCCAACACAGTGCCTAGTACATCATGATAGATGGCCAGTATATATTTTACATAAAGGAGATGGATAAATAAAACTTTGAACATAAGTGTCTTGATCTTTTATTTCATTATTGATGTAAAGAGAAAAATCAAAAGTGTGCAGTATTTTTCAGATAATAGGCACTTAATAACTATTTGTTAAATTGAATGAATTGCTGAAAATTGAATCCATCAGCTTTTGGGGGGGGTCTGTTTTTCTCTGTGCTTCCTTTATGCAGACCGTAGCTCTGGATATAAGGGCAAGCTCTTGAGGCATCTACCACATATATGTGGACGGTCCATTAAAGGTCTTTTTGTGTTACTGTGCAAGTGAGTAGGCCTGGAGGTCTATTTATTTGGCAGTTAACAAAGGGAAAGGGCATCAGCCTTAAATATTTGCAGGGGAGTTTGGAATTTCTAGCCATGTAAACAACTGTAACGGAGGCTTTCCTTCCACAGAAAAGCCGTTTTATAGGCCGTCATGATGAAAACAAACGCGCTTCCGTGGTATGTCTGTTTTGCCTGTCTCCCAATGAATGGGGTATTTAAGAAGATCAAGGGCAGGGCCCTAAGGTGGAAAAGGGAAGAAAAAGAAGTTAAGAAAGAGAAGAAGATAATGGACGAGAAAGAAGACTAGACTGAATTAGCTGCCAGGACGGCCAACCTGGGGCTGCTGTTGCCTGAGTCAGCATCACGTAAATCAATCCGTCCGATCGGGCTGGACGCGGCACCCCGACAGTCCTGCTCGCCTCAGGGGTCCTAGCATTCCACTTCATGAAAAACGTCACGAAGTATGTAGACTTAGTTCACAATGTAGGTGCTAGAGTTTCTCAAATGGGGCTGTATAAACATTTTCCTAGTGCCTGTGTGCTACTCAAGAAGATGATCAACTTTATAATTCCTATTCTGATTGTAGTCTACAAGTAGCGACGTAAGCATGTTCCAGATCATCTGGGGCTCGTAATCATAATGGTCATGCAGTTTCAGTGCCCACATTTTCTATTGGACCGATCGTATGATTAGCACGAGGGGATGCTGTTTATCTGTCTTAGGTTAACGAAAAAGACTCGAGTTGTCCTCCATACGTAAGCCAGGCATGTATCTGCACGTGTTCCACACGTGCACTGCATACGTGACGGAAATGCGTGCCTACATGTGCCCACCTGGGCGCCGCATGTATAACTCAGGCACGCACCATACCAGTGGGGATTTCCTAGAAGTTTGAACAGAGAAAAACATTGAGAGAATTGTGTTTCTAGACGTGTCAGACTTTGTGCATGTGTACTCTCATATTCATACTGAGAATAGTTGTTTAGTTTCAGCAAACAATGTAGTCCTTCACGTTAATGTTATTATTTTTCATACTATTTTTGTAGTTTTCTTTGCTTTTAACTTATAAGTTAATTTTAGCTTTATAGTTGTAAACAAGCCATAAGGATAAGGCAGGCAGATTATACGTAGTTTTATACATTAATATTGTCATAAAAATAATTTGTTAACATTTGCAGTTAATGAGAGGATGTTTTTCTTTAAATAGGCTCTTGACATTACTTAAGTTTGCAAAACACTATATCATTCTATACTGAAGTGCATGTAAGTCCTAATCCGTTGGCCCCAATGAGTTATTTTAGGGAAGATAATGTTTCTGTTATCCAGGGATATATTATGCTTACTAATGGCAGTATTCCATTTACTATTACGGTAGCTGTGATCTCTCTGTTTTGTAAACTGTCAGCTTTACTTATTGAATCACATTTTCTTTCACCTAGAAAAAAATTACACCATGTTAAAACTGGTAATTTCTTGAGGCTGTGTTCACCGTATTGTGTCCAGGCTAAGAACTTTTTCCAGAGTTGGTCAACAAAGTTTACATTTAATCTTTCCTTCATTTGAATAAATATGGCATGTTCATTGAGTAAGAAGCCCTGTCAAAGCCTTTTACCCCGCTTTCTTGTGAAAGAATTAAAATAATAACTTCACAACCTATACTCACTTCTACATATATTATCTCATATTTGTCAGAATAATGCGGCAGGGACCATATCATTTCCACTCAATAGATGACAAACGTGCAGGTCAAGTGGACTGATTTGTCCCTTTCATCAGCCTGGGGGATCTAGCTCTGAATGCAGGTGCTCTGGTTTCAAACCTCAGGCTCCTTTCACTGAATAAAATATAAACTAATTTTTGGATAGAAATTGAATTATCAACAGAAATTTTAAAAAAAAAAGGATCTCCCTGGTGGTCCAGTGGTTAAGACTTTGCACTTCCAATGCAGGGGGTGCAGGTTCAATCCCTGGTCGGGGAACTAAGATCCCACAAGCTGCGAGGCACAGCCAAAAATAAATAAAGAAAAATTAAAAAAAAAAAAAGAAATTGAATTATCTAGGGAAGATATAATATTAACACATATGGAAATCTTTGAAGATAAATTTCTTATTCTACATTGGACATGGTTGTTTATTATTATTATTATTGTTATTGCTACATATATATTTTTACTGAGATATAATTGACATGACATTATATTAGTTTCAGGTGTACAACATGTTTGATATATGTACATATTGTGAAATGATCATCACAATATGTCTAGTTAACGTCATTATTATTTTTATGGTTACTGTACTGTTATTATTGTTTCATTCAAAAATATATGTATAGTATTATGGAATGCTACTCAGCCATAAAAAAGAATGAAATAATGCCATCTGCAGTAACACGGATGGGCCTAGAGATTATCATACTAAGTAAGTCAGACAGAGAAGATAAATATCATATGATATAACTTATATGTGGAGTCTAAAAAAAATGATACAGATGAACTTGTTTACAAAACAGAAATAGACTCACAAAGATAGAAAACAAACTTATGGTTACCAAAGGGGATAGTGAGGGGTGGGGTAGATAAATTAGAAGATTGGGATTAACATATACGCACTACTGTATATAAAATAGGTAAACAACAAGGACCTACTGTATAGCACAGGGAACTATATTCAGCATCTTGCAATAACCTATAATGGAAAAGAATCTGAAAAAGAATATATATCTATATATATATATAACTGAATCACCTTGGTGTGTGTGTGTGTATATATATATATATATTTCTGCTGACTACCAAAAAGGATTTAGATAAAACACAGTACAATACAACAGATCCTTTAACTCAGGTTGAAATACAAAAGTCAAGTAATAGAGGGAGAAGATAAGGAGAAAATAAAATTTTTAAAAGGTCTCTCTGCTGAAAAAGTTAAAGGACCACGGCCTAAAATTTTATTCTTAATTATATTAAGATATAATCAAACATTAATGTGAAGGATTACATTGTTTGCTGAAACTAAACTTAATCAAATGTGTTGGAACTCTAAAGACTTTTACAGAGAGAAAACATTTTCTTTCCCTTACTTCTAAGAAATTTATTGCAGGTGGAATGACTTTAAGAAGCATCTTGGAAGAAAGCGTAGCCTGGGTATATCCCAAAGCTTTAGTTCTGTTAGGTAACTATTCAGTTAAAATAAGCCTGAAAAATGAACATGAAAAATGCCACATTATGTGGCATATAGTTTGAAGAGAGGTTTAGAAAGTTTTTTCTCCTAGAAATAGCTCCCTCTTCAATAATTTATGTTGCCACCTCTTCTCTTCCCACTGGCTCATGGCCCTTCTGAAAACAATTAATAAAATTATTTTTTCCACTGAACATTTTCTTATCTTTTCAAGGACATAAGACCTCAGAACTATGAAAGAAAACAGAGGGGAACTGTTTCCTTTCATCCTTCGTTTTCCTTATGATGGTAATTATTACCTTTATGTCCTTTCTGAGCTTAAAGATAATGCATGTGCTCTTAGAAAATTTGGAAAAATATGAAGAATCAGGAAATGTGTGTTCATAATTCCAGCAATAGTAATCTCCTGGTGTATTTTTCTCAAGAAATTTTTAGCTTGTGTGAGAACATATGCTTTCTTTACTTGACATTTTTAATGTTATTAAATTTCCCCATGTTATTGAAAAACCTTTTTTAATGGCTACAGAGTATTCCACCATATGGATATATTCTGGCTTTTTAAAACATCCTGTTAATATTGAACACTTGGGGGGTTTCCAATTTCTCCCTGGGTACTGCACTTCTGTACATCACTTTTTGTGGGCATTTTGGTGTATCTCCTTATAACTAATTACCTTATGATAGTTTCTAAAAAGGATTAATAAGTCAAAAGATATGCACATTCTAAATTATTTTTATAAATATCACCAAATTAATTTTCAAACTCTTATTCCAATTTACGGTTCCTTCAGTAATGTCTGAATGTGTCTATTCACTGTGCCCTCAACTGCATTGATAGTCTCCTTTTAATTCTCTGTTCCTTTGATAGGCAAACGTTGCATCACATTGATTTAATTTGTGCTGTTAACAAATGATGGGCCATTTGTTTTGCTCATATTTACTGGCCATTTATCTTCTTGTTTTGAAAACTGTCTAAATCATCTTCTTATCTCATTTATCAATTATCACCACTCTACCTCAGAAAAATAGAATCATTTCAATCTTAGAGATTTAGAGCCGGAATGAGCACGGCCCAGCTGCTCCCGTACACGTAAGTCTAGATAGATGAAGGATCTCGACGACAAGCTTTGGATGATTAGTGACATGTGCCTCTATGCTTCCTGCCTGCCTTTATCACCCCCTCACCCTTCCTTTTACTTTTTCTCTCCTTTTCTTCCATGCATCTTTCCTCACCGTTTTGTTCTCCCCTCGATTTAAAACTGTTGACATCCTTGTAGTAACCTGAGCTTAGTAAGCTTCGTGTGCGTCTCTGGAAACAGGAGTCAGTACTTTGCCTTTGTTCCAGGTTGTCTCATGTGTCACGCTGTCCTTCCCTTACATGTTTCCACCGTCCGAGGACAGTTCCACTATGTGTACCTACAAGGTGCCTATGCATATAGCACGGGCTCCTTTGCTGAGCCGCCTTTGGACAGAAACCTCACTGATGAACAAGAGTCCTACAGAACCATGCAAAGAAGGCTAAGCATTTGTGTGCTTTCTCCATCCGCCATCCCAGCAGCCCCACAAAGGGCAGCTGTGCTCCTGTTTTTTGGATCTGAGCTCTTGAAAACTGCGGGCCACCTATGTTAGACTGTTTTCCCACCATCTCATAGCTAGTGAGGAGAGTGGATCTGAACCTAAGTCTGACTGATCCTGACGGCCATGCACGGCTTCTTCGCTTGTGCCTGCTCTCTGCCCAAGAGGCACACAAACAACCTCGCGTGGGGTGGGATTGAGCGGGGTGGGCTGCGATGAGCGGGGAGGAAAGAAAATGCCAAAGGCTCCTTCCGTTCTGACCGCAAACGACTGAGTTCACTGAGGAGCAGGGTCAAGTCTGGCTCTTCTGTTCCCAGCCCGTGGTAGATACCAAAGAGCTACTAGTGATTATTGAATGAGAGATGCTTTTCTTTAAGCTACCATCTTCTTGCAAATAAAAGCGGGGTTAACCAGTCTGTAGAGCAGGAACAAGCTGGTAATGTTTACCCCCTTTCTGCATGACTCAGCCTGCCTTCGGCAATCCATTTATGCCTTCTTAATCTCCAGTTCTTCAAAATGAGGCTATCAAGTTCCAAGTGGTGTGATTAAGATTGAATAAATTTTGAACTCTTTGAACAGATGATTAATAAGGAAGAACAGTGTTTTATTTAACTTTACTGGTGATCTAATTTGGAATTTCTGAATTCTGAAGAAATCCATAGAGGAATGAATTCTGAACATATTATAGGTGAATGTCATCTTTCAAATAGGAACATACTTATTCCCAGTCTTGGACATTCCCATCAAACACGTGACTTTTATTTAGTGCTAGCATAGTGCCAATGCTACCAGCCACCTGCTGGTAGGAATAGTGTGTTACCCATCTCTCTGGGATAAGTGGGCTTGCATATGTTTCTGGAAATTGAAGTCAGAACTTGCCTTTGTCCCAGGTTGTCTAATATCTCCTTCTGATTCTTGACTCATATGTTTGCTGTCCCAACTGCATTATGGTGTCACATCACAAACTGCCCAAATGAATTTTAAAAATGAATAAATATAGTAAGAGTGGGTATGTTTCTTTTAATTCCTTTTGAGAGCTACAATTATACAACTCTTTACAGTAAATCTGCTTCTCTAATCTGAACCTCAATAAACTACTCAACAAGAAATATTGAGAAATGAAAGATCTACACTTTAAGTACAGACCTTTCTTGACTCACAGTGGGATTATGTCCTGATCAGCCCATCCTAAATCGAAAATATTCTAAGTCAAAAATGCATCTAATACATGTAACCTAATGAACATTATAGCTGAGCGTTGCTTACCTTAGACACGCTCAGAACACTTACATCAGCCTACAGTTGGACAAATTGTCTAACTTAAAGCCTATTTTATAATAAATGTGTTGAGTATTCCATGCAATTTATTGATCAGTTTACTGAAAGTGAAAAGCAGAGTGGCTGTCTGGGTACAGAATGGCTGTAAGTGTATTGGTTGTTGACCCTCGTGATCGCGTGCCTCACTGCCTCTGGCCAGCATTACGACGATCTACCGTGTATTGCTAGCCCAGGAAAAGATCAAAATTCAAAATTCGAAGTAGTTTTTACTGAATGCATATCGCTTTCACAAGTCAAAAAATTGCAAGTCAAACCATCAGAACCATCTGTATTTTCCTTTTGACAAACTTGAAACTTGCTAAACTCAAAGCTAGGGGTCAGCAAACTTTGTCTGTAAAGTGCCAGATAGAGAACATTTTAGGCTTCGTGAGCCAAGATTAAAAAATCGAAGACATTATGTAGGTATAAGAGAAAAAAGAAATTTCCACAAAATTTGGTGAAATTCATATGATAACAATAACAATGATAATTGAGTACAATTTTTTTATAGGTCTATTATATTCCTTTTCTACTGTAACCATAGCAAATTATCACAAATGTGGTGGCTTAAGCAATACAAATTTATTATCTTACTGTTCTGAGGTCAGAAGTCCAACACGGATCTCACTGGGCTAAAACCAAGGTGTTCCTTCTAGAGGCTCCAGTGAAGAATCTGCATCCTAGCCTTTTCCAGCATCTAGAGGTTGCCTGTGTTCGTTAGGTCGTGTCTGCCTTCCTCTGTCTTCCAGGCCAGCAGCACAGCTTCTTTCTAACCCTGCTTCTGTCCTCACATTTCCTTCCCTTACCACAAGCTGAAAGGTTCTCCACTTTTAAGGATCCATGTGTTTATATCAGGCCCATTTGGCTAATTCAGGGTGATCTTCCCATCTCGCTGTCCACGAGTTAGTTTCCCAGAGCTGCGGTAACAAAGTACTGCAAAGTGGGTGGCTTAAAACAATCAAAATGTATTCTCTCACAGTTCTAGAGGCTAAAAGTCCCAAATCAACGTGTCAGCAGCGCCATGTCCCCTCTGAGAGTCTAGGTAGAATCCTCCGTTTCCTCCTCCTGGCTTCTGGTGGTGGCCATCAGTCCTTGGAGTTCCTTGGCTTGTAACTGCATCCCTCCAATCTCTGCCTCTGTCATCACATGGCCTTCTCCCCTCCTGTGTCTCTGTCTCTTCGGTCTTCTTATAAGGACATCACTTACATTGGATTAGGGCCCACTCTAGTGACTTCATCTGAACTTGCTGACATCTGCAAAGACTCTGTTTCTAAATAAGGTCACATTCACAGGTACTGGGATGGGATTTAAGACTTAAGCATATCTTTTTGGAGACATGATTCAAACCATAACAGTCCATAACCTTAATAACATCTACCAAATCCCTTCTACCGAGTAAGGGAACATTTTCACAGGTTCTGGGGATTAGGGTGTGGACATCTTTGGGAACCATTATTCTGTCAACCACACTTACTAATAAGAACATTATTTTTTTTTTTTGAGATAACATGTGGTTTAATTGGGATTCAAAATCAGTGTTCCCTATCATCAAATTGATTGCAAATCTGGAAAAATCCCTCTGAGCTATGAGTCACACAGGAACAGGTAGAGAGTTGGATTTGACCTACAGGCTGCATCTTGCTGACTCGTCCTTTAAACAAAATATTATATAAGTCAGACCTACTAGAGTGTTACTAAAAATGCCATACAGTGTAATGATAAACATGATTTGAAAAATACATTAGAAATTAGTCCTAGTCAGGATGGACTACATCTAAGGGAGTGACCCACATGGTAAAATGGACCCTTTTGGGTAGTTTGAACAAAGTTTCCAGATTTAGGACGCTTAATATTTATCACTGATGTATTTCAAAGGAATGCTAGTATCCTACTGCCTGTGTATATTTCTCTAGGCTAATATATATATAACCCAGCAAAGAATTTCCTATTTCATATATTACATGCATTCTTCTTGGGCAGTTACTAGTAAGCAGGATAATATGATCAGGCTTCTAACTTAGGAAGAACACTAATTGGTAAAAGCATATTTCTTTTATGATATGACTCATCTTAAATGATATTGACAGACTTCAATATTTGAGCAGAATTACAGCATGGAAATGATATAAACAATCTTAATGATTAACACGCATACTGTCAACAGAAAAACATCATCAATTTCAAATAAGTTATCTTTCAAATAAGGAAATTATACCCGTTGACTTTTAAATGGCTAGCCCATGGTTCTGCCTTGGAGGTCAATGTTAAATAACCTCTCTCTCAATAGATTTCCATAGGAAGTCTATAACATTTTGTCAGAAACACACTTGGTTTTTCTTTGCATTTGTAATAAAATGAGAAGTTAAGGAGGTAACTGGGATGGGAAATGTTAAGTAGGGATGAGGAGTGATCATATTTATAAATCTGATCAAGTTTTGCCAGCAGATCTATTTTAGAATCCATATTTTATAAAGAAATGCACCAACCATAGAGGTATTTTGAAAGGGGATATAAGATCAATGGTCTGCTTGATCCCATTCATAAGGCTTTCTTGAGGGAGGAATTATATTGTTCACAATTTTAGTTATATATTTGGACTCTTAAATTTATTACTAAGTTTCACTCTTGAGAGTTATCATAGAAGAGTGATAAATAACATGGTCATTGGAGCCAGACTTCATGAGTTTAAATTTCACATGTACTCTGTCCTAGCAGGTCACTTAACCTCTTTTAAGTCTTGATTTACTTCTCTGTGAAATGGGTATAAAGACAATCCCTAAGTATAACATGTTCAGGAGAGTGCCTGGCGAGTAATAAAAATTATATAAGTGCTATTTGTTTATTATTATTATTAATAGCAGTAGTTTAATAGTAGTGTTGATGGTGGTGGTAGTAATAAGATGCCATTTATTAGTGAACATATCTGTTAAGAAATGTGGAAGCCAGGGCTAGTATAAGATTATGTAATCCCCAAACCATTAAGCATACAGTTAGGTAGCTTGAGAAACCCTGGCTTATCATGGAAACACTTGAACCAGGACTGAAGGAAGTCTGCTGGTCACACTGTCACCAGGACCAGGAGCACGCTGGGAGGTAGAGGCAGAGATCGGGTATTCTCTGCAGTTCCTGGGACAGCAGTGATTCTAGGGGCAAACCGGGTATTTCTCAATCACACCATATTTCTTTTCCTTTAATTTTTAAAATATTTTATTGAACTACAGTTGAATTACAATGTTATGATAATTTCTTCTGTACAGCAAAGTGACTCACTTATACCTATATATATTCTTT
Source organism: Balaenoptera ricei (assembly GCF_028023285.1). NCBI lineage: Eukaryota > Metazoa > Chordata > Mammalia > Artiodactyla > Balaenopteridae > Balaenoptera > Balaenoptera ricei. Next base: position 75,036,336 of record NC_082656.1, on the reverse strand, counting down.
TTCATATTCTTTTCCATTATGATTTATCACAGGATGTTGACTATAGTTCCCTGTGCTATACAGTAGGACCTTGCTGTTTATCCATCCTGTATATACTAGTTTGCATCTGCTCATGCCAAACTCCCAATCCTTCCCTCCCTCATCCCTCTCCCTCTTGGCAAGCACAAGTCTGTCTCTATGCCTGTGAGTCTGTTTCTCTTTCATAGACATGTTCGTTTGTGTCACATTTTAGATTCCACATGTAAGTGATATCATATGGTATTTGTCTTTCTCTTTCTGACTTAACTTGCTTCGTATGATAATCTCCAAGTCCAAACATGTTGCTGCAAATGGCATTATTTCATTCTTTTTTACGGCTGAGTAATATTCCATTGTATATGTGTATTATACCACATCTTCTTTATCCATTCATCTCAATGGGCATTTAGGTTGTTTCCATGTCTTGGCTGTTGTAAATAGTGCTGCTGTGAACACAGGCATGCATTTATCTTCTTGAATTATACTTTTGTCTGGATATATGCCCAGGAGTGGGATTGCTGGATCATACAGCAACTGTATTTTTAGTTTTTTGAGGAACCACCATACTGTTTTCCATAAGTGGCTGCAATGGTACCCTATTTCTTTATCACTTGCTGTAGGAAGCCCAAGGGAGAGTGGGGACTTCATGTCACAAACCCACTTCTGTGCTGTTTGATCTGTGGTTACACTGTTGCTGTCGGCTGCGTTACCAAATTCCATTCTGCAGGCTGTGTTTGGGATTTCTTTTAGCCTTCACTTCTCCTTTTTTTTCTTTTTTTATGTCCTTCCCTAAGATGGCTTCCTCAGTATCTCTTCTCATCACTGCTTACGGTTCCCACAATATCAAGTCCCCAAGGGATGCATAGCTCCCTGATTACAAACAGTGAATCAGATAAAATCTTTGCATTTGGGTTTAAATTATAATGGTAAATGCAATTTTAAAATTAAAGTTAAAATAACTAATGGGTGAGTATTAGGTAGTTATATTGGAAAGCTGGGGGAGTTTGAGCGAAACTGGTGTCTTACATCACCAAAGTCAGTTTTCAGTGGCCATGCGGGCAATGTTTTACACAACGGGAGGATTATGGTTCTGTTTACAGAGTTTTGGTCTTCCAGCCTTCTGAGCCGTAGTAGTGTTTCCGTCATCCCCACTGGTAGTTGCTTTCCTTTCTGCAATCCTCACTTTGCTCTCGTCAAGCTCCTGAAGCAGAGCAGGGCGCTGGGCTTTGGGCATTCTCAGAGTCAAGACTCTGGACTAGGTAGGTGGATGGATCAGTCAAGATATCAGTGAAGCCAGGGAAGCTGATCAAGGAGGCTTTGGCCCTATATTTGTGCTGGAGACGAGGGTGTGATGCCGGGGGATTGCTGGTTTAGGCCGTGCACATGAGTTGTGATGTCTGCTGTGATCAGGGGAAGCCTGGGGCATGAGCTGAGAGAGACATGTGCCGTGTGTTGGAAGGGATGGACCAGCATCAGGGCTTGTGTCATTTTCATATATGCTTGTTAGGATATGATTAAATCTTGTCTATTTTCTTTAGCAACAGATTTAAAGGAGTATAGTGATATCAACTTTCATGTAGAAATTATGAAATGATGGGCCCTTTTCTTCTGAGATGGGAGTTTTTTTCTTTATCATTTCTTCTGTGTCACACCAGCCTTGAATAGCTCTTGGTAATAGACACCCCCTTCAGTGAATGCAGGATTTCAATGAGCCATAAGGTCCCTAAGAAAAAACTCAAGCAGACTGCAAGGGGTTTGCTTTTTTTTTTTTTTTCTGTGAAGAACTCGCTGACAGAACAGTTTAGAATAGATTTGGTGCACAGACATTGGCAGATGCCAAATCAGAAAGAGGCAATACAGAAAAGGAATGGTGTGTCTGAGAAATGGTGGTCACTGTCGCACATATTAATTGAAAAAGCTAGTGATTTTCCTTGAGAAAAAGAAAGGATCACTGCATTATTCTTCCTGTAAACTGAGGAGCCTGCAGTCTAGAGACTGACCGCCACACCAGGAACCAGTAGAAAGGACTCTAGGACTGAAACCACTGACATCGTCTGAATTTAGCTTGGTTCCTGTCAGACGTGGCACGGCTTCCCGAGGGATCCACTACCTGGACGCAAGGTCAGGCTGTCTTCTCTACCCTATGAATTGAATGAGAAAAATGTCTATTTTCTAGAAAATTTGAATCTTTCAAATTTGTTTGTTATTGAACTCTAAGCTCCATAAAGACATATTTCCCACTGGACAAGTCCCTTGGTAAGAACCAACAGGTACGTTTTGGATTTGAGCTACATAGATCCCAGGGCTTGTGCACACTTCACCATGTGGGCATTAATCCATCAACTCCATCATTTTTCCATTGCTGTTCGTATGAAACAGTGAATGCTTTGCTCAAAGACGACCTTTCTTTTTTTAAGACTGACAAAGCAACAGCACATGGAAAGCACTGAAAATGAGGGGACAATTAATACATTATAGAGTTTGCAACTATTTAAAAATATTCATGTACACAGTGCTTCAAATAATATATGTTTTTATTCCCAGTTTTTGCTTATGTTTGAGCTACTGGATGCTTTGGATTAAGTAGATCCAAATAGATAAAGTATTATCCAGTGCTGGGATACAGCTGGTATGCCCCAGTTTGACCATCCTGCTACTTCACAGCCAGCAGATCTGGCTGGTTTCCATGTCTACCTGTTGTTAAACAGTGAGTATCACTCATGCTTGGTAACTGACTAACAAAGGCTAAAGAATTTTCCTGATGATACTTACAGGTTACATGCTAGGTTATCCAAGTGTGCCCTTGGGTTTCAGAGCCTCACTATTTTGCCCCAGATGAGCAGGATGGCCTCCAGTGCCAGGCAAAAAGTCTAAGTGTATTGAAGGAGAAAATGTCCCTCTTGTGTGAACAGAAAGGGCCTCTCAGCCTGATGCTCTTCCGCTGTGGGCTAAACACAGGGGAGAGAGCTGCGCAGGGAAGCCGAGCTGCCTGGGCAGCAGCCACAGGGTGCCCTTAAGACAGGAGGTGATTCAAGGAGAGAGTGTCCCAGGACGGAGCAGAGGCACATTAGGAGGTTTCGGAACATATTTCCAGAATGACTGACCAAAGTTCTCCAGCCGATTCAGATTCAGGAGCAAGGGGAGTATATGTGTACATCACCATGTAACTGGACTAGATTCTAAGCTACTCTCAATCCTCCTGCCTTTCTTCATCAGAACACCCCAATTCTATCTCTTAAATCCTGCCTTTTTGTTCTTGTGCCTGCCCCATTCCCCCCAGCAACCTTCTAAGGGCTCGTAATCATGGGTACCCTAAAAAAACAGTATTGAGGGTCAATCATTCCAAGGTAGACTGGGGAGAGACTGGGTTATCTGAGTAGAACAGATTTGTTTTAAACCATTGGTAAGAATTGATTTAATATTGAATATTTACATTTTTTTCTTCCTCAAATTTATAAAACATTTCTTATTGGAGTATAGTTGCTTTACAGTGTTGTGTTAGTTTCTGCTGTACAGCAAAGTGAATCAGTTACACATATACATATATCCCCTCTTTTTTGGATTTCCTTCCCATTTAGGTCACCACAGAGCACTGAGTAGAGTTCCCTGTGCTATACAGTAGGTTCTCATTAGTTATCTGTTTTATACATAGTAGTGTATACATGTCAATCCCAATCTCCCAATTCATCTCACTCCCACTTCCCCCTTGGTGTCCATAAGTTTATTCTCTACATCTGTGTCTCTATTTCTGCTTTGCAAATAAGTTCATCTGTACCATTTTTCTAGATTCCACATATAAGTGATATTATACGATATTTGTTTTTCTCTTTCTGACTTACTTCACTCTGTACGACAGTCTCTAGGTCCATCCACATCTCTGCAAATGGCACTATTTCATTCCTTTTTATGGCTGAGTAATATTCCATTGTATATATGTGCCACATCTTCTTTATCCATTCATCTGTCGATGGACACTTAGGTGGCTTCCATGTCCTGGCTATTGTAAATAGTGCTGCAATGAACATTGTGGTACATGACTCTTTTTGAATTATGGTTTTCTCAGGTTATATGCCCAGTAGTGGGATTGCTGGGTGATATGGTAGTTCTATTTTTAGTTTTTTGAGGAACCTCCATGCTGTTCTCCATAGTGGCTGTACCAATTTACATTCCCACCAACAGTGCAAGAGGCTTCCCTTTTCTCCACACCCTCTCCAGCATTTATTGTTTGTAGATTTTTTGATGCTGGCCATTCTGACCTGTGTGAGGAGATACCTCATTGTAGTTTTGATTTGCATTTCTCTAATAATTAGTGAAGTTGAGCATCTTTTCATGTGTTTGCTGCCCATGTGTATGTCTTCTTTGGAGAAATGTCTATTTAGGTCTTCTGCCCACTTTTTTGTTGGGTTGTTTGTTTTTTTGATATTGAGCTGCATGAGCTGTTTCCTGAAATTTGATATAAGTATCTTATGATTATGTCTTAGAAACATGTAAGTTTAAGTTTAAAAAGTAAATAAACAGTTAACACTTTTTTTGCAAAATTTATCTCTTTAAAATTATATAGTGCAGTGAAAAAACCGAAAACTGAAAGATTTTGTGTTTTCATTTACTGAAGAGTTGTTGGAGGATGGGCAATGTCCAGTCATCAACATATGGGGGTGTCTTGTAGTGTTTCTTAAGCAAATAGCACCCCTTATCAAAAACTGGCATTAAAAATGTTTTACTGACTGTCAACATAACTTTTCCAATATGAATATCTTTTATTCAACAGCACATATAATTATTTTGAGCATAAACAAAGGAACTTTCTTTTGAAAAATTATTGTTGCTTGCAATGATTTTATTCATTTTTGTACAAATAATTAAATATTTTCCAGCAAGATTAAAATGAGAAATGAAAGGCATTAAGGCTTGCTGTTTTTATTTTCTTATGTTTATTCATTTGCTAAAAATGAAGGTTAGACTTTTAGTCTCTTCCTGGAAAGATTTTCTAAAGGAAAATTTAATTCGAAAGGAAGAAACTTCCTTTTATACCTAGATGAAGGGTCTGTTGTTAGAAGCTCCCTTATCATTTGTCATTTCTGATGAATTTAAGTGCTTCAGTGTCTGGATTTCTTGAAGACACTGTCAGCAAGTGTCTTTCTGAATGCTTCACTGTACAATCATTCATTCATCAACTCAGTCGCTGTTCCGTTGCTGTTCTCAGGAGTAGTGAGTGTCTTGCTCACGGCTGATTCTTCCTCTTTAAAGACTGACATAGGGACAGCACAGGTAGACACTGGTCTGAAAATGAGGGGGTCAATTAATGCATTACATCTTTCTGCAGGTATTATTTAAAGTGTCCATGTCCACATTGCCTCAAATATATATTTATATCCTGAGTTTATGCTTATTTTTGAACTATAGGATGCTTTAAATTGCTATCATTCTATAGTTTCATTTTCATTAAAATGACTTTAACGAAACCAATCACATTTAAAATTCTTGTTTGCATTTTTTAAAAACTTCCATTGTTAATGATTTTAAAACAATGCTTTTGTTTTTTTGTTATTCACTATGCTTTGTGAGTTATTTACACAAAGACTTCTGCAAGATAAGTGGTTAAAAAATGTAGATGCAAAGAATCCGGAAGTTACAGCCAACAACATATTATAAGATGCAGGTATGGATTAGCTCTGAGGAGGACAGAAGCAAAACAGTCCACACTTTCTGCTATTGCAGAGGCTTACCTTTGGTTTGTACAGTCTGGAAGAATATAAGCCCCGGGTAGCTAAATTTCACTGAAGGGTTTTTGTTTTGTTTTGTTTTTAAAAATAATTGCTGAGGAACATCTTGGCCGCCCTGTAGTTTCATGATAACAAAAGATGCCCTATGTTCTTGGTCATTGTAACTCTTTCACTGAACCTCAAGGCTGAACTGATTGTAAGATAAATGCCTTTGTGACGGGAGATGTGTCTAGAAATATCACACTGTGCTGCTCCTGCTGCATTTGTCTGCAAGTGGCTTTCTCTCTCTGCTAAACCAGGACAGCCGTCTGCTTGGGTGCAGGACAGAAGTAGTAGCATTGCTGCAAAAGGATGGGGAGCAGAGAGAGGGGAAGGAGGGGGAGGAGAAGGAGGAAGAAGAGGAGACAGAGGAGGAGAAGGGAGAGGACAACAACAGGGGGAAGAAGAAAAACAGAAAAAGGCGAGCTGATGTTTCCTACATAGGATTTTTGTGTCGTCATCAACATAATGGACATGAAAGCCACAATTTATCGAAAAAGAAAATGACGATCTTAATACCCTTACCTTCTCCTTTATGAGCTGACGGTATCATAGTGTTTTACTGACTGCTCAGTGATGGAGGAGGATAAGACAAAGAAGGGATGGAGAGCCCTTGCCGCCTGCCTCCGGCCCCGGCTCTGTTACAGGATGAATGGGGACAAGGACTCCCCGCCCACCCATAACATTGTGTCAGCCACACGCCCACAGGGGCATTTATGTTTTATAGCCTAGAACTAGTTAGTTTTGAGTTAGTTAGTGGCTGTTCAACTTGGCAGCCACTAACTACACGTGACTATATACATTTACATTTAAATTAATTTTAAACGTTCAGCTCCGCAGTCTCACTTGCCGCACTTCAAGTGCCCCAGGGCCACTTGTGGCCAGTGGTTACCGCGTCGGATGGCATGGCCCTAGAACATTTCCATCATCACGGAGAGTTCTACTAGACGGTGACACTCTTCCCACGGGGAAGCGGATTTCCTGAAAGAACTTCCTCCTGTTGACTGGGGGAAAGGTTACCCAATTAGATTACTTTTGATTGGGGCTTTTTAAGCAGCATTAGATCAGTTGATAGGAAACAAAAATACTATTTTAAAAAAAATTTTTTTATTTGCACATCTTTGAGCAGCAGTGTGAATTTGCAGATTTGGTCCCATAACTCTAAAGAGTTGAATTCTTTCTTTTCTCAGCAGTGGGGCTTTTGTTGGTACTTTTGCTCTCTGGAACGTCTCATGGGCTGGTGCGTAACGATGACTGCCTCTCCCTTTGTGACTTCCCATCTGGGGCTTATGATTTCCGTTGCACTAGGTACAACACGTAAGAAAAACACGTAAAATTTGGTCTGCTCATCTGGTCCCAGTCCTGTCCTCAGGGGCCTGCTAACTCAAGGACGGGGAGGCTGGGAGGGGTGACCAGGTGTTGGGTGGGAGGGGTGAGTGGGAGGCTGGAAACAGAGTAGGAAGTGAGAGCTCTTGGACTGAGGGTACTAGGAAAATGTGTGGAAGCAAAACCGAGGGCAAAACAGCTCTCAAGGGAGAGTGTGAAAGAGCCCAGCCTATGAATGAGAGCCGGCTTCCTGGCTTAAAGGCATAGATCCTTCAGCGTAATCAAGTTGTCTAAAGATGATATACCTTTCTTAAGTCCAAAGATAGGGCTTGGAATGAATGACAGAGCAGAACTTTCAGTCTCTCAGAGAAGAGAAGAGTAAACTGTGAGTGTGTATTTTTTCTTCCCGCTCTCTGTGTTGTTCTGGGTACAGTGGAGCATCTAACTCTCTTTAATTCTCCATCTGACTTTCCCAACTATATGCAAGTGCCTTAAACTCAGGGAACAGCAGCTGTTCACACTGCTCCGGATCTCCCTTAGCACAGTGTGGGTTTGTTGACAGACAGTTAAGGAAGGGAACAGACATTTGTCTGGGGCTTATTCTGTCCTGGGAGTCTCCTCTGTCTCCTTTCCGGGGCTCTCTGCAGTGTATTCGCTGGGTGTGGTTGGTCTCCTTTGCTCACCTAGAAAGCCCCCCTGTGCTGGCCCAGCTGTGAATAGCAAGCACCAGCCTTCAGCATATATGTGATCTTGTTGGTGCCCTCAGCCTTGGTCAGGGTAAACTGAGAACCATGGGCCCAAGCGAAAAAGAGCTGAAGATTTCCATCCCCTCTTCTCTGGATTCTTTTTTAAAAAATTGCTAGCCTGACTCTCCCTCTGGAGAACATTGTTGTAGTCTGAGAAAAACAAACAAAAGGTGATAAGATCCTGCCTAAATCAATTTTAACGCAGATTTTCCCAGCAATAAAATACTAATTTGTTTTAAAGAAACAGCATTTGTGCCTGTGGTTTATAAGGAGGTCAGAATAAGAAATCCAGCTCTTATTGTGCTATGTGCATTGGATTCATACAGGCTTTCTTAAAGTATTTTTCAGTTCCTCCAGACTGTTTCACCACATTAAGCAAGGACAGCTCTGAAACTCACTATTTCGACTCCATAGCCTGTCCTGATGCAGCCCCAAGAAAAGAATTCACTGCATCGATGCCATATTTCCCCCACACTGTGGAGGTCTTATCAAACATGTGCTCATTGCTTCTAAAAATAATAAAATGAAAGCAGTTGTGGCTCCCTTTTACGCAGTTTTCCTTTTTTTTCCCCTCTTCTTTCTTTCGTTCTTTCTTTTATTTTGGCATGATAAAGAAGGCAGCTGCTATTTTCTATGCAAGCAAATATATCTCATTTTCCTTTTTCTTTTTCACTCATCTGGCCTATCTTAGTTCAGCAGTAGGGTGATAATTGTTTATTATTCAGGCTGATTTTCAGTTACGAGTGGTTCTGCAGCCAGATTAGGCACTCAGATTTTCAGAACACATTTTGCACAAGTTCCTCTGGATGCAGAGTCCTTCTTCTGCAGCCCACTTCTCCTGGGAGGGAACAACATCGATTATTAGAGCCGAAGCCTCTAATTCAACATTTAAACGAATGGGTTACACAAAAGGAAAAATAGTATGCGGTGGAAAATTGGGTCGCATAAAAAAAAGAAAAAAACCTTATCTCTGCTCACAGCGTATCCAAATTGTGTCAGAATTAGTAGTAATGTCAAAGTTAAGGACACATGAATGTCAGTTTCCTGAGAATCATGATTGAGGGAGAAGACGACCAGCATAATATTCCTTGTAAGTGCTGGTAGCTGAGTTAGAGGTCAGTATTATTTTTATTATAAATTACCAGGTCCTGTGTACTTGAAAATGTGGCTTATATCATTAAAATCAGACCACTCATAGAATAAAGGACAGATAATTTTCCTTTTAACTATGGTATAGAGAAGACCCTTGGCATTTGAGAAATTGAAATTTGACTACCGTGCATTTTGAGTGTGACCTCCAAATTCCATGATATATGGTAACTTGGATCTTTGTTGAGACCTAAATTTGAATCTTGAGTCCTCCCAGCCTGGTACAGAGGAACAAGCCTCTTAGCCTTAAATGACTCTCATGCCTCGTCCTCTCAATTGTGCTTTACTGGTTTGCTACACTAGTTTCCTTGAGCCTCCCCAGTACTTAAAGGCCATATTTTCTTTTCAGGGGGAAAAAAGCAAGCTTCAAGTAGGCAGCCTACTCTTGGGTACCAGAGATGGAAGCCACACTCAGAAAGTGAGGGCATTTTTGATTGTGGGTGTTCATCAAAGTTCCCAGGAGACAGCTATTGTAAATATGAACGTCTGCACACTTTCCTAAGACCTGTGCATGTAGCAGTGAGGTGGGGAGAAGGGGCCACACAGGGGTAGTGTTAGGTTCAAGCCCCGCTTTGTAAGTCTGATCGTAAGAGGCATGTGCTATCCTTGTATGCCGTTTTGTTTCCGCCTGAGTGCCTAAGTGAGAGGCGCAGACCTTCAACTTCAGAAAAGTACAGGGATTCACTGGTTCACTGACTTATTCACTCACTTAACAACCGATTCCTTGAGCAAGCGCCTGCTGTATGCAGACCCTGTGCTAGGCGCTGAGAACGCAGTGGTGAGCAAGTAGCTCTCCAGGAGGGGTGCTTACAGTTCCCTGGGGAGAAAGTTGTTCATTAAATAGGTGCAGACTGTAGAATTTCACAGTTATGAGAACCTTGAAAGGTGATCCCAGGGAGCTATGAATGACACGGTGACAGACCAGCTGACGCTGTGTTGGGATTGGACACTGATATTGAAGAATGAGTGCAATTTAACGAGACATTGGGGGTTTGAAATCTTTGCCCCGTGGATCCATTATCTGAAGGATTACAATATATGACCTTTTATTCTCTTACAAATTGATTCCTCCTTAAATATTTTCAGCATCTTCCAAACCATATTTTGAAAACACAAAAACAAAAAAGATCTGGCATTTCAGTTTCTAATATTTTAATGAGTATTCTCTAACAGATTTTTCAAAGTTCAAGGCTTTTTGGAACTAAAGTCTCACATGTATATAGCTGTTAAATCAATGGGTTCAATGTATCACTTATTTTTTCTGACTTCCTATTTACTTACTCTTCAGGTAGAGAAATAGAAAAAAGATTAATCCAGGTATATGATTCACATAGACACATGGAAATTAGAACTTCCAGACCCAGTGGGGTTTTTTTTTGTTTTGTTTTGTTTTGTTTTAGTTTAAAAGGTAAACTATGAAAGGTTTTGCTTGGATTTTCAGTAGCAGTAGATTTAAAGAAAAAAGTCTGAGCATGCATGCCAAAAAATCCAGTCATGGGTGGCTTCTTTCCAGTGACTGTGAGCAAATCTTATGTTTTAATTAAAGGAAAATGCTGGTCTGGGACTTGGTACTATATTATTTCTATAGGTACAGCCTGAAGTATCCATGAATTTGCTCTGTCTTTGTCAGCCTCTTAGTGCCCAGCTTCTGTCACATGTCCTTTGGAAGGCCGCCTCCACGCAGCTGATTCTGCGTATTCACAGTACTTCTGTTCTGACTAGGTGCTTCCAGCCCTGAGTTAGGGAATCCTTCACCACTGTGTCTAGGGGGGACACAGGGCTAGGTTCCCGTGAGCCTCTGCTCACACCATTTTCTTCAACTGATCAATACATAACCTTGTTTTCTGTGCGTTTCCGTTTAAAGACACCTTATTTAACGTGTATTCATTAATATTGAACTCACGGCCGCCAGCATTAAACTCATGCCTGAGCAGAGCTTATCTAACACGTAGTTTCTCCACAGTCACATCACAGCCTTCCTGGGCTCAGGAACACCTGACAGCACTTCAGCACCACGCTTCGCTTCGGGGTGGCGGGGGGGCATTTAAACAGTGAAATCACCAACAAAAAGCACAAGAATGCAGAAAACGTGGCACTAAGCAGACTGTGAAAAGGACACTTGTTTACAGCATCAGCTGAAACCCAGCTTAGCCTCAGCTGGGGGTGAGCCCAGCCATCAGTGTCTCAAATTTTTCTCCACTCTGCACACGGCTGTGAATGACCCTGAAGCCAATATTCATTCTGGAGGTTCCAATACATTTTTAAATACATGTTAGTTAGTGGGTAAGTTTGCAAATACAGACTCTGCAAATGATGAGAGTCCACTGTATTCCTTTTTTCCCCCTATTTTTACCATCATCCTTCTGATGTAGGTCCCGGTCAGTAAATTCTGAATTGCTGCAAACCCCTCATTACTCTCCCCCGCCTTGTCTTTCATTTATTCTTCCCTCTTGCTGCCACTAGATTAACCTTTTCAATTTCTTTGTTGCTGTTACCACCTTTCTCAAATTTTAAACTTTTCAAATGGAATAAAATCTTGTCCTGGCATTCGAGGACTCTCTGCTTTTTACATATTTTTTTCATTCTATGTCCCACTTCTCCTAGACCAGCGTTGTCCAGTATAACTTTCTTCAATGATGAAAATGTTCTATATCTGCCCTGAATCAGCACCTGAGACTGCTGAGCGCTCAAACCACGGCTAGTGTTGCTGAGGACCTGCTGAGTTATTACGGCTAGTGGCACTCAGGCTCAGCACAGACGCCAGCTGCTTATTGAGAGTGGCCTGCTTGCTGTGGCCCAGAGGTGATTTGCAGATTTCCTCTTTCTTGCCTTTGCCTGTATAACTTCTCCCTCTTCCTGTTCCCCAACCTGGTCTTTATTTCCTACCCTCTTCATTTTTCCCTTTTCACATTCCACCTTGAGGGGCACCATCCATGACCACCCTATTCAGGCGGAGGAAGGGATTTCTATGCTTTCTGAATTCCCAAAGATATTGTTTCGTTTCATGTCATCTCTTCCTGACATAACTGCAAAGTCTCTGTGGGTGAAAACTGGTCCTCATAAACGTAGTGTCTAATATTCAAGCAGATGTCCAATAAATACCTATTGATCAATCGTCAGCAGTGCTTTGCAGCACAAGAAAATAGGATAAATAAAATGTATGCTATTTGGGGATTGTAGAAGTCAGGATAGGCTAGGAACAAAAAGACACCCAGATCTCTTTAGCCTGCAGAGACAGAGATTTATTTCTTGCTCACACCCTGTACTCCTTGTAACCTGACTGTGGCTCTATCCAGGGTCTCTGCTAATTGATCAGCGTCTTAAAACTTCTGCCAGTAAGTGACATGTGACATTTTCTTGGCCAAAGCAAGTCGCCTGGCTGCTGCTGGGGTCAGTAGGGAGGGAATATATGACCCTTCTGCATGGAGGCCATCAGAACAGTTGGCGAAAAGTCATGCAATCTACAGCAGGAATCAGATGTCTAAATTACGCTCTATTTTCCCTCTGTTTTTGGAATGGCTTCACTAACCCACCTCTCTGCATCTCTCCCTGCTCCAGACTATCCTTTAGGTGGCATCCAGAATGTTTTCCAGGAGTGCAAAGGTCATTTCATCACCCTGCACAAAAGCCTTTGAAGGCTCCCCCTTTTGTATATGAAAATCCTCAACTCCTAAGCATGGTACTTGTGAATCTTCACAATCCAGCCTCCTCTTGGTCATGTTCGCACTATCTACACTATGCTTTCGTGCCCCTGAATTGCTTGTCTTTGGCCCCAGCCAGATCACCTACTAGAATGCTTGTACCTGCTAACCATCCTGCAGAGACCCAGCCCAAAATGACTTCTGAGAATTATTGCCAGCAACCCTGCCAAGAGATTTGTGCCCTCACTGGTGCTTCTGTGAGACAGACATGCTATCCCTGGTTAGATAGCATTTCTTAAACTGAAAGTTTTCATGGGTTTACTAGCTGTCCTCCCACTTGCTCTAAAAGTCCCTTGATCACAGACTCCTGGAACTGCTTTACTCATGTGTATAAGCTTGGTGCCTAGTATGGTGTCTATCACAGGAGGTGCTTCATTTAAATATCCTTCCTCTATGGGAGACGAATAGCAAAATTTCCTTATCTGGTAAAACATGGCATATGACACAAGATTTTGTACTTGGTGTGTAATATCTCCTTGCTAGAGGGTAATTTATAAAATTAAAGTAGAATGAGTTTAATACCCATAAACTATCCAGGTGCTCTTATTTGTCATCACAGATATAATTTATCTGTGAAAGGTCATTTTGTGGAATTGGGCAAAGAAACATTTAAAAGTATTTACATTTATTGAAGTTGTGGCTGTGGGTTTGGTACTTGATGAACTTTTTATAAAAAGAAAATCAAATGTTTCATATATTGGTGGAAGTTTTATGAATCCATTCATATGAAATATGTGGATATATGTTAACAGCATAGATATTTATTTAGAGGCATTTTCAAAGCAGATAGGTTCCTCTAAGAATTAGAAATATTGTTTATTTTATCCTTATTGTCTTCACCATTAACCTACATACGAGTGAGAGAGACACTGCTAAGCACAGCTACTGACCAGAGGAAAATTACCCAGGTTTATAACACCCTCCCAGAAAAGTCTTTAATGAACATACAATAGAGAGAAGCTGGGCAGTCCTCACACACAAAGCTGGGGCACAAACGTAGTTCATATAGGGGCATGTTTTTGAATGTTTTCTACCCACAAGAGAAATCCAGGGAACCATAACTATGGCTTCCCAGGTAATTTAACGTCTCTATTATTTCCACTTTTCTTTTCTTTTTTAAAAAAATTTTATTTATTAATTTTTTATACAGCAGGTTCTTATTAGTTATCTATTTTATACATATTAGTGTACATAATTTCCATTTTTCAATCCAAGTTCACTCTCAGTTAACAAAGTCTCATGTTACATTGGGAGATGCCAGAAACTTTATGGGTTATATTCAGAGATCAGGTCTTCTGTCCAGGAAGACGTGCAGTGTTACTAATACTATAAACTTGATCAGCTCTTTTGGTTCAAGCCTTTGTGATACTTTTAATGATGCAAAGTGCTCATTTGTAAGACTAGATATTAGTCTCTATCTCCTGGCATTAAAAGAATTGATTTTAATGTAATGTTCGTTTATAATAATTGCCTTGGAAATTTGCTCTCTGGGCTTCATAATGCCAAAGACCAGAATAGCTCATGGCTGCTTTTGCCAAAAATCTGTTTTTCTGAAAGCTTTCTCTTGAATTGCTTTCCAGTAAATGTATTCCTGTGATCCATTCTTATAATTTATCACAAAATGCCTAAAATAGCAGGCTTTGTTCAGCCCCTGATCAAGAGATTCTGCGTTTGCTGAAACTTCAGTTGCCATTTAAAACAGCACTTGTTTGAAAAGCTGAGACGTGCCAGTAACTAGCTTTCCCAGAGCTCCGAGTTAGGACACCTGCAACTGACTCTAGTCCCCCGTGTCTCTTAAAAAACGAGATAAGATACCTAAAAATGCTTGTAACTAAGATGTCTTACATGTGACAGATATTCATTGTTTCATTTAGCTTTTGCATTTAGATTCTAAGTTCTAGCATCGTATTAATAAATCAGAAATTACTCGTAGAGATATTCTTAAACCACTATACTTTATCTTTAGGATGAAGGAAAAAGGCAATACTACTATTTTTCATGATAAGCAGATGAAAATCAGTGTCCGCAGTGAGCAGTTAACATTCACTCATTCATTCATTCTCAAAATATATTTTTTTATTATCTTCTAGGAGCACCATGCTGGGAATACAGTGATTAATTAAAGCCCTCACAGAGCTTAGGGTCTGACTGAAGAGGTTTCATTGATCGATTGCTGCAAATGACTTTTATAATGGCTTTAAAGAGACATAATTCACATACCGTATAGTTCACTCATTTAAAGTATACAATTCAAAGAGTTTTAGCATATTCATACAGTTGTACAACCAGTACCATAATCAATTTTCAGAACATTTTCATCACCCCCAAAAGAAACTCTGTATCCATTGGCAGTCATTCCCAATTTCCCTTCAACCTTGACTGAGGAATTCTTACGTTTCTATTATCTGTATTCTTTTTCTTGGGATAGTATGATTAATGGAAAGTTGGTTGCATCAAATATTGATATTTACAGTGAAAACATAATTAAATAAAAAGAATTCCTGAGAAGCTCCCCTCAATTATTTTCCTTCATTTGCGAAGACAAGAATACATCGACTGTTTAACTGTCGTCTGTCCTGGGTAAGATTTGCTCCCTGGAAAGGCGGATTTGCTGCTTTCCCATCTCTTTAGCCAGACGGAGAGCAGGGATACAGTGGTGACAAGAAAGGCACAGTTACGTGAGTGGCAATGGAACAGCAGGCTTAATCTTCCCTCGAGAATGGTAGGAATTCCTTGTTTAGAGTGAGGAAAACCTCCCACAAAACATAGATGTGGAGTTCTGGTAGCTGCCCTTCCTTTCCTCCTTTCTTCCCTCTTAATTTATTTTTATATTTTCTTTTACTCATTAATTCATTCCTTCAAAACTTTTAATGCCTAATAAGTTGTGGAAGACATTTTTGCCTTAGTTATCCATTTGAATTTTGTGAAGAATAGTTTTTACTACACTCTCCTTCCTTCATCCTCTTCTTTCTCTTAGGAATACCCTGTGTTGATTTTCCTCTCTTGTTTTTCACTGTGTTGATCTTAACTATCAGTATCACTTTTAATATCTTCCAAGCAGAAATGCATGCATGGTTTGATGTGGTTTTGAAGACTGTCCAACTGAAGCACTGAAGTTTAGTTTTAAGTGCCTCTGTTGAGTCATAATTCAACACCTTTCAAGCTAGAGCTGAGTGTAGAGGTTGGAAGAGGATCTTTACCAGTTGTTCTACCACCTTGCAACCACTTTGTTTGCCACCCTGAGTAGATATGCATTATAATGTTCACACCCCCCAAATCACATCCTTGCCATGCCCAACAGCGAGCATCCTAGGTGTCTTGCCTGCCTTTCAGCACCCGGGCTTCTTCTCCAAGCCCTGCCATCCCTCAAATGCTCCCTTCTCCTATTCTAGTGGCTTTGGGGTTGTTGATCTTGAGGGGATCGCAGTGTTTCTAATGAAAGGGAATTCTCTCCCTGTCTGTGGGGTATGTTTTCATCTTCCCAAAGCCAGGTGGGAGGAGTTGCAGGAGAAGCCCTCATCAAGTATAGGACGTCTTCCAAAAAGGAGAGATGATATCTCATTCCCTAGTTGGGTATCAGTGAAAGTGGAGACTAGCTCATGCCTCTCTAGATCTTCCTCAGGTGGGGAGCGGGGGGAGAGAGCTGGATGTAGGGGAGGGACAGGCTTAAGTCAGGTGCAACAGCAGGGAAGCCAGCCCTCTCCTGCTACGTGTCTTGGCAAAGATGCTGATTTTCCTGGAGGTGAACTGGATGGTGTTGGGGGGTAGCCAGTCTGGAGCCGTTTTGCTGTGACAATATGTAGGGGGCTGTCCCTGGGAGAAGAGACCATAGCATCAAGAAACAGTGGGTGGACCATACGTGGCCAGACCTGAGAAGAGTGGGAGATGCGGAGGGGTACCAGGCGTCCCACATCAGGGAGCTGTGCGTGGGGAGTCTCTCAGAAGAGCTTGCATATGTGTTGCCTTCAATTGCCTGCAGGGACTGACAAGGAAAGGACCAAAAATGCACTCATCCCTCCGTCCCTTCTTGGAGCCCTCCTATTGGAGCCTAAAAGAGTGAGGAGGAAGAGGGTGTGCCCAGAGCAGAGCATCCTGTGCAGGGGGAGGGAAAGCTTTAATTGGAGGTGAGACTGAAGTTTTAAATTGGTCTGGACTAAGTTTTAATGACCAAATATTCTACCCAGCAGGAAAGGAGGATTTGACATAGCATATTTAGTAATATTGATTAGGAAAATACAAAACTGTTTAAAGGGTATATATCATTGAGATGAGATACTTCAGTAAACTGGTTATAAGTAAATAGGTTCTACTTTTCTTAGTACCCGACAGAGAAAACGTTTAATTGTAACATTTAAAAGAGGAAGTAAAGCCTTAATAGAAATTCCGTCAATATTGACAGTGTTTTGCAATTGGTACTTAGTTAATCAAATGTGTGTTAAATTCTGTGGTGGGTCAGGTCCCAGGCAGGGTGTTTGGTGTACAAAATAAAAAAAAGTAGGATCTCATAAAGCAATAAGCACATAATTTTGCTACAATTTGATGGGTGCTGTAACAGAGAAATGAACAATTAGCCACATCTCTGATTTTATTGCTGAAATGTCTTCTGAAGCTCTAAAATGCCATTGTTGGCATGGTTTTCTGCAAACCCATTTACGAATAATGGAGAAGAGTTATAATTTTCTTTTGGGAACTATTTAAGCTACAATTAATGAGGAGTTATACCATCCATTCCTCAATTCTTTACTCTGTACTGATGTTATGTTCTTCCTGCTGCCCCTTCTCTCCATTTGGAGAAAACCTATTTCTCCTCTGAGGCCCAGTTAAAATGCCAAAACCACGAAGTCTTCCTTGATGGTGTCAGATTCATTTAATGCCTTCTTTTGCCTTTGTAGTACTTGTTCACATCACTAATTATTACACTTGCCATAATCTATTATGGCTAGTCTTGCGTATGTACATAAGAAAACATATTTGCAAACTCCTCAAATTTTATTAATGGGAATTATTACAATTTTGATTGATACTTAATGGTTTACAGTGGTTTCCCCAGTCCAGTCACTCTGACTCACAGTATACAGGTTCTGAATCAACTTGTAAATCCTCAAGTCCAACTTGGAATCCTTAAAGCGGAGTCGCTGTTTCATCTCCGAGATTTCACTGTATTTACATTCTTGTTATTTCAAGGACACCAGCTAGCACAGAAGCTAAAGCAGGATGTTGAGGTTGTACAGATCCTGCCTTGGCTGTTACCTCTTTAGAGACTGGTTCCATTTCCTCAGAACTAGAATAGAATAGGGAGAAGAACAATGCCCGCCTCCGAGAACTGTTGGGAGGATTAGGTAAGGTAGTGCTCATAAATTCTTAACATAGTGCCCGGACATTACTAAGTAGCAGTTTTTGTATAATTCCTCTTTAGAGTATTTGTGACTTCTCTTTCTCTCTCATTCTCTGAGATTAGTTGGATTTCCAACTAAAGAAAGGAGAACTCGGTTCACGGGTGTGCTCTGTGTGCAAACTTGTGTTCGTGCCCTTTTCCCCACCTTCCCAGTGCCCTCAGTGGAGAAGGAATATGGAAGCCACTACAAGACTGCAAACCCTAATCTACAGAGTGGTAACTGTGTTCCTTAAAAGAGTACCGAACACTCCCAGCATTCTATTTTTTTTTTTTTTTTTTAAATTTGATCTCATATTACCCCATGGCATCAAGAATCAGATGCCATTTGAAATAAAGTCCCATGTGCTTTCTTTTTTTTTTAATTTTATAGCTACTTTTTTAAATTTTTATTTATTTTTTATTTTTTTATTTTTGGCTGTGCTGGGTCTTCGGTTCGTGCGAGGGCTTTCTCTAGTTGCGGCAAGTGGGGGCCACTCTTCATCGCGGTGCGGGGACCGCTCTTCATCGCGGTGCGCGGGCCTTTCACTATCGCGGCCCCTCCCATTGCGGGGCACAGGCTCCAGACGCGCAGGCTCAGTAGTTGTGGCTCACGGGCCCAGCTGCTCCGTGGCATGTGGGATCTTCCCAGACCAGGGCTCGAACCCGTGTTCCCTGCATTAGCAGGCAGATTCTCAACCACTGCGCCACCAGGGAAGCCCCCCCCAGCATTCTATTTTGAAAACATGAGCTTCATTCACATTTTAGCCTACAATTGGGCTTGGGCTAATGCTTGAAATCTAGCAGTATGTATGTTTAACTCCTCAAGACGGAATTTGTCTTCAAGAAAATGAGTAGAAATCTGTAGAAAATGAATTTGCTTTTTCCATAGATAGATAACCAACCAAAATGCTTCTCAAAATGGTGATAGTTTACATTACCATTTCACATACTGTGCCTCATTTGATCCATATGAAACCTGTAAAATAGGCAGGGCTGAGATTATTAACCACCTATTGTACATGAAAAGTCCACCTCCAAGAGGTTGGCAATTTGTCCAAGAGCATGCAAGAAACAAATGACAGATTTGGGGATATAATCCTGACCTTATGACCCAAGAATAAAGTTCCTTATATTTTTCTAATGTGCTATCATTGTAGAGATCAATTGCTGTCATCTTTTCTCAGAGAAAAATACATATGTGTATCTGGGGGGGAATCTACATAATGAAATTCGCGTTCTTTTTCATTCTCCATCAGTTCCCTTCTCTTTTGATGCTTTCTCCCTCTTCCAACCTCTCTCAGAATTTGAGAAAATGTCAAGTATGTTTGCAAAGGCTTTGTCTTTCTTGAGATAATTCTGAATACAGTTAATCACTTCTTATTTAGGAGAACCTCAGGTTAATGTACCTGGAAACAAGGCTAGCAGGGACTTCTCTGCTCACAGCAGCTCCCGCTGAAGCTGTGCAACGCCTGATGTTAGCAAGGACCTGGGACCGCTGTGGTAGAGGTGCAGGAGGAGGGTGAAGTCACCTAGAAAGGCAAAAAGTGGTTTCCCAAGCAGTGCCAAATAGGCCTCTTGAACACCCCCCTCACATCTTTTAAAATTAAATGTTCAGCAGAACTTGAAACATTAGTAGATTAACATGTCAATACATTTTCCACATCACTGCGCAAAGCTAAGCTCTAAGAACAAAATGCACTGTTTAGGTATATTTTAACAGACTAAAAAAATTATAGGTGAAGGCAGAACATCATAACTTGAAAAAGATCTTTCTATTTTGGAATTGCATTTTAGCTATTCATGGAACCCAGATCTGAGCTCTAAAAAGTTTCCTGACATCCGTGTTATGGTCTGAATTGTGTTGTGCCCAAATTCATACGTTGGGTTCGTAAATCCCAGTGCCTCAGAAATGCAGTTGGGTTTGGAGAAAATGTCCTTAGAGAGGAAATTAAGTTAAAATGAGGCTATTAGGGTGGGCCCGAATTCAGTTATGACTGTTGTCCTTATTAAGAGGAGGAGATGAAGACACTGACGCACAGAGGGGAGATGGCGTGCAGACACAGGGAAAAGATGGCCACGTAAAAGCCAGGAGAGGGGCCTCAGAAGAAACCAACCCCGCTGACACCTTGATCTCAGACTTCTAGCCTCTTGATTTTAAGAAAATAAATTTCTGTCCTTTAAGCCTTTAAGTGGTTCTTCGTTAACGTCAGTCCTAGCAAACTGAGACAGTAGTGAGCGGGCTCAGGAGTTTTGCCAGGTCTTCAATTTCCAATGAAATGACGATGAAAGGTTATCAGCAGTGGCGCTAACCTCGCTGTGGTGAAGAAAACTGCCATTTTTATTTTCAGGGGTAGAAACCCAGCATTTGTGTCTCTGAGTGTGGAGTATAATAGTGTATGTAAATGTCCGTACTTTCATGCTGTGTGTTGGGCAGTGTGAAGAAGTAGCCGCTGGGGAATCGGAATTCGCTTAAAGACCCTGTGAGCTGTGTGGACTTCCTCGATATTTTCTCATTAGTAAAATGGGCTGATTAATTTGTTGTGAGAAATAAGTGAGCTAATGGCTATGAAACTCCGTACCATGTAAATGACAGAGTTATATAAATGTAACTGTTATATAATAATGTGAGTCATTATTTCACGTGGACCCTTTAGTTGAAGGAAAAAGTAGAACTGGAGGCATTTGAAGCTCAACTCATCTTCAGCATGTGATTTAACATTAGTATGGAAGTTAAATTCCCTCATCTTTTCTTTGACTTTTTAACTGAGGTATAAGAAGGTGGTGGAAGGGTCCCAGGAAAGGTGAGAGAAAATGGGGTCCACAGCCTTGCTCTGGATGAGCTAGCCCCCCAGAATCACATAATCCACGTGGCCCACAGCTGCCACTTCCATTTGGGTTTAGAGATTGATCCATGAGTTATAGCTCATTCCAGTGGCAAAGAATCACAGAGCTTGGCAGTTCCCCTCATGGCGACCTGTCTCGGTGCTCTATCATAATGAAACCTCAGATTCATGGAGTTTTCCAATAGTGTTTCTTTCTCTGCCTCACCACATAGTAGGGAAAAATTTTTTTAACTGATATAATAAGTTCATCAAAAAAACTCTTTTAAAATGCAAAAGCGCTCAACTAATAAAAAAGTATAACTCCTCCCCCCCAATTCTGTTACCCACTGCTAATGTACTCTTTCCCCTTACATTCTCCACAGCCTTTCCTTTGCTAAACTGAGAACTTCAACTAGGCAGTTTCTCAGTCTCCACACTCCTGACAGTTGGGGCTGTATAATTATTTGTTGTGGGGACTGCCCTGTGCTTTGCGGGGTGTTTAGCAACATCCCTGGTCTCTACCTACAAGGTTCCACAGCAGCAAATCCTCTCCCCCATTTGTGATAGCCAAAAATGTCTTCAGACATTGCTGAACATCCTCTGGGGGGAAAGATTGCCCGTAACTGCAGACCATTGGTCTAGATCAAGGGAATGATGCTTGGAGGAATCTCAGACAAGAATGTGAGAATGAGATGACCAGGCTGAAGCCAAGATGAGAACAAACGCTATCTGCTCCTGAGCCCTCCTCCCTACCCAGTGCTGTCACTGTCCTTTACTGCCTGACCCCTTGACCTGTCACATTTAAGGGAGGCAAGAAGAATGGGGAGCGAGGAGACAAAGATGACTACGGAGCATGGAGAGAGAGTGGTGACTTGGAAGAATATATGTGAGAATGGCGGGCACATGGAGAAGCCAGTGCCTTAGAGAAGTAAGGGAACGGTTTCCATTATGTCACTAGTCTTTACATTAAATCCTTGTAGCACTTCTTCCAGGTGGGTATAACCTTCCCTACTTTCTATCACAATATCTACTGCTGCTGTTTGAAAAACTATCAAACAAAACATGCTCTAGAGAGCATAGACTGTTAGGATACCCAAAGACTGTAGACCATCCAGCCACATCTCTGCCTTCACTGATGAGCCCTGGGAAGGTCATTGATGCTAAGGGACTTGCTTGCAGGCACCCAGATGGTTGAACCAGGACCACAAAAAATGTCTACTTTCCCTGGTCAGTGCTCTTTCCAACATCTGCTGCTGCTTAAACCAGGGCAGCGTTTTCCCTTCAATTCAGAATACTGTGAGATACTCCAGTGCATACATCTTAATGAGGCTGGTTCTTTTACGTGTATACATATGATGATTTTTGTATCTGAGTTGATTTATAAACTTCTCAAGGAAGTTTACACTTTTTAGTCCTACCCTGTTTATCATGACTGAGTAGAGGTTGTAGACCGGGGGCCTGTGATTTTCTATTATCCTCAGTGAAGGAAAGAAGAGCAGACATATCAGAGCAGAGCTCTCTTCATTACCCCGTTCCTTAACTTGATTTACAAGGCCTTCCCAGATCTGACCGGGTCTGCTTTTGCCGTGTTATCTCCATCTGTCTTGTCCTGCCTGCCACTGTGCCTTTGTCCTTGTCATCCCACCCAACCCCCCATATCCCCCTCTCCCTCCAGCAATCAAATGAAAGTCTCCTTTCAAACAGATTTCAAATCTAATCTCCCCCTGGAGTGTGTCCTGCCCACTTGACACCAGCATGACGTTGCGTTTTGAGTTTCTGTGTTAGTGTTTCCCAGAGTGTGCTCTGCGGAACACCAGGTCGGAGAGGTGCTCTCTGATGTAGTGCGTGCCTTGGTGTGAGCACGCATGTCCGTCTTCAATCTCGCGCTCTCACAGAGTTCCATGTGTAGTTGTGTAATAAAGGCTGTAAGAAGTGTTATGGTACAGAGATGTCTTTGACTTGCTTTATCTTATCCTCTCCAGAACTCATTTGCCATCTGTATTAGTCAGGGTTCTTCTGAGGAAGAATCATTAGGACATATATAGATATATAAGAGGAGACCTTATGGGAACTGGCTTAGGTGAATATGGAGGCTGAGAAATCCCACCATGTGCTGTCTGCAAGCTGGAGAACCAGGAAGCCTGGTGGTATAATTCAGTGTGAGTCCAAAGATTTGAGAACCAGGGGAGCCGATGGGATGGGATGGGCAGGGTGGAAGGGGTGACGCCTGGTGTTAAGTCCTGGAGTCTGAAGGTCTGAGAACCAGGAACTGTGATGTCTAGGAGAAGAAGGGTGTCCCAGCTCAAGAAGAGAGAGGATTCTCCCTTCCTCTACCCTTTTGTTCTCTTCAAGACCTCCAGTGGACTGGATTATGCCCACATTGATGAGGGCAGAAGACTTAGTCTCCCAACTCAAATGCTAATCTCTCCAGAAATACCCTCACAGACACACTCAGAAATAATGTTTTACCTGCTACCTGGGCATCTCCTAGCCCAGTCAAGTTGACACAGAAAATTAACCATCACAACATTTTTTTAAAAAGCAATATCTATTAGTAGTTAAAGAAACTCGTGTTTCTTAGAATTCACCATAGGAGACATCACTTTATATCAATAAATGTTTCAAACACTTATCTGGGAATCAGTTGTTTTAATTAATGACGTGCTGCCTTAGACATTTCTATTTTGACTAAATTACATTCTTTTATGTAGTAAGATAATCCAAGTAAAGCACTTAGCACGTAGCCTGACACACAGTAGGTGCTCAATAACTGTGAGCTGTTATTCGTAAAAAGCTGCAATTTTCTGTATCTCCATAATCCATTTTCCACATCCTAATATACATAAAAATGTGCGTGGGGAGGGGACTACACTGCAGGACACTTAAGTATAAGACTTTAGAAAGCAACTGAACAGAAGAAAAACGAATATTTTACATACGGTACAACTTTCATTTTCCATGCAAGGACTGTTGACACATTATGCGTTAGAGCCTTGGAGGCACTATGCTTGGAAAACATTTTAATTCAGATATATTAAATAAAGGTTTTACTAAAAACTGCATACCTCCCAGGTATGGGAGAGTTGCTGCATTCTGGGCATTTGCCAAGTTTTGAAGAGTACTTATTAGTCATACTGTGTGTGCGCACGGCAGTTATCGAAAAACATAGCCTAGCATACAGGATGGCCTAAAACCTGCACACTTCTTTTCCTTAAAATTAACAAGAAAATCATTTTTGTCTGGTGAAAGCTTCTCAGTAGAGCAAGTGACAGATTAGTGACAGAAATGGAAATTAAGTGAAGTTTGACTTCTTTACCCCTCCCCTTTCCGAGAACCAGGCAGATCCGCCGCCCTGGGCCCCAAGGGCTCTGGGCTCCTGTGCTGAAATATTTGCATTTTCAAAAGTCTAGATAGGTAGACCAATGATTAGTACAAAAGAATGACGTTTTTGATGATGATATTTTTGATATGTATAGGAGAGGTGGTTTTTATTTTTATTTATTTATTTATTTGGCTGCATTGGGTCTTAGTTGCAGCACACGGGGTCTTCAGTTGTGGCATGTGGGCTCTAGTTCCCTGACCAGAGATCGAACCCGGGCCCCCTGCATTGGGAGCACAGAGTCTTAGCCACTGCACCACCAGGGAAGTCCGAGGAGAGGTGGTTTTTAAAAGCTGTCCTTTTGGTAATCTTTCAAAGCACTCCACTGCAGTGGTATTGACCACATGCTAATGACATGTCTGTGTATGGGTCTGTCTCGCTTTGTGCCACATAAGCTCCCTGAAAGTAGACCCTGCCTATTCATCTTTATGTCACAACCCCTAACCAGTGTGTGGCACATAGAAATGCTGAATACCTGATTTGCACTATAAACATACATACCTGCATATTCGTAAGGCCTGGCCCGCCTTCCTGACAAGTCTGTGAATCTTACCTGGTAAAACACAGGGCAGAAGAAAATGTGACCTAGAGTTCAGAAGACCCACATTTGAATCCTGTCAGTTACTTCTTGGCTCATTTTGGGTCAATTGCTTTTTCTCATCTGCTAATAAAGGGTCTTGCCTAGATATGAATAAGATACTTTTCAATACATATTTATCTAAGTATTTTCAATACTATTTGTCTAAGTGTGACCTAAAATAATTCAACAAAATACCTTTTAGCCACTAAATCATACTGTAATTCGTTCTAGGGGTTTGCTCGTGGGTGCTATTTATTTATCAACTCAGATTTGGTCAGTTTGCATCACGGGTAACTCTTTTGGTGTCAGAGTTTATTTTTTTAAAAATTTTTATTGAAGTACAGTTGACTTACAATGTTGTGTTAGTTTCTGGTGTACAGCACAGTGATTCAGTTGTATATATATTCTTTTTCATATTCTTTTTCATTATGACTTATTATAGGATATTGAATATAGTTCCCTGTGCTATACATTAGGACCTTGTTGTTGGTCTATTTTATATATAGTATTTTGTATCTGCTAATCCCAAGCTCCTAATTTATCCCTCCCACACAGTGTCAGAGTTTAAACCAAAACCCAATGGCAGAAGCTAAAATGGAACCAAGTGTTGGTCATTAAGTTTCCATCAGTGCTTTGGACTTTGTTCTTTTCCCTCCTGGCCACTGTTATTTTTATGTGATAGTCTTCTCTGCCTTTTGCACAAGTCATTTTCATTAATACTCTTCATGAGTGAGTCAGATCATTAGGACTGGTTTGAAAAAATATTTTATTCTTTTTATTTGAAGCTCATGCTTTTGCTCTGTGGAGTTGAACGTAGGCAGTCATTTGGAGGATTCTTATTATTATCCAAGCAGCATGTTGTGGTTGACAGAGCAGTGGCCTGGGAGGTAAGGAATTTAGAATTGAGTTCTGATGTTGTCACTAAATAGCTATACTGATGTAAATTACATCATCTCATTGGGCCTCCACTTTCTCGCATATAAAGAACTTGGAAAAGAGTATTTTCTACCTGCAATACTTATTCCTCTATAATCCTGTCATAGAGGCAGTGTCTAGAGTATTTGTTGAAGGAATTAGGGAATTAATGAGATATTGCTGAGTTTGGGTTCTCTAGCAGACATCAAACCTAGAAAAGGGGCCATCTTTCTTAATGTGTTAACGGGCAAATACTGTTATCGTGCCATATTTACAATTATGTTAGAACGAATATGACTTTGGTGCTCATCCCATAAAATGCCTTAGGAACCACAAAAATCAACAGTCACCTTCGTTAGCTAGCTACTTCTGCAAGGCCCTACCCAGAGCTACTAGGTCAATCTAAACTACCATATACTGCATGCATATAAATTGCACATTACACTGTAAATGGTAAAATAAAACAGAACAAAACTCTTTTTCCCCATTGGCATTGATAGTCAACATGAAGTGACTTTGAACAAGCAACCAGGAAGAGTTTTATGACTCATAGGAACAAGACTTGTAGAATAAAAAAGTTCATGAGTCATTGAATTCAGTAACGTGCTTTGCTTATCAGAGTGCTAGGTTGGACTTGCTCTTTTATGCCATACTCACTATTTTTTCCTTTGGCGTCTAAGTAGAACATTATTGAAAAATAAATAGGGATGATTTTGCAAGGGTGTTTTCTGATTTGTTTCTTTCACTATAAATGGATTTCATTTCTCTTGTACTCAAATAAAATAATGTTAATATATTTCTCTAAACACTCTCCATTTTGGCAGGATTTCCTGTTCCAAAAATGCATTAGGGTAACCAAATAATTTCATTAATGCACCAGTAATTCCTGAGGTGATTTGGGGGCCTTATGTAGCTCTGGGGAGAAGGTATATTACTTCAGCTGTTTATGAGTACCATGAAAACTCATGACTTTGGAGCATAAAGACATTAACAGTTATAACTGATCCATTGAAGGAAATTTCACATTTAGAAATTTGGGTCATAGGATTTAACATATTTTCAAAATGAAAAATTAGAATACCCAACTAAAATTGGCTTAAATGTAATTAAGAAGGCAGAAGGCAGGGAAGTTCTAGAGTTGGTTAATCCAGCAGTTTCCTGACATTCATCTAGGATCTAGTTTTTCATCTTTCATCCCTGCCACCTGGGGTGGATTGGCCTCTACCCTCGTGATTGCAATATGGTTGGAGCATATTCAGGTGTCACCTAAC
Source organism: Balaenoptera ricei (assembly GCF_028023285.1). NCBI lineage: Eukaryota > Metazoa > Chordata > Mammalia > Artiodactyla > Balaenopteridae > Balaenoptera > Balaenoptera ricei. Next base: position 75,009,293 of record NC_082656.1, on the reverse strand, counting down.
AATGTCCAAAGCGTACCCATCCCTAGTAGAACTTCTCACATAGCTCACTGGCCAGCATTGGGTCTCATGCCCATTCCTGAATGAGTCATTTGCAAGGAAAAGTAATGGTAGTGATTGTCTTGACGTAATCAGCATTCACATAGTAGCACTAGGGAGGGCTTAATCTCCTCCAGCGGCACGATTCATACTCCTACTCACAATATCTTGAACAAAACTGAGGTTCTTTTAGAATTGAAAAAACGAGATAATGGCTGTTGGCAACAAGATCATCTGTCACACTTGTCAAATAACCTAACAAAATCCAGGAGTGTTTATTTCGGGATTTTGTTGTCATATATTTCTGGGGAATTACTTGGTAGTCATATATTTATTTGACTTAAAAATAAATAGTAGATGAGAGAGTTCATTGTTAAAATTATGTAACGTTTCTGATTTAGATCATATTTTTAGAATTCTTTTTCCTTTTATGTTCATGTGCTGTTTATTCAGATGAAAACAGTTGGAAGTACATGTACTTTTGATGTTGTTTACTTAAGCTTTGCGCTGCATAATATCAAGAGTAGAGAACAAAATGTGATGGGTTGAGTATCGCACTGACTTGATGAATGCTGAACTTACGAATACACGTGCCTTAGCTAGGGTGCTTAGGTAGGTAGAGAATAGTGGATATGGAAATTGATATCATTCCATGGTGACCATAATGGGCAATATTTATAATCTCACTTAGAGGTTTTCAATTCGTGCTTCATGAAATAATACAATTGTGAGGAGATGCTTCAGAGATTCTGCTAACACTGTTTTTGAACATATTTCAAAGCATATCTTTAAAATGTATTGAAAACTATAATAAATATCACAGTAATGCGTAATATATACAATTTTAATGTGTTGATCATCAGCTTGTGCTGCCGCTTAAATTATTTTTGGGGGCAAGCCTCTTAATAAATGACCCCAGACATAACTGTATGTAATTGATTTTCTTATAAGCTGTGATTAATTACAAAAGTTGTGACTTTACACTAGTTCATTCTTCTTAGGCTTGCACATGTCACGTGTATAAAAATGGTACAATTGCTACTACAGTATATGTATGCCTTGCTTAACTGAATGCCAGCCAAGGCTTAGGCAATTTGTGTCATAGGCTATGTAATACCATTAACTTATTGCAATGTAGATGGTTATGTGCATATTAAAGGTTTCGGGTATTTGTCTTTTGTGTTTATGACGATGTATTAGTTTACTAGGGCTTCTATACCAAAGTAACATAGATTGAGTGGCATAAACAGCCATTTATTTTCTTACAGTTCTGGAGGCTGGAAGTCTGAGATCAGGGAGCCAACGTGGTTGGGTTCTGGTGGAGGCCCTCTTCCTGGCTTGCAGATCCCGACTTCTCACTGTGTGCTCGCATGGTGGGTTGAGAGAGAGAAAAGAGAGTGGTCTCTGGTGTTTCTTCTTATGAGGGCACTCATCCCCTCATGTGAGTCCCATCCTCATAACTTCATCTAAACGAAATACCATAACATTGGGGGTTAGGGCTTCCACATATGAATTTTGGAGTGACACAAACATTTAATCCACAGCAGATGACAAAGAATTATACCAGATGATGGATATTGTAATGAATCCATTTTTAGAGACAAATTTTCCTGTCAGTCTTCTCAGAGGCTCCTGGATCACTATCATTGACGAATATTCTGTTTACAAGGCAAACTGTTAAAAAACTATTACAATTTACAAGTACTAACTTGAATGATTCAGGATTTTTCCAGTTCTTCACAACTAAGATCTAATACAGAAATAAACTGGAGGAATAGACAGAAGGAAGGTTGTAGTTTATTTCAAATTTTCTTATAAATATGGACCCTATTTTCATTTTTTTTTAAAAGATTTATTGATTGATTGATTGCTATGTTGGGTCTTCGTTTCCGTGCGAGGGCTTTCTCTAGTTGCGGCAAGTGGGGGCCACTCTTTATCGCGGTGCGCGGGCCTCTCACTGTTGCGGCCTCTCTTGTTGCGGAGCACAGGCTCCAGACGCGCAGGCTCAGTAGTTGTGGCTCACGGGCCTAGTTGCTCCGCGGCATGTGGGATCTTCCCAGACCAGGGCTCGAACCCGTGTCCCCTGCATTAGCAGGCAGATTCTCAACCACTGCGCCACCAGGGAAGACCCCTATTTTCATTTAACTTCAAAAATACCTGTCATAAGCATGTATATATACACAGTAAATTTATATTAATAAAATCCTTGAACCATTCTATATGCTAGACTTCTACTGATGATTTCTTTTCAATAAAACTTTCAATGTAGAACAATATATATCCTGATGTAATCAAGTGTTTTAGAAAGAAAATCATGGATAATGGTGAAGAAAAATAGAGCCCACCAGAGACTAAGTTGTAACTTAAGATCAGTGTGGATTGTTTTGTTCCTTAATCGTAAGATGCATGATACATACTGCTGTGGTTTTAAGACTTGAGGGCATTTCTCATGATGATCTGAACCACTTCTACTCTGTAAGAAGAAGCTATTTAGAGATAAACACTGCTGTCTTACAGGATCTAGGTAATCCTATGGAGTCCATAAAGTCAGGTGCTCCAGGTGTGACAGCAAGGACAGAGGAGGTACAAGGACCCTCCAGGCTAGATACTCAAGGCTCTGGAAGGAGCCATGCTGCCCCCTGTTGGCTGCACTCTCCATGGGCATCTCTGTTATCTCCCTAGGGTCCTCCTGTCTCCTTCTTCGCTTTGCTTTGGGATTTGTTAGGGAAATTAGATCCTAAGTCCTCCCTCCTCCCATTTTTTCTAGAACCATGCTAAACTCTACCAATGCATGGATTATTGGCCTCTACCGCCACATGAGATCCATTCTGCGCAAAAGAGAGGCAGTTTTTGTCTTGCTTTTTGGGAGCAGAGATCTTAAACACAGTGTCTTTGGGATTCAAAAATAATTTTGAGGTCAATATGACTATATCAAGTTAAGTAGAAGCATGGGTTAAAGCTTGACTGTTTGAAGCTGATTCTCAAATCCAGACACTACTGGGCATATAGAAACTTCTTTTGGTCTCTTCACTGGGTCGCTTTCTTATGATATTAATGTGTAGAATGAGAAACAAGAGTTTTTTTTTCTTTTTTTTTCCTGAGGAAGGATGAAATTGGTAATATTTTAGTAGATGGTCATGATTAGTTTGCAAATGTTTGCCGTACCCCTCAGTGTTTCTCTAGAAGGCTTGTTGACATTAAATATATATGTCAACACATATACACACTTATATATAACTTACTAACATATATTAACACATGTTTATCTATATAAACATGTTTATATATATATTAACACATGTTTATCTATATAACATTAGCACATGTTTATCTGTATATATTAACACATGTTTATCTATATAACATTATTAACATTATGTATACATATACCCTCTGGTATATGTGTCATATATTTACACACACACACACACAAGTGAAAAAGGCTGTGTAGGAGGAGTAATAGTTCTTCTTCTGTCACATGGAAGTAGTTTGTGCCTCCCTCTCCATACTTCTGAAAACCATTATACAAAAGAAATCCTATAGGACAAAGCATTTAAAAGCATTTGGTGGAGGAAACTCTACCCTGGGGCTCAGATTTGGAGACAAGCTCTTCCTAAGAAAGGATGCTTACTTAGTACTCCGTGGATGCCCATCAGTGGGAGGATAAATGGGTATTTGTGTCATAATTGCCATTTCCTGTGGATCTGTCCAGATTATGGGGATGAACCATGGTGGAATCTTAAGGTGGCATCAGGAGGAAACTGACAAAACCTGAAGCAAGAAGGGAAACAGGATTTGAGTACGAGAAAACATTTTCAGAAGGTATCAGATTTGTTGCTTGTGGAATGGAACATTAAACAAAGAATAAAAATATGCTTTTTCAGAGAGCAGCATTGGAAGGGACTAAGCTGAGCGATTCTATGAAAATCTGTAACTCCTTGTTTATAACTTTTAAAATTTGTGTTGTAGAGAAATTTCAGTAAAATGAAGGCAGCCTATATTTTGATACATTTTTGATGCTACCTGTGAATTAATGACCTGAAACATATCAGGAGGAAAAATTAAGATGTAAAAGGCATAGAAACTACCAACCTATCACAAAAGTGGCGCTTTCACTCTCATCACTAAGTCAAATCATTATACCGTCACTTCACTACCCTTTCTGTACCTTCAAAGCATAACAGCAAACTTTGTTCTCAGTTTGTCATATTCTTTTTCTTTTTTTTGTCTTGTTTTTATTTCCGGTAGAATCACTGGTTCTAGAAAAGCCCTCTTCCTTATAAAATAACCAAAAACAAATCAAGGGAGACATCACACCTGTCCACAGTTATTAGTACTTGTCAAACATCCAGGGTGACAAGATGAGGAAGGAGTGTTTGCATTTTCTGGGGAAGTTGGGATATTTTTTTTTTTCTTTCTTTCTTTTTTGTTTTTAACGAGTAAAACAGCTGTTGAAGATGGAGGTATTCTGCAAGTGTGACTCAAACACAGTATTGTGTGAAGATAGCAACCAAATCATATCCTATTTTTACCACAGTGCCTCATTTGCTAAGAAGAGAGGCAATGTATATCTGACTTACAAGATTTAGAATCGGTTTTGTGAACTGTATTGTGCTTGATGATTTTAGGAGAGAGTAACTCTAAGCATCCTAAGTGTGGTTTAGGCAACTGTGAATAGTTTTGCCAATTTGTGACATTTTTACCATGTTGCTGTAGCAGTATTTTTATGTTACCATATTTTTCGATAGTCATTTAACTTCAATAATTTTGTATATGTCTAAATTTTTATGAGCCATTGATATTTTTTATGCTCCTTGTATATGAATACTTTTGGGGGGAGAAAGAGGGAGGGGGAGAGAACATAACAAAATGGTCCATGGTTAAATGTGAGTATGTTTTGATTTTTCTTCTCAGATTTAAGGAAAACATGCAATATCTACATCTTAGTTCAGTCACTATTCGAAGTGTGGAATTTTGTCATTTTCAAGACCTTTCTTTTCCCACAGAAAGTCTTATTTGTGCCCTCTAGTGGTAGATGCATAAATTTTTGCAGTAAGTTAGAGAAACCTGACTTATTTTTCTTTGAGTGCATAATGATTCAGCATCTAAATAACTAAGTAATAATGCTAACACACAGAGAAAAATCTCATGTCATTGAGCTTGATATATTTTCAAAATGCATCAGAATTATGTATTGGAAAACTAAATCCACCATTTATCTAGCTAGACAAAGTTCTTAGATCACAAAAATGTATTGCCCCATGAAGTTTATGGTCCATTTGTCCAGCAAATGCTGGGATTCTTGGAGGAAAAGTAAGCACATTTTCCACCAATGCATTTTCTCTTTTTAGAATCCACCTTATAAGGACTCTTCTAAATTGCGGCATTAATCCATAACCTGTTTCTTATTTTTGTGTTGATGAGTATCCTTAAAGAGCTGCATGAAAAAGGGAACTGTCTTGTTTAACGTGGCAAGAATTGACTCTGACAGAAAATACCCACGTAGAACTAGATCCTGGCCTCGTGGCTCTACTAGACTTCTGCTGGGTTGATGCTTAGTTCTTCCTCTTCTTCCTGAAACTCCCACTACCTCCATTTGAAACATCCATTTTCTTACATGACCAAAGTTGATTGGTCCAGGAATGAACTCGTTTTCCAAACCAAGCCAGCTAGAATCCTCTCCTGGGGTTTTTGACACTAGAACTGAGAAAGGGAGTAAGTCTCTTTCTAGTACAGGAGGCCCTCCAACATAGAGAAAATGTCGACCGCCATGTTTACTGCTAGATTTTAGTAAGAGATGGGGAGTCAAAGATGGGGAAAAGAGTCTGGGTGACATTTCTACTCCTGGTTTCTACTTTTACTGAGATCCAGCTGTCTGCCCTTCCCATAATTCTGAGTGTTGTTTTGTTTTTCGGTTTTTTGGGGTTTTTTTCTGTTGTTTAATCCATCCTTGGATTTTGTAGTGCAATAAATGGTTAGTTTCCCTTAGGTAAGTTTGATTTTCAGTTTAGCTCCGATCGCTTTTCACCAGACTAGTATGGTAATACTACTGGGTACACTGTCAGTTTTTCTGCTCAAATTTTCTCATAACCCAATTTATGGAGGGAGCATTGAGAGGGAAATAGAGTTTCTGTGAAAGTAGCAGAAAATTGTGACCTCTTCTTCAGTATGGGGGTTTATCAAGTCTAATTTCTACTCCTTTACCCCTAATTAGAAGCACCCTATCTCTTTTTTAAATATATAGTGTATTCCTACTTTTTCACTCTCGCTTACCAAGACTACATAATACTAAGTTACAGGCACGCTACAGTCCATTCACAGCAATGTGTTACCTCTCCCCAGTAATTTTTCAGCCTTTTATCTCTAAAATTCAGGAATGATAAACTTTGTCTTCTTTTGAAGTAATTTTTGAACGTAGATTTTGTGAAGTATAGAAACCTTTGGGTGGGTCGAGGGCATACTTCTTTTGCTTTTGAAATGATCCAACATCCCACTTTGCGTATAGTACAGAGAATAACATTGATAAGTTTGGGTGAAATATAGAGCAATATTTAGTGTTATATGCTAGATGCTGTGTAATCATTTTATTTGTATTAAGTTTTAATTTTTACAATATCTTTTCAAGGCCTCCATTATTTTCCCCATTATAGATAAGCAAATGTGGAGAATTTGCCCAGCCCTGTTTCCAAATATTGCTACCCTGTCATAGTTTTTCTCCAAAGCACCAAATGTGGATGAGTGATCAGTTTAGAGGGGTCTTGAAGAGTTTGACCTAAAGCTGTCACCATAAAGTTGATGTTGCTTTAAGATGCGAATATAATAAAATTTCTGTGAAAATGTCACTCCACTAAGGTTCATACAAGACAGTTACAATAGAATGAAAACTATTATGCAGATTAGATTCTCTTGAAAGGTAAGCCATGCTTACCCGTGACTTGGTTTATAGCAGGCTATCAGGCTGAGCCTGAAAGGATGAATTAGTTCCCATAGCTGGCCAGCCCTGAGAGCCAGCCTGCTGTTAAACGCTTTGTGGGGCAGAAACTTCCCAGTCTTTGCTTATTTCCTCCCATAACTAACTACACTTCAGTGGTCTCACTCCTCTGCCACAGTACCCTCTCACTCTGGTAATTTAGAGCCTGTTCTGAGTTCCTTTCTTCCCATCTTTACCTCAAATGCTTCTGCCCCAACCCCTTAACAATAATCAAGCCATCACTCACGGGGTATATCTCCTGGAACATACCCGGTGATGACAGCGGACAACTTCTCTGGATTAACAATAATCATCTTATCATTTGTTAATCACTTTACTAAGCACTTAACATATTTTATCTCTAATTTTCACACCAGCTCTACAGGGTAGGTGCTTTTTCCATTTCATAGATGAGGGAACTGAGACTCGAATGAGTTATGAGCTTTCAAACTCCTCCAGTTTCCAACGTGGAAGAACCAAGATTCACACTCAGGGCCGTTCATCACAGGGACTGTTCTGTCTTGATAATGGTAACCACCTCTGCTTTTTTTTTTTTTTTTTAATTTATTTTATTTAATTTATTTATTTTTGGCTGCGTTGGGTCTTTGCTGCTGCTCGTGGGCTTTCTCTAGTTGCAGTGAGCGGGAGCTACTCTTCGTTGCGGTGTGTGGGCTTCTCATTGCGGTGGCTTCTCTTGTTGCGGAGCGCAAGGCATGCGGGCTTCAGTAGTTGTGGCACATGGGCTCAGTAGTTGTAGCTCGCAGGCTCTAGGGCGCAGGCTCAGTAGTTGTGGTGCACGGGCTTAGATGCTCCGAGGCATGTGGGATCTTCTCAGACCAGGAATTGAACCCGTGTCCCCTGCATTGGCAGGCAGATTCTTAAGCACTGTGCCACCAGGGAAGTCCCACCTCTGCTTTCAAAAAAGGTCACAGGTGACATCTGAATGCACTGCATAGATGGAGCTCACAGCCAGGCTGTCAAAGGGAATTCTACATATTGGGGAATAAGAACCATGTGACCTTTGTCTTACAAGATGAATAGTGATAAATGATTCAGAAGCACATGGACCTTGGGAAGATTTGAGTTTGATCATAGATCTTGGAAAAATTATGAAGTAAGGATTGAAAAACTAAAAAGTGGTTTAGTGTATTAAAAACAATATCAGTTACAGTCATTTACGTAAGCTGCTTACCTTTTATGCATAATTCCCATGTTTCACGGTAACTATGCTTCATATAATGGCACAAGCCATCCTTGGGTTTACTGCTAGGAATTAGCTGCCTTTGAAGTGGGCCCTTGTACTCTATTCAGAAACGAGAGTCCGGTGTCTTTCTGCTCTGGAGGGCAGGCACCCAGCTCGCCAGTGTTTTTTCCTCGTAAACATGTAGGCTCTTTTCCTTAATTCCCACATTGTAGCGAGCAATGAGAAGTTATGGAAGTGTTTCAGGGTAATGGGGACAGAAGGACAGCAGAAGGAATATCTTCCGCCTTGTGTCCTATCATGCTACCTTGCGCATCTTGCGACTTGCTCCATGTGGCGGCGGCAGCCCCCTTTCCACCATAAGGAGTCCTCAGCGTTGCAGCGGCGGGGTCAACGTGAAATCCCAGTCCCAGACCAAGTATTTTTGTCCCTCGTTACCCCAGCCTAAGGCCCCCCTCCCACGTCACCATATCTTATCCCAGGACTGACAGCTTTCACTGATTAACGCTGACACCGTTATTCCTTTCGGACAAAAGCCTCACCCTGCCTGAGGGTTGTGACCTGACCTACGGCCCTAATAAGACAATAGCACAATGGTACAACATCTGTACAATTTTCAAGATCTGTGTTATTAGATTTGAAGGGTACTGATGTGTGGTGACTGTACAATCCATTCCCCAAATCAAGACATTTTGAGAGTGAAATCAAGGCTATTATTAACTATGCCAGGACAGTAAACAAAAAATGGGATGTATGCATCACCCTACAGATTTGGGGAGTTAATAGTCCACAACAGGTGGGATTGCACCAAACTTGAGTCCATTCCTTCCCAAGAACTCCTCATTTAGTATTTAAAAATAATGGAGTCCAGTCTTATCCAGACACATCAAGCATCTGAACAGATAACTTGGTTGCATATTATTTTATTATGACGGAGCAATCCACGATCTAGACAACTGTATGATGCCTCCAGGTTTCCCTGCTCAAATAATTTTTTTGTTTATCCAGAGAAAGCACTATTTGGTCATAACTTTTGGTTTTTAGCCTTTGTCAGTTATCTTGATTTGGTTGCCAAGAGAGATAGATGCCTGAGATGAGGTTGCTTCAACATAAATACATTGTGACCATTGGAAAAACAATTGAAAAATCAAGTTTATTAAAGAATGCTGGACAGAAGAGAAATGGCTGTATACCTGTGTAATCGCACAGTGAACCGATGGCACCGCATTAGCATCCAAAAACTTAGCAGAATTTAGAACTGACCTCATTGCTGTTTCTAAAATATAATGGGCAGAGTGGCCTAATTTCAGATTCTTATCATTGTGACAAATTTTGTAAATGTTGTTTGCCTGAGGAATCTAATGTCCCAGGGCTTATCCTCACTGTGATCAAGTCTCCAGACCTGGTCCATTAGCCAAGTATGGGAGGCAGGAAGGGAATGACTCTGAAGCATTAATTTATTTTTATATGGAATAAGCCCCAATGTAAGTGAGCTCGTTCAAATAGCAATCATGGAGAAGGATATGTTACTTTTTTGTTTTTTGTGGTTTGGTTTTTATTTTTTGGCTACCTGGACACAGTAAGTTTTCTTATTAACATCAGTCATCGTTACTTTGGATTATTTCGTGTGTTCGAGCCTGTGGACTCACCTTGTCAACCTGAGCTTTTTCTTCTTCGAATTTGTTTATGTAAATCTGTGGGCTGGTTTATAGCTAGGCTTGCTGCCGATGTTGATCCTAGGAAAACTAATTCTTCCTGCAGGACCATTCTGGTTGCTATAGTGCTTTTTGCAGTTAAAGCTTTTTGAATAAGAGGGCCCATTTTCAAGCAAAGCTGTGGCTGTACCGGAGCCGATTATTTTCTGTGGACTTTTTTTCCTGCTGCTAATACGGAAGACAGGTTAGTCTAACAGCCATGAGCGCAGACTTGTAATGAGACTGCCTGAGTTCAGCCTTCAGCTCTCAGCGTGACCTTGGGCCTGCTGCTTGAACTTCCTGTGCCTCAGTTTTCTCATCTATAAAACAGGAGTAATAATGATAATAATAGTATCTACTGTATAGGGTCGCTGTATTGCATGACCTAAAACACATATAGTGGTTAATACAGTATCTGGAGTCTGATAAATGTCACCTGTCAGCGTTTGCATTCCAGATATGAGTAAGATTTTTATTGTTAAGATGCAAAATGCTACAGATGGAGTGTTGAATTTTAAAAACTATCATTGGATAAAGAGTTCTGGGTCTTACTATGATATATTTCACTTTTGGAGATCTTAGTTCTTTCGGAGAACACAGCTCTGCAAAGCAAATGCATTGACACGTGTAAAATAAGAGAAAAGAATTACAGCCAAAGTCTTATTTAAAATTCCCCTGGAAATGAGCTTCAAATCCCACATGTAGAAAAGTACTGTTTACAGGCAGTTTTCCAAATATCATAGACTCCGTTATAGAGCTGCCATCCAAAGTCCTGGTATCTTATTCATTTTTAACTCTTGTCATGCTACTTGTAATAAGAACAGCCAGTTAAAGGAATTCGAATGAAAATTCAGCTTATAGCTCAGATAAAGTTTTCATGTAATTGCTTTCCCGCACGTTCAGTATTTGTCCACATGACATGTAGAAACTAAATGCTGTGGAGCTTTCTCATAGTGCAAGTGGACTTCGTTTTAGATGTGACTTGGCACCAGGTCTCAGTTCGATCAGATGGAAGCAAAGATCCTAAGAAGAGACAACTGTCTCGTTTTTCCGGTGTGCATGGCAACAGTTTCTAGGACTTTTCTTCTGTGATTTGCTCATTCAGAGACACTTGGCCTGAGGATACATTGAAGAGGTTTGAGTTGAAGAATTTAGTAGGTCCAGGAAACATTTGTGCCAACAGAGATTTTTCTTTTATTTAATGTTAAAATTCTTAGTTTAAGCAACTTTGTAAAAAGATAATCACAAACCATTAATTTTGAGCTCCTCCATTTCAGATGCCATTTCAGTCATTATTAAGGAACATTCATGACTTCATATTGCTGAGTTTCAGCATGGTGCCCCAAACAGCCACTATCAATTAGCCCAACTTGTCAGTTGAGAGGAAACCTCTTTGCCACGTTATGCTGTAAGTTTGTTCCCACAATTTCTACACCAAGGTGATTAAGATTATTAACTCTGTCACGTGCAAAGGCATAAGTCCTAAGGCAGGCTAAATAACATTTGATGCCGATAATTACTTTAAATACTGAGTTCCATGGGAGTATATATCTGTACCTGTGGGAAGATGCCAATCATAGGCACTGCTTTTCCATCCATTAGACTTGATTACCTGGAGGTGGCAGATATATGCTTGTGTCATTCTCTGAGCACATTCAGTAAAGCTCACAGCGTGGCCCCCTTCATAATGCAGTGCACCTGCATTTTTCTGATGAGATTTTCGTCTTCATGCAGGCAGGGCTATGTCTTATTTGTCTGTGTTTGAAACTCAAGGTTTAGCCCTGTGCCTTGTTCAAGGTCTGCAGACAACATATGTGTTTAGATGTAATAAACACTACATCGAGAGAAGAAAGATGACAAAATAAACAGAATTTTTTGTTCATGGTTTTGTTTTTGATGCTTCAGACATATGCTTACTACCTGCATCTTTCAGAAGGAGATCAAGGAAAGCTGTTTTCCCGTAACAGATAGTAAGGAAACATGTAAACAGTCCATTCCCTGTGTACACGGGCTAGGCTGCCTTGTGCTCGTGACGTGGGTATTAACCTCCACCTGCTGAGACCAGGGAATTCTAAACAAGGCAGCCCCTGGCTGATGCTGCTGTATGACAGGAGCTAAAAACACGCTTCTGATGAGCCTGAGTGAAACTGTTAGCTGATTAATCCTGCTTCAAGTCAATTGTCAGCTAACAATTAATGGATTAAAGATGTTGGGACTGTTTTAACTAGATAATCAATCTAGGGAATCACGATTGATACATTAGAATTAACGTTCTTCTCTTTCTTTGGGAAATCCTGCCTTCTCAATTTCCATTTCTATATAAATCTCTTAGTTTATGTGTTATTCTCCATACGAGTCTTTTTATCATATATTCAATCTTCTACAGTATATGTGGGTAATATATATTTCCATAATATATACATTTCTATAATACCTATGCAGACATGGACACATATATACAAATATTATAGAAGACTGATTGGCATGGTCTAAATTATAATCCATTTCATAAGACTTTCATAAGTGTGATTCTCTTTTATTCCTTAAAGTATAAACAACCATATATGTATATATCTATTTCTTTACAAATTTGTTTAATTAGGAGAAGTAATCCCAACCTGGTCATATTATTCTAAATTTTATATAATAACTATGAACAAAGAACTATTTGGAATAGTTTGTCAGGTTAAAAGCACTACAGGCATAGAATCACAAATAAAAATAATTATTTTAAAATAACACTTCCATTAAAATATTATAGTGCTGCACTGGTGGGAAATTGTTGATGAAAAATAAATGTGTTGAGAGTAGAAAATAATGGTCAGTGATTCATTTCAATGTAATTGTAGGGGCTAGAATAGAAAGGCCTTCTGTTTTGATGGTTTTGATAGCAGATGTTTCAAAGCTCCCTGCTGGCTATGTTTTCAGGGATAAATGTAACTGCTCAAATGGAAATGTATTTAGGTCAACAAAACACCTGAAAGTCTTTTTAACAGTTCTACCAAATGTTTCATTGGTCACTTTTAGGTTTAAATAAAGGCTAAGTAATGTGATCTGTAGCCCAAATAAACCCTCTTAGGAGACAGAAAAACTGCTTAAACTGCTTATAAAGAATTCCTAGAGTCTGTGTATATACATCTATCTGTCTGTCATCTGTTTCTTTAATTTGGACCTCAGATTGAAATAATCATGCCTTGACTTTACTAGGTCTGTGTGAAAAACTGTCTTTGTAAGGTCCTTTATCTATCTGTCTATCTAACTATCTATCTGTCTCATCTATCATTATCTATCACCTGTATCTATCCTCTATCCAATTTATCCAATCTATCATCTGTCTACTTACTCCTTGTTATTTTCTCCTAATATACACATTAAATGTCCTTAAATACACCAATATGTAGTGTTTTGTGTATATATGTCTTAAATTTACAAAACTAGTATTGTGCTATAGATTTTTGTCTCTGTTTTCTTTCAGTGTTATCTGTTTTATGTCTTGCCATGTTGCTTCTCTCTTCTGAGTACTATTCTAAAATGGGCTACCAGTATATTCTACCATTCAGCCCCCTACTATTGCAATGGTTTAGTGCCTTTGCGAGAGGGCTGGATTTGATGTGGACACCAGTCACATCTTTCCTAAGGAGATGCTGGCCGCTATCACCTTGGTAGGAGGTAGGGCTGCTGATGGCAGGGCTAGAACTGGAGCCAGGTGTGAGGTGGGGCTTCCCCCCCTGCTCAGTGGCCATCACTGCCCTGTCGGGGTGGGGTCCGATCCCAAGTTGCTGGAGCAGAAGCCCTGAGGGTCGGCCTGAGCCTGGCTCAGTTCCCTTTAAGTGTGTGCTTTCCCCTGTCCCAGCGCTGGCACGCTTTCCCCAGAGCGGGGGAGTGCTGAAGCAAGGGGGGCTCTTGCTTGTGTCAGCTGCAGACAGAGGTTCGAGCTGTCTCCTGTGTGCTGCCTGTGCAGGGGCCAGCAGCTGTTTCCCTCGTTCTGCGCGGACACAGCCGCAGGTCCAAGTCGCCTCTGTCCCTCGCAGCTGCCCACACCCCCAGCCTCCGCTGCCTCAGCCCTGTTGTGGAGCCGCGCCACAGGGCAGCTGGGGCCCACATGGACTCGTGGTGCGTGTGAGCTCTGGGGGACTGACCGCCGTCAGAGCTCTGGGCTGCTTCTGATGCACTGCTTGAGTGTGTGTCAATGACCGCACTGCCGCTGGCTCCCCCCCCCCCCCCGCCCCCAGATGCCGCCCCAGGACCCAGGCGCCTCTGCTTCCCGCGGCTGGGCTTTCTCCCTGGTCATGGCAGCCCCAGATCCGTGAATAAGTGAAGCTGGAGAGTCTGCTTGGCCTGCGTTGGGGTGGGCTTGGAGGCGGGCACAGGATGCCGGCAGCCACTGGGGCAGTCCTCAGCCCAAACTCCCCGCCCTGCCCCAGGGCTACTCAGCGCGCAGGCGTCTCACAAGTGGAGTCCAGGCTTCCCCCAGGCCTCCTGTTTAGTCCCAGCGGTCCTCTAGGCAGCCAAGGGGGCTCGTCTTCCCTGTGTGGGATCCCAGGACTGGGACACCCAATCTGTGGCTTCAGCTGCTCGCTCCCCAGGACGGGTCTCTGCCCGTGTAATCTCCCTTTTCTTCTGACTCCTCTCCCAGGGGCACAGGTCCCGACCTGATCGCTTTTCTTCCCTTCCTACCTGCTTACTTGTGCATCTTTCTTATAGCCTTGGTTGTACCGGAGTCTTTCTGCCAGTTTCCAGTAAGCTTTCCGTGAGAATTGTCCCACGTGTAGTTGTATTTTTGATGTGTTCATGGAGGGAAGTGAATTCTGAGTTCTCCTACTCTGCCATCTTGATCGATTTCCTAGAGGTTTTATATTAACCTGTTTCACCTTCCACGCCACATCATCAGTTGCCGAAAGGAAAATTAGACCATAAAGATTTGTTAAAATACTGTTATGCATATCATACTATACTATACTACGCAAAATCTATTATACAAAGAAACAGTTCAAATCCATTTTATAATTCTATAATAGGAAGTAAGACTCAACGAGCAAATAGTTTTTCAAGTGCTTATTTCCTTTATTGGGTACAAAGGCCAACTTTCTTGTCCTGCCATCCAGCAGTCTTCTGGAGGGAAGATCTCCAGAGCCAGAATGGCTAGTGTCCGATGGCTGATGGATACACACATACATCAACAGGTATAATGAACCAACATTTTCTTTCTAACTATACTAATTTGAGGACTAGTTTTCACACATTAGTAAGTGAAGTGTTTTGTTTATTACTCTTTAAGAAGTAATGCTATGATTCTAAATGATAATGCATAGCAGAATGTTAACAATGGCTATCTGTAGGCTGAGGAATTATGAATAACTTTCTTATACTTTTCTACGGTTTTCTAAGATTTTTACTATGAGTATAAATTATTTTTATAATATGACTCCACACATAATAAGAAGAGTCAATAAAGCTTTCCAGTGTGGCCAAAAAAAATAAAATAAAATCTAATTGGCTAATGAATTGGAGAACTAGCTTGACAACCTTAGCAAAAGAAGTTATTATTAGGAATACAATGGGGGTAGTTTGATCAAGTTTACATATTAAACAATAATATCTGAGGGTTTAGTTTACCAAAAGAAGAAGGAATCAATAGTTTAAAAATTTTAAAAAGAGATGAACTAAAAATAATAGCAACATCTCATGGAAATATATGGTTATTTTATTCTATTTTGAATTATGGGAATTTCATGTAGTTTGCTGAACTTTATAAACTTAACCTGGAGAAACTGAGGCATGTTCTGAATACTAAAGTAGTAAGATAGTATTTCTAGAGCAAAGGGTAAAGGAATTACTGTTTCTAAATACAGAGAAAAAGAAGCTAAAAATAACATTTACTATCATAAACTTTCTTTTTTCATATAAATTTATTTTTTTTTTTAATTTTTGGTTGTGTTGGGTCTTCATTGCTGTGCACGGGCTTTCTCTAGTTGTGACGAGCAGGGGCTACTTTTTGTTGCGGTGCGTGGGCCTCTCATTGCGGTGGCTTCTCTTATTGAGGAGCACGAGCTCTAGGCAAGCGGACTTCAGTAGTTGTGGCACACAGGCTCAGTAGTTTTGGCTCGCGGGCTCTAGAGCACAGGCTCAGTAGTTGTGGCACACAGGCTCAGTAGTTGTGGCTCTCGGGCTCTAGAGCACAGGCTCAGTAATTGTGGCGCACAGGGCCTAGTTGTTGCGCGGCACATGGGATCTTCCTGCAGCAGGGCTCAAACCCGTGTCCCCTGCATTGGCAGGCGGATTCTTAACTGCTGTGCCACCAGGGAAGTCTCTACCATCATAAACTTTCTATTCCTAAAATGGATGCCAAAGAATTTTTTTTCTCTGAACACGTTATAAACACAGAAAATGGAGCAAAAACAAATGGGCTCAAGAGAAAGCTAGAGATGGTAGAAAAAGATAAAAGGAAAATATGGGAAACCTCAAACTGGTAAAAGCAAGGAATGTGCTAGCTCTCCAGCTCTTGGAAGAGAAGAGAAAAAAATCTGTCCAGCATATCAGAGAACTGAACAGATGACCACTACAAAATGTTTCTAGATCTGATGCTATGCTGGTATATTCTAAGCGTAAAAGGAATTCTGCTTTCCCTTTTGTTTTAAATCTCTTTAATTTTAGCAAATGCCAAAAAAATCTATTAGTACAGAAAATTGGCCTTTTCCTCCCTAATTTCATAGCTGGATGTTCCATAATCTTCTACTTTTTCTGTAACAGAACCTCAATATGGCTACACCTCAACATTTCTCTCTTCTTCAGAGTGTAATTATCTCCATTTTATTTTTGTTTATTTAGTCATTTAAAATTGTTTTTGGCTGTGCCGAATGGCACATGGGATCTTCGTTCCCCGACCAGGGATGGAGCCCCACACCCCTTGCATTGGAAGCACAGAGTCTTCACCACTGCACTGCCAGGGAAGTCCAATTATCTCCATCTTAGTGGTCAAAATTAATGTTCTTTTAAAAAATTCCACCTAATTTTCCATTCTATAAATTACATTTTCCTATACAATCTTTTGTCCCAGATCCACACTTAACAGTCCACAGTAATTTTTCCAGGTTTCTTTTAGTAACCTAGTTAGTACTTTCAAATGGGACAGCTTTTTAATTTTTAGTGATTGTTAATTAATATTACTTTCTATTCTTCGCTCTTTTTATAACACATACCTTGTTCCCAGAACTTACCTGAGGATGAACAGTTCTATTTCTTGCCATTTTCATGTCGCCATTCTTTCTTATTCCTGCCCCAATGCTCTTCCCTGGATTTTGGAGAATAAGGCTGGAGCGTACCTTTCATCAACATGTAAATCTACATCTCATTCTATAGGTACTTTGCATTCTGGAGAAGTCTTGAGTTATCTTAAGTGTGGCAGTATTTTCATTAACCAAGGTCACTGTGTGTATGTTTCTAGGTCTGAAGCACTTCCACTTTAAAATATTTAATTCACACAAAGGATCGTTGTTCTTGTTTCATGCTTATTATGTGTATAGGCTTGCAGGAGTTTAAAAAAAATAAATCAAACACCGTGAGTCTCAGCGTACAAAGAATTTAAAATCTGGTTTGGGTTGGGGTGGTGGATTTATCAAAAATCAGTTACCTTAAAAACTGTTGATGACATCAGCTACATATGATACAAAAACTCTTTTAAAAATGTAGAGCAATATGAAAGTAGAAAAAATAATGGGGATCATGGACCCTATCTAGGGACTTTGAAAGCTCTTCATATTATTTGAATTTGGAAAATCAAGCAAAGCTTTGATCATCTGGCTATTAAAAATTTTGTTTATTACCATTTCTATTTTGTCTACTACTTGTTCTGAATGATAGTGTCTCTTGAGAAAAATCAATTTTTATTTAATCTTTCTCTCTGGACTAGATTCCTATATCAGCAGCATTATATGCATTTAAATTAATTGCTCTCATTCTTTAATATCTTATTCTTAAGCAAAAGTTCATGTTCTAACTTCATTCAATTATTGATTAACCTTGCATTCTTCCTCCTACCATCTTTGTCATTTTACTTAGCAAAGTGCTTAAGAGAATATGTAGCTGCTTCTCAATCTAGTAGCAGACATGGTTGGCTGCATATGACCTAGAAAATTCTGTTGCAGAACCTGATTTTATGACCTTCAGCTAGTTCTTTAATCTTTCTGTGCTTTGGTTTCAGTATTCTTACGGATCAGCTACTTGAAATAGAGGTGTTGTCTTAATTAGTTCATTCTAACCAGGCTCTGTCTATCTACAGCTCTCCAGCTATCATCTATCTATGTACCTGTCTGTCATCTTTTCCTCCCCCTCCTCATTCTCCTTCTTCTTCATCATCTCTATATATAATTTTTTTGTAAGGGCTACATTCCTTAGAACCAAATCACAGTTAATTTGATTACTTGGGTCCTGAGGCAATCTGGTTAAATGACTTTAAGGGGTGACTCAGCGTCATTTGGTGGGTAGGAGGATGGGCTTTAGAGTCAGGCAGCCTAAGTTCAAACACATGCCACCTCTATGGACTCCAGCAATGTAGTTAAACTTTCTCCTTAGCTTCTGTAAAGTGGAAATAACTATCTCAGAGTTATATGGGGGGTCAAATGCATTAATAAATATGAAACATTTAAAAGAGAACTTGGAACATTTAAGTCTTTAACCAATATTTGCCATTGTCATTATTGAAAATATTTATTTCAAAAGTAATTTTAATAATCTTTCTAAAACCAAAATGTTCACTTTCCTGCCAGAGTATATGCAATCTAGGGGATATAACTAAATCTTTTTCTTACCATCAAAATGCTTATAAAAAGTTGCATTTTGATTTTCAGCAATGTAAAATGCTACCAAATAATCAAGGTTCATAACAACTGAAAGATATCCATTGAATTTAGCAGTAAGGTGAAAACTAGAAATCTTGCAGGGAGATCACCTTAAGAGGTAAAAAGTGCTTTCCCCATTGAACATATGGAAAGACTCACCATGTACAGTGAGATACTCCTGCTATCATATCTGTAAAAGAGGAAAAAATGGATGTAGGCAAATGAGATTTAGGGGCTTATTGTCAGGAAACTGTGAGATGAAGGGTTAGGGTACCAGCTGTATGTCTGATGGTGGGGACGGGATGTGCTGAGAGTTTCCAGAGAATGAAGGAAATTTGAAAAGCTATAATGGGTAAGAGGAGAGAGTGCCAACTGAGACCAGAAGTCCTGCTACCAGTATGTGGACTGAATATAAAAATAACAGCCTGGTATATTACTGGGAAACTAGAAAATTCCAAAATATATAGAAGTCATCAGTGTGTTAGCTGACATTTTGCTTGGGTAAGCTTGTGAATAAATTAAACTGCTTTTTAATCTGTTGTTTGAAATGCAAAAACATCCCAGGGGAACAGAACTCAGGAGGCTAGTATAGCCCGTGGATTTGTTGCAGTTGCAAACACTATTTCAGTCATTAATGGCTTCTCATTTTGTCTTGGTCGATTTACATTTGATTGCATTCAATTGAAATATAACTTTTAAATGACAAAAATGATTGCCTTGGCAAAAAAACAGTTTTCTTAGACCCCCCTAAGACAAGCTATACTGACAACTTTATTTATGTTAGACATTGAGAATTCGATGTTTAGTTGCCTTTAAGCCCAAAGAGATTAGGAGCTTGATGATATTCACAGTCTGTTAGCTGTGTTCTGAACCCACCTGATAAAGCAAAAGTGGTTCCATTACATTCTTGGTCTGAATTCAAAGACATCCTCTCCAGTCTTATAGGAGTATTTGGGTATGTACAATTTATACATTTAAGAATATTTTCAGGGAAAATGCAGGATGTATTAATTAACATAAGCAAACATTTCTACCTGAATACTCAACAATCTATAGCATATAGTTTTCAGCAACAAAATATGATCACAAATGGAAACTAAATTAAAAAAATTTTCTTGGGAAATAAGACTCCAAGGATTAAATTTTTCTCCTGTGCTAATTTATCATTATAATTATTAGTAGTAAACAATGAACCAAAATAGGATCCTTTAAAAAATTTTTGTGATTACTGATAAATAGATTTTTTTTTTTTTTTTTTGGGTAAATAGAAAAACTAAGTTTGTTAGGTGTTCATATCTTCCTGAGATGAATGGGGTGAGAGTGGTGAAGGTACGGTCCCTTGGGCAAAAGGAGATTTTGCCAACACCAGTATTTTGGATTGTCCCTTGACCAGATTTTCTGTTGCTAGGCAATGTACCACAGTAATGTTCCTGGTCAGTGAAAGGTATGCTTTTCCTTTGTGAAGTGGGGGAAGCCTGTTTGTGGGAGGGGGAGGTGGGCAAGCAGATTAGACTGGGCATGAGTGCTCCCAGACAGGTGCTGTCTGAGGCAGAAGAATTTTAGAAGGAGTTCCCATGGAGGCTGAGGATTTGGACTCTGATTCCCTTAAACCATCAATTCCTGAGTACCTTGGAAAGTGCTTGCGTATGCCCTGGGATACGCATTCCCTAATTTATTTTTATTTTTTATTTTTAAAAACATTTATTGTAGTATAGTTGATTTACAATGTTGCATTAGTTTCAGGTGTACAACAAAGTGAATCAGTTGTACATATACATATATCCACTCTTTTTTAGATTCTTTTCCCCATATAGGCCATTACAGAGTATTGAGTAGAGTTCCCTGTGCTATACAGTAGGTCCGTATGAGTTATCTGTTTTATATATAGTAGTGTGTATAGATCACTTCTCTATGGTACATAAGCCACAAGGCAACGCCATGCTGTACTGTCAAATCTCTTACAGCTATTATACTGCTAACCAATTGTTCTAAAAGCCTCATTTCAGCCAGGGCTCTGGAAGGAGTCTTTGTCGGAAGTGGGCGAGGCAGAAGATTGTCTGAGAACTCACACCTGTGCTGCTTGCAAAATTATTTTATCTTCTGGTGAAAGCTACTGTCCAATAGGACCACGTATATCTACGTTTTCTCCCTGTTCCCCTGGATCCCAGCTTCTGAATCCCTCAAACGGACAGAACTCTCTCTGATAGATCTGTCTGTTGTAAAACTATACACTTACTGACATGTTTAAATCGTAATTTTCATAATCATGACCTCACAGCTTAGCCATACACATGGGACTCTCATTGTACTAGATTTTTAGTTTCTTGGTGGTTCTCTTAAGTTTTTTATTCAGTTGTTTAATGTCATTGCTTTCCATATCTATCCTATATCCCCCCCCCCCTGCATTTTATACTATGTGCCTCTGCAGTTTTCTGTGTCACCTCTCTTCTTGATGAATCATCTCCTGGTGGGATTTTGTTTGGCTATCCAAAGATCTGCTTTATGGCGAGTTGAAGGAGTGGCTTCCCCAGGAAGGCAGCCTGAAGATTTGACTCAAGCAAGGCACCAGGAGGTCTGGGGAGCTGTCTTTCGGACTTGGAGATGCCAAGTCAAGTGAGGCTGGGCGGCAGGAAGGTGGCGTATGGAGGGAGAGGGCAAGGCACAGCGCGGGCTCTACAGTCACTGTCTGTACAGTATCACAGGGAAGTTTCTTCAAAATACTAATGCTCAAGCCTCATCCCAACTAATTTGAATCTTTGTGAGTGGAACCTCATGTCTGTATTTCTTCTGGCTTTTTATGATGAAAAATTCCAAACACACAGAAGAGTTTAAAAACTGGAAAATAAGCATCTTTATTCACTATTCAGTTTTGATCATCGTTAACATTTTCTTATATTTGGGATATGTACATGCATGCATGGGAACTCATGTATGTGTGCACACACACATTTAATAGATAACATATATGTATAAATTTACATTTATAAATCTATAAATATATCAAGAGATAAACTTGTCAATATATATATAAGTATATAAATAAATTATATATAAATGTATATATGATATATATCTTCATCTAATGTGATCATAGATCATTAGTCTTCCTAAGAAACTCCATGTCATCTAGTATTCGGTCTATATTCGGATTTCTGTCTTGTGTTTCCTAGCTATTTTCAATCCAGGATCCAATCAGATTTCATACATTGCATCTGGTTATTGTGTCTCATTAGTCTCTCCCAATCTAGAACTGTCTCCCTAACTCCTCCCCACCCCATGATATTGTCTGTTTAAAAGAACTCTCCAGTTGTCTTGATCAGTACCCACATTTGAGATTGATCTGAGTGCTTTCTCAAAGTTTTTGCTAATTTGTTCCTCTACCCTTGTATTCCCTATAACAAGGAAGTTAAGTCTGTTGCTTGATTAGATTCAGATGAATTAGATTCAGTTTTTTGTGAAGGATGCCTCATAGGTGATGCTGTGGACTTCATACTGCAACACATCAGAGGCCCATGAGGTCACTATTATTGATGCTTAAGGTGATGATTGTCAGATCTTCCTTTAATATAGATCTCAGCATCCAATAATGATCCTTGCCTGAATCAACTCTTTCGTTGATTTCATTAAGGGTTGTAGAATTTGAGTTCTAATTCTATGATTCTTCTACCTTCATTAGCTCCAACTAGGTGAACTACACTCACTCCAAAAAAGGTAGGGTAAAGGTTTAATTATCTTCCTTTTATTACCAATGTTCAGAGAAAGGGTGTGTAACACTTACATCTCGTGGTTGTAAATGAATTGATTTTTAGTTTCCTTTTTTGGTATAACTGTGAGTTCATATATTTTATTTAGTTTACATGTTATAATCAAATATAGCATTACTTTAAAATTTTGTTTTGTTTTTCCAAACTTGCTCAGTGGGAGTCCCTTTAAGTCCACCCACGAGTCCTTCTGAAAAGCCCCCATTAGTGTTTGAGCAATTATTTGTTTTGTGGCATCTGTAATTTTTCCCAAAATAGATAGATCTGCTGTTTATCCAAGAATCTCAGGATCCTTTGAGTGTGGAACATACATAATATCCAATATCTGGGTGATGGAGGTTCTCATTCTACTGGAGTATTAATTGTCAGAATTAGAAAAATATTGTTTTTAATCAAGTCAATACTTTAACATTACAGGGTTTTTCTTAACTTCTTTATTTGTTTCTCTCTCTAACATTTACAATCTTGGTTCCTAATAATAGTGTATTTACTTACTCTATTATACAAATATAATAATTTGAAAATTTCAATTGCAATGTATACTACCAACACTAAAACTATGATTAATATTTTCATATCAGGTTTTCTTTTATCTTGAATGTATACTCAGAGTCTTGTGTTAAAAAGTTGCTTGAAATAATTTTCTTTTGCGATTAGTTACTGATTTGGCATACAGTTGTGTTCATTTATTATATTTTATATTTTGAATATACCCACTTGGCTAAAAATCAAAATTATATAAAAAGGTCCACACAGAGAATTACTTCTTCCTCAATCCTCTCTACTTCATTCCTGCTTCCCCATTAATAACCATTTTGATTAGTTTGTGAATAGTGTGTGCTATTTTGTACTTGTGGAGCTATGTCCTCAAGGTAGATTTCTACCCTTAGTATCAATGTTGTTAAAAACTCTCCAAGTGATGCTCCTGGGAAGGTGGTTGAGCATTCCTGGAATAAAAGTTAGGATTGGAAATGGGCTGACTTAAAAGTTAGGTGTGTAGAACCACAGAGACATTTGCAGTCCAGGTATCAAAGGCAAAAAGCATGGTGTGAGCCGGGAAGAGGGGGGCATGACAGGGCATCATGAAGTATAAGGATGAAGGCAGGTAAAGAGTAGAATCAAGTAAACAGACAAGAAACTCAGAAAGATCTAATGTGGAGAGCAGAGCAGCCCCTGCAAAGACAAAGCCAGTCATGGCAAGAAAGAAACTGTAGAAACCAAAAAGGCAGGCTAGGTAAGTAGAAAAACAGACAAGAAGCTCCAAACTGAAAGAAGCTGAAAAAGGCCTTGGGAACGGAGGCAAACAGTTGGCACAGCTAGAAACTCTTTCTTTTAAGAGAGCAACCAGCCCCTCAGTTTCGCTAACATGAGTTCCTCAAGAATAGAAAAGTGGGAGAAAAGTAGGCGAGCCTGCCTATAGGTGGGGAGGTGGGAGGCGGTGATGCTGAGTGGAAAGGTCCAAGTCACTGTTTGGAGGTCAGTCCGGGCTGTGTGGACCCACGAAGAGATGAACTGGATTTTTAAAGAAATTTTTTGTAACATATGCATAACAAAATTTACCATTTTAAGTTCGTAATTCAGTGGCATTAATTACATTGACAAATATACAACCATTCCACCTATCTATTTCTAAAACTTTTTTATCACCCCAAACAGAATCTCTGTTCCCATTAAACAATAACTCTGCATTCCTTCTGCCCTCTGGCCCTGGTGACCTCTCACTTACTTTAGGTCTCTTTAATTTGCATATTATAGAACCTCATATAAGTGGAATCATGCAGTATGACTGGCTTATTTCAGTTAACATAATGTCTTCAAGGTTCATCTATGCTGCGTCATGTATCATAACTTTATTCCTTTTTAATGGCTGAATGATAGTCTATGGTATACACACACACACACACACATATCCATTTCCACCTTTTGCTTATTGTGAATAATTCTTCTATGAGCATTGGCCTCCAAGGATCTGTTCGAGTCCCTGCTTTCAATTCCTTTAGGTATATACCTAGAAGTAGGATTACTGACTATATAGGAGTTCTGTGTTTAATTTATTTGAGGAACTTCCAAACTGATTTCCATAGCAGCTGTACCATTTTAAATTCCCACCAGCAATTCACAACAGATCCAATTTCTGTACATCATGGCCAATGCTTACTATTTTCCATTTTTTTGATAATAGTCATCCTATTGGGTATGAGATGGTAAACTATGCTTTTTGAGCAATGGTATTATTCCTGATTATTTGTTTCTAACACTGCAGTGGTGTGGATATGATAAGACCATGGTAAGCACGGAGAGAGGAGGAGGAGGAGCTATTGGGGCAGGAAGTAAGAACCATAGGTACAGACATGAATCAGTATCACCTGTGTAACAAAAGCTGTTCCCCAGGACAGCCTCTAAGAGGAAGCCTCCTCATCCAGCGTGCCATTTGTGCTTAAGTCGCTGTGCTGTCATCACCCTGGGAATAAAGAAAGGCACAGCCTTCTGAATTCACATGCCTGGTGGGCAGTGTATTCTCCACATTCATTTTTCCAATAGTATCCTTTCCTGCTATTTTTGTCCGCCCAATTCAGGCTAGACAATGAAATGTTCTAATGCACACAGACAATATTCAATAAGGTCTACTGTAGTGTCCGGTGCAATGAATGGTAGCTAAATAAATATGTGCATGAATGAAAAAGTGAGAGGGAAGCTCAACTTATAAGATTAAATTGTTGGTACATGACCTCTTGTTTTTTAAGCAGCTTAATCAGCTGAAACGCTAATTTCCTCCCGTGCTGTAACAGACACTATCAGGCTCTTTCATCTCCCTTTGGTTTTACCACTTCAAGGCTAATTTCCAATGACCAGTATCTGCATTTCTTTGCCTGAGGAAGGTCACTTTGGTGGTACTTTCTAAGCAACAGGGAATTAGTATCATTGCCTCTTCTCCAGTGGCCCTTATGGACCAATGAAGGACCAGAATCGGTGTACAAAAACCCCAGTTCCCTTACTCCTTGGGTGGGATGCGTGTATATGCTCTACACCAGTGTTACAGAAAGTGAGGTCCTTGGACCAGCAGTGCCAGCATCACCTGGGGGATTGTCAGACATGTTGATGTTGAGCCCCACCTCAGACCTATTAACTCAGAATGCCTGGGATGGGGCACAGGAATTTGTGTTTCAACAGGCTCTCCAGGAGATCCTTGTGCATGACAGTTTGAGACTTGCTGCTGACCACCTCTTCCCAGAGCTTCCTTTGGAGCTGAGCTCCAGCCTTCCAAGCTGGTAGCTGTCTTGAGAACACCATCCCCATCGGATGCCTTCCTGTCCCTACATCACTTCTCCTTTCTGCACTTGCTATTTCCTTCATCTCTCAAATAAACTACTTGCATCTGAACCCTTGTCTCCAGCTTGGCTTCTGGTGGAACCCATACAAGTCACCCCTTCCAGTCATGTCTTCCTTCTTTGACTGGATTACTTGCCATCGTTTTTATTCCCTTCTAGATCAATCTAACTTCCAGTCTCAAATCATCATTTTTTTTTTTTGGCCCCTTGATGGTTGAAGGGTCAGGGTTCTGTTTGGCCTGGACCAGGTTTCTTCTCAGCTTGAGGTAAAACCAGCTGTCCTCACAGTCAGATGAACCCCAACATGCTGGCTGCGGTGCCAAGGGTATTTCCCTGCCTTTTCTTGAATGTCTGTTTCTTGCAGTGTGGTAGCCTAGGTAGTAACTGTTTCCTGTAATTGTATTCCCTTTACTATTGATACTGGTGAAATTTGAAGACATATGGCCTAAATATAATAGTTTTCTTCTGTGTAAATCCATCTTAACTTTACCGTCAGCATCTTCTTATTCCTGGCTCTGGGGTGATGAGGTGCATGGGTCAAGATACTCATCTCCTGGTCTTGTATTTACTTCTGTCAGTGGTTCTCAAACGTGGCTGCAAATTGGTATTAGCCATTGGGGTTTAACAAACAGCAAGGTGATTCTGAATCAGTAGGTCTGGGGATGGATGTGGATGTGTGTATTTTGAAAAAATTCCACAGGTAATTCTGACTCAAAACTTTAGGTAGACTTAGTGTAGACTAGTGATGCATCCACAATTGAATGCTAATTATGATAATCTGGCAACTGCTGTGTTGGACAGTAAATGATCCCCAGGGATCTTTGTGGTTTGAGGACGGGTTCATATTCTGCTATGCCCCTTCCAGGACAGAGCTGCAGGATTTGCCAATGTCCTACCCCTGAAGGATGTGCACATGCCACAGAGGGGCAGGTTACGGGGTGGAGATAGGGATGAAGAGAAGCCCTTGTCTAGAATCCTAATGAGCACAGTACCCAGACCAAACAGGAAGATCCTCTCTCAGGCCAATTCTGATCTTTTCCATTGTTACACCAGCAAATCCAATTTTTACAATATATCATTCATCCCTCAGTGGAGAGACATAGCTTGTTAATGTAACTTAGATTCTTGCAGTTAGTAAATGAAAAATATTTGTCATTAGATCTGTTCATGCTGCTAATTGAATTTTCCGGTGAAAGTCAATCAAAATAATTTTCTGCCATAGGATGTCACATCCTAAAGTAAATAGATGTCAGTGAAGGTGTAGCTAAAGGTCTGATCTTTCTGTAGAATTGTGAGCTACTTTTGTTAAGACTGCAAGAACTGTATCTTATAGTGCATTGTGTCCCAAGTCTCTGGAATTCTGGACTCGAAGTTGGAAGACCTCAGTGAGAGGACCATGACCAAATTGCTCAAGTTTAATAAATCTGTTTTCTCATCTGAAAATGAAGAATATGTTATACTTACCCTGTAGGTTATTATGAGGATCAGAAATGAAAGTATGAAGTGCAGAAACTATAAAGTGCTGCACAAGTTTTAAAATAAAATAATTTAGCACGTCAATTTATATTATAATTATAATTATTATTAAGGATGTTTTTAAAATAACCCAGAACCATTCCTGTTTAATAACATCATCCCCAAGATAATTTGAGCAACTTCCACCTGCCTAGAGCAGAGTAGACGTTCAGTAAATGTTGATTGAATGAATAAATGAATGTTTATTTCAAGACCTGGATTTTCAAGTAGAGTAAATATACTTTTCAAATGATCTAATAATCTTCTGAGAAAGGAATCAGTACAAAACTCGCAGGTGATGTGTAGGAATTCCACGTATGAGGTGTGACTCCAAGCTGGTTTCTAGGTTTTTTGGGACTAGTGGGTGGTGGGAGTGAAAGGGGAGACCCACAGATCCTCACCGTGGCCCCAACGTGTAGATTCATGTCTGCTAGTTTGAGCTCAGGAGCCTGACCACATGGCTTGAAACCTGGCCTCTCCACCTACTCTCCGGGTCAGTCACTGTAAGTCACCCTTCTGTGCCTCAGTTTCCTCACCTCTACAAAGGAGATAATAATAGTAATACCTTCCCCAGGGCTGTGGGGGATTAAATGAGATAATAAGTATAAAGTACTAGAACAGTGCCAATTCACAATAAGTGCTCAATAAAGGGTAGTGATTATTTTTACAAATTGGATTTGCCTTATGTTAGATTTTATTTGTGCAATGGACTAAATGTATAGCCTAAACTACAGAACTGAGGATAACATGAGAATTAAATAGAGAAAATACAAACTTAATTTTTTAAAGTGTAGGGACTATTTCTAAAGAAATTTTTAGTTCTTGCATGACGTATGAGATAATAAGATGCAAAGTTATTAAGAGTCAAGTCAGGCTGTGATTATCTGTCTAATGATAGGGAGGGGAACTCACCTTTATCCTGTGCCAGGTGTATTACATACAGGTGTCATTTAATACCCAGAGTGACCTATAAAGTAGGAAATTATCATCCCCAAATTAGGTAGGTACATACAAGGAAAGGTTCAGAGAGGTTGAATACCCTTTCCAAGAGCAGTGTTAGTAAATGACAATATTCAAAACTTTGAAGATTGTACTACTTTTGCTATACCAAGTTCATTCTAGTTAAAAAAAAATGCATGATCTAAAATCATTTGGATTTTATTTGAAAGCTTTTTTTCATAATATGAATATAAATGCTTAAAATGTGCTGTCTTCTTTCTGAACTGGCTATGTTCAGTTAGGGGAGATCAATATTTGGAGAAAATGCTCAGCCCTTCGGGGAAAGCAAAGAGGGAATATTTACTATCAGTACCTTGAAAAAGTATTAACACACTGAAAAAGACTAAGGTCCTTACAGTTGAATAAAACACAGTTTCTTCCAAAATGATTTCATATTTTATGTATGTGTGGGGTTTTGAATATACCGTATTTATAGCAATAATTATATGGGTGAACTACACCTAGAATTCTTTGTGCTTCCTAGGCATAAATTGTGGGAACAACCATACCTCTGCTTTGGTTCAGTTTATTACAACAATCTGGAAGAAAGATGTTACTCATTTGTTTGATACTAAACTGGATGGAACTGATTACCCATATAAAAGATAAAAGCAGAAACGAAAATGCTATTGGTAGAACAAGGCAGAAAAAGTTACTGCTGTACAAAGAATTTCTGCTAGGAAATTTGGAGTTATGGTAAGGTATTCAGTGGTTAAAAGCCATAAAGGCATGAGAGCAAAAATATGAGGAGGAAGGACTTTTGTTAGAAAAATAACCAAATATGTAATGAAGATTTTCAAAGAAATCTGCTATCATGTTTTAAAACTCTTTGCCAGACATAAGACGATGCTTCTAAAATGAGGTTATTGAAGTTCCTGACTTGGTTGTATAGCTTGAAATCAAGCAAAAGTCCTACTCTGGAGGATTTACCTCCACCCTTCCCCCTTGACATTTGTTTGAGTGTGAAACACCAAAGGAAGATTCTTTATTTGCATATAAATTATGTGGGGCATTCTCACAAATTTCAGCCTCACTCAATCCAAGCAATTTGAGAGCACACCAAAGTATAATAGATTTGTGTTTTAATGTGTTTAATGCAGACATGTTTAGAATTAGTTTTGAATTATATTTTAAAAATCCTCTTTATACCATAACAAGTATCTAAAAAATGACCAAGAATGAAGAATTTATATATGTCATATATATAATATTCTAATATGTTATATTCCCACCAGAGAGTTTATAAATTATCCCAAAAATAAGAACTATAGAAGCATCCCTAAGATTGGATCCAAGTTTAGACCACAGTTAAGTACTTTATCTGTTCAATACTTTGGCATTTCTACATTTTGGTATATGTAGAGTTGAGGTTTTGGGAAGGGCATCCTGACTAATACAATTAGCAACTGAACAACCCCTTCTGGTTTTGGAATTTATTTGAATCCCCCCCCACTCCATTTTCCACTAAGGATGCTTTCTTCCACTTCATTTCTTCGAAGTCCATGACCATCACCCGTTTAACTTTCTCCACCAAAATCTTTGCTAACTAAATTCATCTTACTTTGATCTCTCATTCTTTCTACTCAACACATAAAGCCCTAAGCATTTTGGGTTTGGTGATATATTTGTTCAACTGGTTTCATTTTAACTTGTGGTTATTTTTATGTTCTAAATAGACTGACTGTAAGCTCCTGGAGAATTTTTGTTTGTTTCTCTTTTGTTTTAATTATTTTTTGTTGAGCCTATGAAATCCTTAAGACCTGACACAGTCTTGGTATATAGTAAGCATTCAATAATTGCTATTATTATTGCTATTATTCACCACAAGTAAGAGTATATTTTACGTTTAACTCTGCCCAAAGCACTGTGCTAAGTTTTGAGGATATCAAGGGGCATGAGGCACAGTTGCGGCTGTGATGGATTTGAATCAATAGAAGAGAGAGAATCAGAACCCCAAACCTAGATCAACCAGTGGATGCGTGTGCCCAGTTCCACGTACATGCCAAGACGTGGTAGTAGTTGGGGAATATGGAGAAAATAGTGATTGCCGGAGAGGAAGAAGGTCATGAAAGGCCTTCTTAAAGGTGGGGACTTGATGGGGAACAGGCAGCAACGGTAGGTAAGACTTGGAAGATAAGAGGATACGTAATGCGGTGCAGAAGGCTGTCTGTAAGAGGATTCTGTAAACCAAGGTCTGATTTGCACATTCCTCAAGTCTTCTATGTCGGGGTAAAGATTCTGAAATTTTTCTTCAAGCTAATGGAAACTTTGTCCATTTATAAGGGGGGGGTATCAGGTAATGGTATTTCAGGAAAGGTAAATTATTATTTTAATGCAGAAAGAAATGGGGTGGGAGTAGGGAAGCAAAAAAAGGGAGCTGTTGCAACCGTCCACAGCCAGGTGAAGAGAAACTGAGTCAGCAATGAAGTGAAGAAGATGGAGACAAGCGCGGAACTCTTTCCCTAGAAGATTGTGGCGACAGTGGGACACAAGCCAAGGAGCATAGTGACAAGTCTCAATGGTAGACGTTGAGAAGTCATGAATGTCTAGATCAGGGATTGGTAAACTTGCTCTGTAAATGCCAGAGAGTAAATATTTTCAGCTCAAGGGCCAGTATGGTTCAAATGGAACTACTCAACTCTGCAGTCGTAGCATGCAACTAGCCCTGGATAATACCTAAAGGAGAAGGTATGAATGTGTTCCAGTGAAACACTCTTTACAAAATCTGGCTCTGGCCATATTTGGCCTGTGGGCTGTGGTTGCCAAGCCCGGGAGATACTGCAAATGTGCTCCTCACTGTAAATGTAGTTGTGCATCATTTTTGTAGTGGTTGGGGGTTTATTATAACTAGATTAATGAGATAATTGTTGTTGGATTAGTTATCCCAGCTGCGCTGAGGAAGAGAAACCTCTGATGGCAAACACCATGCCAACTTTATCTAAATGTAGTTTTCTACCAAAAATGTTTTATCGAACTCACTTCTTATATCCTTATTACTTTAAGGATATAAGACAAGCGTCCTTTGGAGCTATTAAAAATTAATATTAATAGGAAATGCCTTTGCCCCTCTTAGTGAATGGGCTTAAGAGAAAACTTTATTATAGTAGAATGCAAAATAATCAAAAGTTGAAGTTAAAAGATTATGGATTCTGATATGTAAATCTTTATCTTTCTGTAATGCTAATTGATAATAGAGTGCCTTACATTTCCAAAAGAATATTTTATCAAGTATTCTTAAAGTTCTTGCTTAAAGAAATTACAAAAAAAATCTTATGATTTAAACTTTAATTATAATTGACTTTGAATAAAAGTTATTTGGGGTCACACAGTGGCTAATTTTCTGGAGACTCTGATTTTTTTGAGAATATGTTGAAAGACCTTTTCCCTAGGAAAAAATGTGGGCACATGCATGAAGACACATAACTTTACATATATACATATTCATATGTATGTGCATACATACAATTTCAGGGGATTTGTGACCATAATGGAGTCTAGCTGAAAAGCCTCTGTTTTAACTTTCTTTTCCCTGTCAATGATTTCAAAGATGAGTCATATTGAAAGGTCTTTGACATTGTACATAATGTGAAACAATATTGTGTTAAATTGAAAACCTTATTGTGTTACTAAGTCAACAAGAGTCTTTTCTTTAAAACCTTCTGGTCCCATTTGTTTCTTGACAAACCAGGCAGATCATAGGAAAAATGAAATCGTCCCTCTAAGAATGGAAGACCCCACATATGTGAACAAGGGGTATACAATTAAATGTGCAATTTACATGTATACACCTACACATAAACTTACACACACACACACACACACGCTACTCATCTATACATTTTCACGTATACATACATACTGGTTTAAATATATACCTAACCATGGGGGAGATTAAAACACAGAACCTGTTTTCAGGGCTAATATCTTTACAAAGAGCTGATAAAATATCAGCATGGTTCAGAGATATCCAATTTGATACCAGATTTCATTTTTTGAACTCAAATCTCTTTTTAGCAAATATTTCCAATCCAGCAAATATTTCTAATCCTTTGCTGCTGTCTACTGCTACACAGTTCTGTCTTCCAGATCTAGTGTTAGGAATACAAGTATGTGTAAGATGCAGTTTATTTAGGCAAACTAATGAGAAGTAAACAGATGACAACTAAAACAGGAGACTAACCACATCACCTGTTGTAATAAGTAGGAAAATTTGGGTGGTTCATAAATAAGAAAGTTGCATGTGTTACACAAATTTATGATGTGGAAAGAAAATAAGGAAAACTGTACTGATTTTCCCCAAAATTGATACAATAGATGAAATTTAAAAATCTATCTTGAGCACAAAATAAGTTTGATCATTTTCAAAGATGAAAAACATGGCATACACTATGTAATTCATATTTAATGAATTCATATTTAATGAATAATGAATTACTATTTAATATAAATCAATTTAACATCACTGTTTAGTCTAAATAATTTTAAAATGTCCTGAATAAATGCTATAAAAATATATTTATATAGTCCATTAAAGTCATCAAGAATATTTTATATGTACTGAATTCCCAAATGAGATTAGATGTCTTTTTGATAAACTACACAAGGGAACTCTACCTTTAGTTCTAAGAAAGGTAAACATTCCCCCTTTGCTTCAGCATACCTGTGATGTGGTCAAACTGTAAGTCTGTTTTCTGAGCGTGTCTTATAATTTCTGCTGCACATGTGCCTTTCCTATGAAGTTCAATCTTCCTGGAATGCCATCTTTTTCTTCTTCTACTTCTAAAATTAAGCTCCATCTTTAAAGTAAGTCTAAATGCCAGCTATTTCATTAAGATACTGTTGCTTCTCTTTCTTGCATCAACTATACACAAACACACATTAACACTTATATCTCCCTTTATGCATTAAATCATAACAAGTGTTTGGAAGTGTCTAGGGCATAGTAAGTGCTCAATAAATATAACCCTTTCCTTTGTTCTCTTCCTCCGTGGCTAGTTGCCTTGTTTCCTCATCTTTGAAAACCCCATAGTGCTCAAAATGTGTATTGAATTGAGTTGAATTTTACTCACTATAAAAAGTCAAGATGGAATTGGGCAAATCAAAACAAACAAAAAAACTTTACAGGTGTCTGTCCTTAGAGTTCAAGCCTGCCACTTCAATATTTTTTTTTATTGGAGTATAATTGCTTTACAGTGTTGTGTTAGTTTCTGCCATACAATGAAGTGAATCAGCTCTATGTATATACATCTATCCCCTCCCTCTTGGGCCTCCCTCCTACCCCAGCCTACCCATCTAGGTCATCACAGAGCACCGAGCTGAGCTCCCTGTGCTATATAGCAGGTTCCCACTAGCTATCTATTTTACACATGGTAGTGTATTTCTGTCAAACCTAATCTCCCAGTTCATCCCACCCACCCTTTCCCCCACTGTGACCACACATCCGTTCTCTACATCTGCATCTCTATTCCTGCCCTGCAAATAGGTTCTGACCTGAGCTTTAAATATTGTGCTACTCATTTAATTCCATAGCAACTTGCCAACAGTACTGTGGAACCAGATTTCAAAGCGGTCAGCATCTAGGACAGTTTGCCAAAGTTCTGTACCTATCTCTGTTTCAGATTCATTTTTATGAAAGTTGTCCCTAATCTGTGTCTCTTACATAAAATACAATGAGTACTCATCAAATTGAAGTTCAAAAGTGGATAACACCTGCTAAATTTCCCAAATGATGTATTTACAAGGTGTGCTAGAGCCTATCAAGAGAGAAAATCAGCAGGACATGAATGTGTGTTGCTTACATTTTGAAACAGTCCATGCTATAGATGAATTTCTTAAAATGGTTCTATGAGCTTTTCAGATTATCCTCAGTACAGGTGTGGGCCACCTGATTCATTTTCCTCACTCACAACTAGTACTTACTTTAATGGAACGTGATTTTTGGCATAAATAAAGATGAAATGAATATACAGTTAACTACTTGTTAACTAAAAGTCATATTTCCCCTATGTTCTCAAGAAAGCATGTAAGCATATTTTCTCTTATACCAGCCCCGCTGGAAATATTGGAAGCTACCATAAACACAAATAGATATGTTTGCATACGACTGTTTACCTTGTGATAATGTTCTTTGGAGTAAAGCTTTATCAGTTATTAAGATTGATTTAACTTTAGATCCTTTATATTCTTAGTGGTCATGCAAATGGGTGTGTGTATCTTGGCATAAATCACTCTGCATTACATTGGCTTACTGAACATAAAAATATTCAAGTTAAATATTTTTTAGTAAAGGAAGTTTTGTTTCTCTAGAAAAAGTTTTTTGGACCTCATCACTTTTGAGATGCTTCTCTGTAGTAATCCCGTAATCCAGTGTCAAATCTGTTGATCTGTTTGAATGTAAAATGCTAAGGTAGAGACCCTGTAATCAATGTATTTACTACAGTCTGGAATCTCACCATCTTCAAAGAATGTTTATTGAAGGTGCAAACTATTGATTGTAATATGTGGCAATATGTGCTGGCACTTACAATTATTAATAGATGATGACATTGACCATTTAAAATTAAATATGTTCTGTATTGAATCCAGGATTGTGATATTCTGACTGCCTAACTCATCTGGCTGAGTGCACTGAAATGCTATGAAAATTGGGTTTACAAAATTACAGGCAGTTCCTGCTTAATTTCTTCCACTTAAAAAACTACTGGCTCTGGATGACTGAATGTATTGCGATAACCAGCATGTCAGCCAAGCCCTGTTGGAAAAACAAAATAAATGAAATAGGCTTCATGTCCCAGTTAGCTATATTTAACACTGTAATATTTCACACTTTTAGAAATCTACTCTCCAATAATGCAGAAAAGCTCTCCATCAAAGCTACTGATTATCAGTGATAAAAGTACCTGGAGATGTTTTAGAATTTCTAGCAATCAGGGATTCAAAAACATTTACAATCAAACTAGATTTTTTTCACCGTCTTGTCAAATATTAGGAGGCATGAAAATGGAATAAAATAGGTCAGTGGTTCTTCATGAAAAAAATTTAATTGCCTCCAGTAGAGGTCAACCCTGGTCAGTTAAATGATCAGGGGAAAATACCTAATTATTCCTCTAGACCTACTTAATACTGGCAGTAATTTTCTTCATTTCTCTTAGAAAAAAAGACCCAAAGACTTTGCCTGAAACAATGGAAAAATACTTCACTTTTGATCAAAATGTGAAGTTCTAACCTCCAGCAGCAGATCATAATACACTACCTTCAGGACACAATCATTAGTTTACTGACATTTTGAAATGAGCCAACTAGCCACATTTTTCTAAGTTCTTTAGCAAATGTCCTTTCAATCAAAATAGCATGGCAGCAGTTCAGTGGAGCAGAACCTCCTTACATTAAAAAAATTGGTACTTTCTTTGCATGAGTTATATCTTGCTACACACTCTGCACTTAGGTTTTGGATAAGATCCTTGCTGTAACCTAATTTGGATTCTGAAAATGTGTTTTACTCTTGATTTAATCCCTAAATATCCCTTCACATTTGTAAATAGGACACTGGTGCAGGGCTTGTGACTTTAGGGGCAAAAGAGGGCTCTCATGCTGATGGCTGCTGAAATTTCACCCTTTCTCTTAAGGTTTTTAATGTTGCTAGAATGCAAATACCTTTGGGAAAGAGAGCTCTTAAATTACCAGTCTCCTCAAGCCAGGGATAAATGAATAAAGGCCACTAGTTGTGTGACCTACAGCAAGTTACTGCAGTTTTCTACCTAAAGTTTTCCTACCTGTAAAATGTAATAAGGACAGAATTCACTATGATTGTGAGTTACTATTAATGGAAACATTGTGAGGATTAAATGCATACTTGCTTAGGTCACTGCTTGCAAGTACTGCGTGTTTGGTAGAAGTTGGTTGTTACCATTTTCATTCTTATTGAAACTTCTTTGCAATATCAGTAGAAGTCCAGATCTTAGCTCATGGTATAATCGTGTTTTTGGTGAATGTAACTATGATAGTGGTGCTAATGACTGGCTTAGGGAAAGAATGGATCCAGAAGGTTCCTTAGTATATACTCGGATATGTTAAAGATAAACACATTGTTTTACAGTTTGGACTGGTCATTCCTGCTTGATGACCTATTGTTTTTTTGGTAGGAGACAGTGGGAGGGAGGGCATTACAGGGATGACAAACAATAAAAATAAAGTAGTAAATGGGAAGATCTCCGAAGTAGGGAGTTGGAGAAAAGAGAATGAACCTTAGCCTCTGTCACCAGCTTGCTGGATGGCCAGAGTAGATGTCCCTGGATCCCAATGATGCAGAAGGACCTTTACGGAGCTAGTAATCTGGATTCCAAGATGGTTGGTGACTTTCGCATTATCCTATGGCTGAGAATGGGAGAAAGAGTGTACAACAGGCAGGTGAGGACCTAAAATTCTGCCTACTCAGGTCAAGGACCTCTAAAACAGTGCTTTCCAACTTAAAGTGCAGGTAGACCACATGGAGACCTTGTTAAAACGCAGACTCTCCTTCAGCAGGTCTGAGTCGGGGGTCGCTAATTTGCATTTCTAGCAAGTTTCCAGGTGATACTAATGCTGCCTATGTGAGGACCACACTTTGAGTGGCTCTGCCTCAAAACACTGATTTTGTTGTTGTTGTTGTTAAAAGAAGCAAATCAAGTCTAGAAGGAACTGAAAACATGTTTTTACTCATAACCTGAGGCTCTTTGAACCTTTAGACAAGGAGCATGGATTCAGTTGATAACACACAAATCCTGAGTAATGACCTCAGAGCATATCCAAGAACCAGCATCTTGGTCTCCTGAAATTAGTCAAAATGCTTGAGTCCATCTTAAGGTAAACGTTTTCCGTCTGCTCTGTAAGGCTTGTGATCTAAAACTACATGGTGATTTTACCCTGTGAGAAAGTTAATGTTTCTCTGCTTCTAGAGCTTGCATTTTCTCCCAGAGCAGAAGTATTTTTTTGCAGTTCTTGAGCTGTGAGCCCATGATTTACCACTGGGATTCATTCTCTTGCTTGGTTGCTTTACGGAGAGTTTAATCAAGGATCTTTACCTATTCTTCCTGTCAATCTCTTCTTATTTTGCCCTCTCCTACTCAGCAAATTGCATCGGATTTTTAAGGATGGCAAATAGACCTTCAGCGGCATCTCTGAAAAATTGACTTTTTTGGAGAAATAATATTTTGCCAGGCAGATTTCACAGTGATTCCCTTGTGATTTAGATACTTTTCTGTAGTTCTTTTACTCTGCCTTGGCAGTGCACTAGGATGAGGACCTGCAGGCTTGGGAGCTGGCCCGTGTCCCCAACCCCTGAGGACACCGCAGGGAGAAAGGTTGCTCTCTAAGATTGCAGAGACAGTTTCCTGGGAAGATCACTAGATGGGGATGGGGAAGTGGGAGGAGACCTATATACGACTTACTTCTCTGCTACTATGTTACTCTCTAAATATCAGTTCCCCCATCTGTGATATGGGGTAATAATACCTGTTTTACTTACACAGAGGGTTAGAAGGATAATATGAAAAATGCATGTAAAAGTTTGTCATTAGTGTGTATACAAATTAATTATTATTAGTATTTGTGCTGCATCGGAGATTCCATCACTCACTGGCTTGTCTGAACTATTTTAATATTCAATGGCCGAGCAGAGTTCCATGTGATCTTTTTTTTTTCTTTCACATTTTCTAATTCTTTTAATTGATCATCAAGGATGATGAAGTCACTGGCAAAACAGTGCTCTTCTGCCCCTCAAGGTTTTCCCTCAGGAGGAGGCTGGGCAAAAGCTCTAACCCCCAACTTTGCTGCTTACAAGAAATTAGCACAAAGTTTTCCCACTTTTAGTATCAAGGTAACAATAGATCTCAACAAAGAGCACGCCCATTAACATTGCTTGTTAGAATACCACAAGTATTTTGTCTTAAAGGTAAGGAACCTACTTCTAACCCCATTAAATATCTTGGTGGCTTTTGGCAAGGAAACACCTTTCACTGCTATTTCTTCTTACGTTTTGTTCTTGCTACTTCTAGTTTAGAGTTCCTTTAAAATGGTTTAACTGGGAGCACTGAGGAAATAGCTACTTATGTTATTTGTGCAAAATAAATCGCTCATGCCCAGTTTATTAGATCAGTTTTTAGTAGGGTTTGTCTTTTGTCCCTTGAAAGGATGCTCTGCACAATAAACATTTGGCGACTTTCTTCTGTTGGGGGTTGTCTGTCACAAAGGAAACGTTGGTAGAATGTTGACAGTTACTACTTCTAAGGGACTATGTTGTACGCCTGATTTTCATTCATCTACACATTTTTATATGCTCTGAAAATGCACTTTAGAAAAAACACAAAGTATGTTTGAGATTAAGAGCAGGCGTGCTCTACTGCCTTTTAAAGACTGTCCATAATTCTTATGTTTGTCAGACAACTAAAAAAGACTTAAATTGTGAACTTAGGCCACATTCCTTTTTGTCAGGTGTGTCTATGATGTGTCTGCTTATTTTACCTTTGGATTTCTCTGCATTCAGAAGAGAATGTTTACCCTATCATATTGTATAATTATAGGGAAAGGACCAACCAGAGTCACATTTACTGGTTTATTTATTTTATCATGTTCCCAAATAACCTTTTTCTGGATAAAAAGGTCATTGCTAGAAGGCCAGAGGCTAAGTAGAAGGGACATGAAAAGTTACCTGTTACACAAATAAGAAGAGCGAGCTGCGTGACTTTGGGCCAATGGCTTCACCTTTCTAAGCTGAGGGTTACTCATCTTTAAGATATAGACTGTATATCTTATAGGGGTGAGGGGGCACACCCGGAGCACACAGACCTCAGGATTCAGCTCACACCCTGTGTCTGACCTCCTCTTGTCTTAGTCATTTTTAATAGCAGCAACATTTTTAACATCTCTCGCTTTCTGAGCAAATTCTTGCTTGTTTCACGGTTCAGTATCTAAATCTCATCAAGCTAATTATCATGCACAGTGTATTTGTAGAAGTATTTCAATAGAATGTAGCCAGAATAAATCCTGAATTGCTGTAAATGCAATGTATTTC
The DNA here is from genome assembly GCF_028023285.1 of Balaenoptera ricei. Classification (NCBI taxonomy): domain Eukaryota; kingdom Metazoa; phylum Chordata; class Mammalia; order Artiodactyla; family Balaenopteridae; genus Balaenoptera; species Balaenoptera ricei. Next base: position 74,969,904 of record NC_082656.1, on the reverse strand, counting down.
TGAACTCACATACTGCCTGAGCATCAAAACATGGAAGTTATCTGTAAATTGCTGAAAAAAAATCCACACACACATGATTCTGCGGCATTTGCTCAGGAAAAACCAATAGATGCTCTGTTTGTAAGAAACAAATCTTAGAAGATGATCTCGGTGTTACATCTGGGTATATCAGCCATATTATCTTTCTAAGTGTGAATATCCAGGGACATGCCTTTCTGGAAATGGGTTATTAAACAAAAGAAGCAGATTGGCGACAGACTGTCTGCTTGTTTTCTGCACAGAGACTCAGGGTGCGTGAGGCGGAAAGGAAGCTCTTGTTTGTTACCGATGATGGCACACAGAGCTAGGGTCGGTGGGGCGTTAAGGCAGTTGCATCGAATGTGCAGAATTAGAGCAGGTTCATTTGCAAAAGCACAGGTAATGCTGGAGATGGGAGTCAGGCCTCACCCCAATGAGGGGAAGGGCAGCACATGACTCTACAGATGCAATTTGGGCTACACTGGGAGCTCTAGTGCATTCCAATAAGTGGCTCCTCTCCCAGGCTCAAGCTCCTGTTCGGCAGTTTCCTTTCGGTTGACTGCTCATTGTGATGCGTGGACGTGGGGCTCTGGGCTCACAGTTTGGACCCAGACTTCAGTCGGCTGTGAGCTTGACACACAAGGCAGTTGTTATTCTCCCATTGCCTCTGTTCTGTTCACCGTGCATGGCTTCAAACGCTCCTGGGAGTGTTATTTGACAGATGTGCTCTAGGAGAAAAACATTCTCCTGTGAAGGAGGAGAGGTGGGTAATTTGGCAATGGGAAGATGGAAAACCATTTCAGTCATTTTACATCCCACAGAGAGTTTCTGATGTCAACAGTTTGGCCCTCAGCTCCAAAGTTACTTTTGTAACTCTGAGCGCTGTTGGGTTGGTCTAAGACATAAGGCTCTTAACAACTTGGATCGTAAAGAATGTGGCACAGTGTCAGCCCAGTCTGTTTTGTTGCTCACTGAAAGGGGATATGATAAATGTATCTGAGCTGGCACTACGATCAAGGAGACAAAAGAATTCATTAAGCTCACCATAAATTTGTCTAGAAGCATATTGGAAAACTAGTCATCCTAGATGGATTCACCAAGTGACAGCAGATTTCTAACACTGGCTCTGACCATCTGGGGAAATTTGGAAAATGCTCAATTCTGAATCTTTCTGTTCTGAAGACCTTAGCCATTTTAGAACAGGCAGCACGTGACTATATTTTGAAAAGAACATGCCGACCATCTACAGATTTAAGGTAGTCAGAATTGCAAAGCAACAAACGTTTGTCTTCGGCATTTTGAGGCAACTATCCAGGATTTTGGAGTTCCACGTGGGAGGTATTTTTTCAAGAACACAGCTTTTTTGGTCTTATGACCCAATTCCATAGTCAGTGAAAAGATTATGCTCTCTGATTGTTTGCCTGAGGCAGACAGAAGCCATTTTACTACAAGTACAGGGTTTATATGAGAACAGACTATGTACTCATATGCTATTGTCTATAAAAACAGGCAGGCATAGGCACTGGCAGTGGACATAGATTAGTCTAGCTTCACATGTATCTTGTGGGCGATTTCTTAATTTTTAAAATTTCTCATTATTCAAACAAGGTCCTGGCTTACGCTTGGTCCAGTTTCTTCCCTTCCTGGCACCTAGGAAGCCTGCATTTCCTGGTTAGTTGTCTTCTGTGCCCACCCTCCGCTCCGAAAGAATAGTCCAGGGATGGTGAGTGGCGACTTCAAGTCCAATAGCTGTGGGTTGGAAACCTGCCACTGACAGCCGGAAACTGCATGTCCTTGGAAAAAGTCAGGTACCTTCTCTGAGTCTCTCAGCGTCCTGAGAGGTAAAACAGGGGAAATCACCTCCTTGCTTGGTTATTCCGATGTGTAAATAAAATCACAGGTGGAAACTTGGGAGTACACTCCCTGGCTCATATTAGGTTTTCAATGACTGTTGTGTGTTCTTAATCAAACTTTTCTTCTAAGTTTTCAAACGAGGGTGACTATCATCCAAGTCAGGGTTTTTTGGTTTTTGTTTGTTTGTTTGCTTTAGAATAAAAATTAATAAACATCAGGATGACAAGATTAAATCAGGACTGTCCTTTACATGCCAGGCCATTGATCACCATTCTTCAAGGAGGTCTGATCTCCACTTTGAATGTCTGCATGAAGTGAGAGCTTCACCATTAGTTTATCTTTGCCAGTCATCTGGACAGAAGTTTAACCTGACCATCTGCATTTATAATTTTGTTTCTTTTCACTTGACTAGCCTTCTTCTATAAATTGTCATTCGTTTCTGGTTTTACAGATATTTCTTGAGCTAACCTTTGCTAAAATACATTGTTATTTCTACTTCACCCTAATAACTCTGATTTAATATATTTGATATACTCATATACAAAGTGACGTATCCCAACTCTAACAATTTTGAATAAGATACAAAAAAGATAATATCGAATTTATACCAAAGAAGTAAAGATATGTGTGTAATTTGTACTCAATGTGATATATGTGTCCACACTAGTAGATTACCAGAGTGAAAATACACATGTATATTGACCATATGTGTAGATACATGCGTGAGTCTTCACTCAGCTCAACCTGCACTTTTAGGGCTCCCTGACCTAGCCTTATGCTTTCATGCTGCCCATCCTTCATAACACTTTTGCCATATAACATCTTTGTTAAGATTTTGAACTACTATATCTTTCTTTTCCTTTCTCAAACTATACATTACCTTTCTGGTGTCCCGTGTTAGGGCCCTCCAGGACGACTAGACTGCTAATCATATTCACTGTCAGGGTCCAATGTAGTACCAAGGCATTTGCATACTATAATATTGTATGCGTTAATATTATTACTGTTACCTAATATGTTAGTATTATGTATTAGTTTTATTTCCTATTGAAATTGACATATATTAACTTAAAAGTATGTCTATAGGTAGTCAATAATTTATTTTAGTGTGCTACCCCTCCAAGAAAAACTCTTCATTTCAACTCAGACTTTCAGACTTTTATCAAGTGCAAAGAAATATGAGGGGAGGTTCTGTCCACGTGGAAGTCCAATGGGGTGAGTTGCCCCTCGACTCACTTCATAAAGGAAATTGCCTTGCCTGCCTCTTATAAGCAGACCTCGGAGATATTGTGGGTTTGGTTCCAGACCAGTGCAGTAAAGCAAATATCACAATAAAGCAAGTCACACGAATTTAATGGTTTCCCAGTGTGTATAAAATTTATGTCTACACTATACTGTAGTCTTTAGTGTGCAATAGCATTATGTCTTAAAAAACAATGTTACATACCTTCTGTAAAAAATAATGCTGTTGGGGACTTCCCTGGCTGTCCAGTGGTTAAGACTCCACGCTCCCAATGCAGGGGGCACAGATCTGATCCCTGGTTGGGGAACTAAGATCCTGCGTGCTGCATGGTGCAGCCAATAAATAAATGAATAATGCTGTTGGAAAAATGGTGCTGATAGACTTGCTCAGTGCAGGGTTGCCACAAACCTTCAATTTGTAAAAAAAAAAAAAAAAAAAAAAACAATACTCGATATCTGCAAAGTGCGATGAAGTGAAGTGCGATCAAACGAGGTATGCCTGTGTTGCCTTTCTTGGTTCTCAACAGATGTGGCTTTAGAGGGTGTAGTTCCGGTTGCCCGCGGCTGGGAGAAGAGCACCGGCACTGAGTGTCCAGGGTGGGAGGCTTTAGATGTACAGCAAAGCCTGACTGTCCTGCATGAGTTTTCCACGTCTCCTGTGACTGTATTTTTTTTTTTTAACTATTCTTTTTTTTTTTTTTTTAATTTATTTATTTATTTACTGGCTGTGTTGGGTCTTCGTTTCTGTGCGAGGGCTTTCTCTTGTTGCGGCGAGCGGGGGCCACTCTTCATCGCGGTGCGCGGGCCTCTCACCATCGCGGCCTCTCTTGTTGCGGAGCACAGGCTCCAGACTTGCAGGCTCAGTAGTTGTGGCTCACGGGCCTAGTTGCTCCGCGGCATGTGGGATCTTCCCAGACCAGGGCTCGAACCCGTGTCCCCTGCACCAGCAGGCAGATTCTCAACCACTGCATCACCAGGGAAGCCCGTGACTGTATTTTATGTAGAAACACAAAGTGTTTTTTAACCATTTTAAGAAATGGGCTGAATTTCCCAGGAATGAAACTGTAAGTTAGGGGAGATGATAGTTTGTTTTGCTGAGCACGTTGTAAAGAGCACGTTGTTCACCATCTTTGAAAGTGGCATCATCAAAGGCAATGCTGCTCGTGGCTTTTTGATCACCAATGTGTCGTCCTCGTATCAGTCAGTATCTGTAGCGATTGCATTTATGGTCATTTTATGTGTATATATAAACATGCTGTTAATCCTTATTTTAAATGTTCGAATAAAAAAGAAATCATTTAAACAATCTTCAGTAGATGTAGCAGTCAGAGTCTGGTCAGGAGAAAGAAATGACAACAGATATTTGAACAGAGAAACTTTAAAGCATTCTTACTAAAAAGCTGTCAGCTGGTAACTTAAAAGGTTAAAAAGAAATGCTCAGGTACCCTGGAAGTAACAACTTAAGGAAGCAGCTACCACCACTAGGGAACAAAGGGAAAAACGTAGAAACTTCGAGGCAAGACCCTGTGAAGCCCAAACTCAGACCTCTAGGGAGAGGCGTGGCTGGACTGGTGCTGGTGTTGCTGGGCTCAGAGGAGGGGCCGTGAAACTGGGATCCAGACCTCTGACCAAGGAACGATGGCTGGCTGGTGTCTGAGGGAAGTGGGCCCCTGAAGCTGCTTCTCTAAGTGTGGACAAATCCACAGACTGTGTTCAGGTGCCACCGAGGAAAGGCTCTGCCGCTGTTGACGTACGGCGGGGTGAGGCTCCCAGGAGCCCTGGGCAGCCAAGAGGATCCCCAGTGGGAGGCGGGAGGAGCATGTTCCTTCCGCGCTGTCCTCTTCCTTCTCCAGCTTTGCGGTCTCCAGCGCCCCTGGAGGCAGACCCCAACGGGGAGACAAGCAGAAATGGGGTTTGGGGGTCCCAGACCCAGCATCACAAAGCAGAACTTGGGATCGAGTAAGTTTGGAACTGAGAGACAATCAATTAGTAAGTGGTACCCTTGGCGATTGTCTTACATCTCCTGAATCCAAACTTGCTCATTATAATCATGTCTTTTAGTATAGTTATACCTAGGCGTTTATGTATTATAATACATTAAATGTATTTAAATATAAATACACATATACATATTATAATACATGTAATATACATAAATATAAATACATATAATGTATGTTTTGGGTTGGCCAAAAAATTCGTTTGGGTTTTTCCATATGACGTTATGGAAAACCCTAACGAACTTTTTGACCAACCCAATATTTGTTTCCTGTTCTTTTGTATTACATAATCCTATTACATTGATTTAAATTATGTTTAGAGAGAAATAATAATTTCATTTCAGGAGAGCAAAGGAGACATTATAAAATATTTGTTATAAAAAGCGGGCATTGAGTCTCCTAGTATTAAGACCCCCTGTCTTGGTTTGATGCTATAATATCCATTTGGACTCTAGACTGTCAGCTTCTCGCCAGCTCAGAGTGGCAGACCATCTGCTCTCAGGTACAAGGCTTGTGTAGGAAAAGGACCTCATGTGCTTTTATGTTCTGACCACACTGCAGACACCCTCTCATAGTTGGCATCCGTGGATCTTTTTTTTGGAATGGGCATGCTGTAATGGAGATGTGAATCCCAGCCATCATTTTGGTTGTCCCCAGGTTTTTAGGGCTAATTCTAAGGGTCGTGAAGGCACACGTGGGAAGTGACATTCTCTACCACTGCCACCTCGGCCAGTGGCAGAATTCTGAGTGCCCATTGCAGTGAGGACCTGGGCTTTTTATGAAAATTATATTCAAAAACAATGGTTACCAGTTGTTGAGCTTCTGCGGCAGTTGGCGACTCTGTTACGGGTTATAAGCACAATGTATCTACCCACAACAATTTCTAAGTAGTAAATATTATCCCCGTTTTATAGATGTGGTCATTGGTGCAGAGACCTTGGGACTTGCCTAAGACAACCCAGCTCCATTCTGTTTCTACAACTTATAACTTCCTTTCACTCTGCTTCCCTGTAGCAACGCATGACACAAACTTATTATTTGTGAGAGGTTATTTTGCAAACAGTACAATTACTTGACAGATTAATTGACACTAATTAACTGAGTCAATAAATTCATAATATAAATGCCTGATACATAGTAGAGTCTCAGTAAATATCTGTTGTATATATATTATATTGATAAAACATGTTTGTTGTAATGATAATATTCAAATTGATCCATTTTGACCTTGAGCGCATCATCTATCCAGTTTTTCTAAAAGGCCAGATGTGCATAATAAAGCTAATTACCCAACAGTAGAAAATGATTTTTTTTTAAGAGGGTCTCCTGTCATTTGAGCTTCAGGCAAATGGAATTTCAAAACACAAGAGAAAAAGAGACAACGCCCTGCCAATGACAGTTATTCCCAGAGAGTTTCTAAGTATAAAATCTTGGACACAAAATTAAGAGTACTTTCACATCTATATAGTGCAGAAAAGAGTTGCTTTGAAGACAAAGCCAGTAATTAAAATGAACAGAAGCAATTATGTGATTGATAAATCACTTGTCTCAGCCACTCAGGAAATCAGACTTATCAAAACTACCATCGTTTTCCATTTCCTTTTTAAGATTCAGTGAAGCAGAATCAGTTTTGAAGACTTGATGTCATGACAAACATTTTATTCATAGCCACCTTCCATATTACTGAACATAGTTGTAGATAGAGAGGACTTTTGTAATTGAATACCAAATATAGGCTTCCTTGAAAGTAAAGCTTGGGGAAAATGTGGAACGCTTAGGCAGTAACACTGACCAGAATCGCACTCTTCTGCTGGCTGGTAAAATCAGCTAACCGCTAAAAATACTAGCATCAGTTTTCAAAACATTTTATCCAGATGTATTAACGTTCCTTCCGATTGCATTGCAGGGCATGAAAGGAAGCACATCTTGCTGAAATAGGCACTTATTTTATTTGAGCTTGGCTTTCCTCTGACCAAAATATCAGACATTAGGTTGAATGTCTGCCACTGCCCTCTTCTGGATAAAATATAATACATTTACAGAAATGATCTACCTTTTTCACCTATGGGCTAAACAATTTCTCCTTCAACTTTGAGAAGGGAAACAAATGATAATAGAATACAATTTGGTTTTGTTGTGAGCATAAAGGATACACTATACTCACTGCACTCCAGCGAATGTGAACAAATATTTAAAATATATTACCTTGGTACTCAATTAGTTTTCCCTACAGTCTTGAAAACGTCACTCTAAAATTAAGATTGTTTTCTGAATTCTGTATCTATTTAGGCAGATAAATAGCTTTTACAAATATTTTCAATAGTTAGAGTTGAAAGAGGTTTGACTATTAATGTTTTATGGAGGCAAAATCTTGACATCATTGTGACTTGGGTCCAAATTCTTGTTAGAGCTTCAGTTTCCTAAGCTGGAACTATAAATCAAAAAATACGGGCTTCCCTGGTAGCACAGTGGTTGAGAATCTGCCTGCCAATGCAGGGGACACGGGTTCGAGCCCTGGTCTGGGAAGATCCCACATGCTGCGGAGCAACTAGGCCCGTGAGCCACAACTACTGAGCCTGCACGTCTGGAGCCTGTGCTCCGCAACAAGAGAGGCCGCGATGGTGAGAGGCCCGCGCACCGCGATGAAGAGTGGCCCCCGCTTGCCGCAACTAGAGAAAGCCCTCGCACAGAAACAAAGACCCAACACAGCCAAAAATAAATTAATTAATTAATTTAAATATATATATATATATATATATATATATATATATACTTTATTTGATAATTGTGAAAATTAAATGAGCTTATGCATGAAGCACTTATCTTTGTACCTGACCTATGGTATTTTCTAAATACAGTATCTGCTATGATAAGAGTTTTATGACATTCTCTTAGCTTTTGCTTTTCTGTAAATCTTTTGATTTCTCCATCGAATCTGAATGAGACCCTTGCTGGGTAGAGTAATCTTGGTTGTAGGTTTTTCCCTTTCAACACTTTAAATATATCCTGCTACTCTCTTCTGGCCTGTAGAGTTTCTGCTGAAAAATCAGCTGATAGCCTTATAGGGCTTCCCTTGTATGTTATTTTTTGCTTTTCCCTTGCTGCTTTTAATATTTTTTCTTTGAATTTAATTTTTGTTAGTTTGATTAATATGTGTCTTGGCATATTTCTCCTTGGGTTTATACTGTGTGGGACTCTCTGCACTTCCTGGACTTGGGTGGCTATTTCCTTTCCAATGTTAGGGAAGTTTTCGACTACAATCTCTTCAAATATTTTCTCAGACCCTTTCTTTTTCTCTTCTTCTTCTGGGACCCCTGTAATGCAAATGTTGGTGCATTTAGTGTTGTCCCAGAGGCCTCCGAGATTGTCTTCAGTTCTTTTCATTCTTTTTTCTTTATTCTGTTCCTTGGCAGTTATTTCCACCATTCTATCTTCCAGCTCACTTATTCGTTCTTCTGCCTCATTTATTCTGCTATTGATTCCTTCTAGTGTATTTTTCATTTCAGTTATTGTGTTGTTTATCACTGTTTGTTTGTTCTTTAGCTCTTCTAGGTCCTTGTTAAACATTTCTTGTATTTTCTCGATCCGTGCCTCCATTCTATTTCCAAGATTTTGGATCACCTTTACTATCATTACGCTGAATTCTTTTTCAGGTAGGTTGCCTATTTCCTCTTCATTTATTTGGTCTTGTAGGTTTTTACCTTGCTCCTTTGTCTGTAACATATTTTTTTGTTATCTCATTTTTTTTGATGGTTGAGGCTGTGTTCCTATCTTGCTGGTTGTTTGGCCTGAGGCGTCCAGCACTGGAGTTTGCAGGCAGTTGGGTGGAGCTGGGTAATGATGCTGAGATGAGGACCTCTGGGAGAGCCTTTATTAAAATACAGCATTTCTAAAACTTGATAAAATATCAGGAGAAACTTAGTCTCTGACTCATTTCAGGTTGACAGTTGAGTCAAGCTGTTATTATATATAAAAATTATGTGTTAGCTGTGTGCTTTGGAGAAATGAACCCAAACAAGAATGGAAAACAAACCCACTTACTAAAGTGTGACTTTGGGCATGTGGCGCATTCCTTCTGTGCCTTAGTACCTCTTTATGTAAAATGGGAATAATAGTTTCAAATTCATGTGTTAGATGTGAATATTAGTGAGAGATCTAATACAGAGTAAGTGCTCAGTGTATGTTAATTCTCCATATTATTTTTACACACATATAGAGAAGTAGCAAAGCCATGGGCTTTGAAATCAAACGTCTGTATAAATATCATCTTCTATACTTGTTTCTGAAATTGACATTTCCATCCTTAAGATGGTTGTCGTGGTGAGTATTAAAAGAGTTGTGTGCAAAATGCTTAGTGTGTGTAGTGTCTGATGTAGAGAAGGTGCAGAGCAGATAAAAAAACAACTTCTAATACCATTTTTGCCTACCACCTGCTTTGTGCCAGACCCTGTGTTCGGAGCTAAAATCTCTAATTCTCACTAGGTCCAGGCAAGGTAGTCATGAGGAAACCTTGCTCAGGTCTCACTGCTCGGAAGCCCTTAAATTGCATTAATTCTTCTCTTCTTTTCCTTCTTTGATGTTTCACCTACCCTGGGCTGCATACTATTTCTGGTTGCACAGATTTTCACACTTTAGGGCCCACCAGTGTATATCATTTCCAAAAATGCACAATGATGTTTTCCAACTCCAGTCCCATCAACTTGAATCACTCCTGTGTCCTAATTCATGAGCCAACGAATCTGATGAACTAAATTATGGCAGGGCTATTTTTGGATCTGTGTGCTCCTCCCCCAAAAATGACACATTTGCCTCCTAAAGTCTGGCTCCTTCGGCCTCAGATCCTACAAGTCAGGCTCATAGAGGAACTTTCAGATAGCACAGAAGGTCAGCCATGGAAGTCTTTGGGGAGTGTTGTGATTCCAAATTCGCCCCACATCATCAGACCAACCCCTGTCTAAGCTGCCTTGACTCACCCTGTGTAACTCTGCAGAGTTTCAAAAGCTTAACACACAGCTTCATGTATGTTAACGCATCTTCAAAGGTAGTTACAATTGCACGTGTTGAATTTCAGTCAAACTAGGTAGATTATCCGGGCCTGGAATCAGAATGGGAGGAAAGGAAAAGAACCAATTTATTATCTGATATACAGCAGTCTTAGCATATGTGAATTCTGAGAGTTAAAAAAAAAAAATATATATATATATATATATATATATATATATATATATATATATATATATACCTCCTTGTTTTTTGTTGTTGTTGCTGTTGATTTTTAATTTTCTTGAGAAAGTCACTTGCATTCTCATGTGTAAAATGAAGAGATTTGATGAAATAAGGTCTGCAGTACCACTCAATTCTAAAAGTCTATATTTAATTTGAATTGAAGTTAACTAGCAAATTGCATTTAAAGTTGAGATCAACCACTGCTCATGAAAATTGGGTTTAAGAAAAGCATTGTCTTTAGTTTTTAATCAAGACTTGTCATTCAGCACAACTCCACATTCAGAGCCCTTCTAACTATTGATTAATCTCTACATGGGTTTGCAAAATAGTAGCCTGTCCTTTTGCCTGCTTTAGGGACCTTGGATAATAAACACATACTAAACAACAATTTATGTTTAGCCACAATTTAATGGAGCTGGGAAAATATCAGAAGCTTGATTGTCAAGGCAGCTACTAAAACAGAATTCCAGGAGTAGAAATTAAAGATACTTTCTTATCTCTTCTTTATCTTATCTTCAGCTTTTCCTTTATACATGAGGTAGTGTGATTTTCCTTTCAATAGTTTCAACTTATATCTGCCTTAAGGTTCAGTTGAGGAAATTCTGTTTTAGCACATCTGACCTTCCAATACCAAAGAAAAAGTAGGGTGATTGGTTTTACTGCACAGGTCTCTGGGTACCCAAGCTTTTCATCCTACCAGAGGACATTTATTCTCACCTTAATCAAAATAAATTACTAACTCCCTAGGATTATATATTGTCCGAGTGAACTCAGTTTTATCAATTCAGGAAATTGCCCATGTCGTACATTCCTAAATAGTGTCGTGGCACTGTTTATTCCATCAGAGTTCTTCTCTTAATAATTAATCAGAAAATGGAGTGTCATCACCTTAATTTTTTCTAACAGAAGCAGTAGTGTTGTTTAGAAAAATAACATAAAATTGTAAGTTGCAAAACTTAGATCAAATAATTTCTCCAGCCCTTATCAGTTGAAGGATTATGGGCAAATGAACTTTCATTTAAGGATTATTTTCGGATTAAATAAATTTGGGTTAAGTATGGTGCTTGGTACATACCGAGAGGTTGATAAATTGTCCTACCTCACCAGACCATACACCACACACACACACGCACACACACACCCCATACACATACACACACAGGGAGTGGGGGAAAAGAAAAAGAGAAAGAAAGAGAAACTTAGCCTTAATTAAAATAGAATTGAATTGGTTAAAAAATGTATACAAGGTGCATGGCAGAGTGTGCAGAGGAAAGATGGTGAGGGTTAAGGCCAATTATACTACTTTTTAACTTCTTTTGTTTAACTTTGCTTTGTTTCATATTTGGTCAATGGTATTTCCTACGAAAATTTCAAGTACAGTAAAAGGATAAATGTTGGGAATTTGGGGGGAAACTTTCCACTTAAAGAATAAAGACCAGAAATTGTGATAGTAGGAGACATTGGGAATCAATATTAATGAATGTTTGGGGGGAGCCATTTCTGCCAGTGTAGCTCTTTGTGGTTGCGACTGTCATAATCCCGCCACTTAAAAGGCAATCCATCCAGCATGTTAATGAGAAAATTCACACCTGGATGGGGTGGCTCTCCTGCAAAATGCATTTCTCTTGTGCTGATTTTGATTGTAAGTTGTCTGGGGAATACATCTTCAAAGCCCTTCCTGTTGCCTTTTTTGTGTGTGTGTGTGTGTGTGATTGCTTCAAAAACTTCCTGCTTCCTTTGACTATATATAATTCATACCATTATTATAATGATATTTACCTCTAAGTATCTGAGCCAGCCTTAATTTTATGCCTTATCTTGAAATGGTCAGCAAGTAATACAAATCATTTCAATTACTAGTCTATAATTTTTTTCTCCCTGAATGTCTATTAGAAAATGAAAAGAAAGTACGTAACTAAAAATGCATTGTTAGTAGGAAAGTTAAATGGAAGAAAGAAAAAAAAATGTTCATTCGTTGATTTTTTTTCAACAAACACTTACTGACAACTAACTCTTTTTTTATTGAAGTATATTTGACTTACAGTGTTTCAGGTGTACAGCAAAGTGATTCAGCTATACATTTATATACATATACATATATATATTCTTTTTCAGATTCTTTTCCATTAAAAGTTATTACAAGATATTAAATATAGTTCCCTGAGCTATACAGTAGGTCCTTGTTGTTTATCTATTTTACATATAGTAGTGTGTATCTGTTAAACACAAATTCCCAATTTATTTCTCCCCCCGTCCCCTTTGGTAACCATAAGTTTGTTTTCTGTGTCTGCGATAATTCTTGATGCTGGGATATGCCTGTGAATCAAAACAGACCAGAACACCCTATCAACATAGAGTTTATATTCTAGTGGAAGAAAAACAATCACAATAAATAAGAAAAATATAGAGTACGTTAAAAGACGAGTGCAGAGGAAAGAAACGTAGCAAAGCAAGGAGTCAGGGACATGAGTGGGGATGTTACAATTTGCAGTAGGGGGAGCCTCATTAGGAGAATGATATTGAGTAAACGTTTGGAGGCCATGGGAGAGTTCATCTTGTGGGCAGGAGGAAAGAGCATTCCAGGATGAGAGAACGCCCTGAGCAATGGTTTCAAGTTGGGGCATGAGTTATACAAAAAATGAGGCCAGTTACTACAGTAGAGAGAGATGGAGAACTAGATGAGCTCTGAGATGTAAGAGAGACTAATCTCAAGGCCGTTAGAGGAACTGGCTTTTACCTGGACTGAAATGGAAAACTATTTTTTCTATTTCATGGTTTTGAACAGAGGGATGACAGTCTCCCTAACTGTTAAAAGACTGCAGGGTTGAGAATAGACTAATGGAGAACAAGTTGGAAATAAGAAGCATTTTCAGTAATCCAGACGAAAGATGATGGAAGCTGGGACCAGAGTGATTGCACTGGGGGTGATGTCAAGTAGCCCTGATATATTTGAAGGTAGAGCGGACAAAATTTGCTGATGAATTATGTGTTGCACTGAGAGTAGAAAAGCATCAAGGATGAATCCAAGTTTCTTCAACAGATGGAAGGTTATTGAAACTGGATAAAGGAACCAAGTCAAGTGATTTTATGGGAAAATGGATTCATTTAAATTATGACATAAGTTGCTGAAGTACATTCTAAGAGGTTAACCAGGAATTTGAGTTTAGAGTATGTTACTTTTCATTCAAGGCACAAGAATTTATGCATCAGTATTCATGTTTAATATTGACCTCACTTAAATGTTTTCCCATCTCTCTGAGTTTTGGATTGAACAGGGTTCAAAGTCCATCATTTAAGTAGCCATTTATCCATTTTTATTGCTGTTGTTGGTTTTCTGGTTGTGACTCCTGTTCCTGAAACTAATGAGAACTAGTATTTGGGAAGATGGATTAGAGGCATTTGGCAAATGCCAGTTCTATTTTGTCCCTTAACACGGCTTTCTCTTCTATAATGAACACAAGCTAACAAGAGAAGACATGGCCTCAGGATTTTTTAAATAAGACTAAGGAATAGCTCTGAGGAAGGCTTTCTGAATTCCAACTGAACTAAAGTATACTATATAGGTTTTTCCTTTTGTCCATTTTATGAGATAAAGCATTTCACAGTAATTTTTCACATTTATCTGCATTGTGATCTCTTTAGAGTGCTGTTGACAAAACGTTATGGTCTTAATTTGGTTTCTTCCTTTTCCATTTTGGATTCACACCATAAATTTCTTGGTGGTAATTTTAAATGTAGTCCCTGTATAGTAATAACAGAATGGGTAAATTAAATATCTTGATATGGAATTTTTGGTTTCTCTATTTGTTTTGTTTGCTTAAACAGTTATAGCTAATTTTAAAAATAATTGTTATTTTCAGGATTACGGTTGCAGTAACATACTGCTGTATACATATGATTCCATTTATAGATACTAAATCTGAAACATAATTTTATACTTGGAAACTCATTTTAGTTTTGCTTTCACAAATTTTACCATTCATGTTTGCAATTAATACATAAGTCTGTATAACACTACATCAGAGTTTTGGCACATTTTAGCAATCATATATTATCCTTAGACATAGGGAGTTTGTAGTTTCACATGGAAGGCAAAGGCATGTATTCATAGTAATGTAAATAAGTAAAAAATCTATAAGATACTTATATGATTGCTATGTACCAGTGTCACAATCACAAAAATTAGAACATGAGTATCTATTCAAAATAATAATTAGGTCATAATGAAGGCACAAAGGGATAAAAAGTTGCATTTGGTTAAAAATCATGAAAGATGGTAGAAAATATTGCTGATAATATTTCAACAAATGTCAGTGAGATTCTTGGGATGAGCAGTCACACAGAGCTGAAAATGTGGAATTGAAATGAGCAAACCATCACATCCTGAGTGAAGGCAAAGTAAAATGTAAAATGTCTTGGGGATTCCTTGATATCCCCTACAATTCTCCCTCATTGGTTGATGCCTGAACTCTGTAATTAGAGTTTTATTGCTTTACCTGAAGCCTTTGGTACATACTTAAACATGCCAGGTCTCTACTAAGAGCTTCAAAGAATCTCTGGACCTCCAAAGGTACCAAAAAGCAAGATGAAGCAATTCTCTTGCCTGGTTAAGGGTTATGCTTTGGCTGAGTGATGGGAAAGAGAAGCAACGACTTGACTTTCGCCAAATAGCATGAGTTGCCTTTTTTATCCTCATAAACATTAATTCAGCTTTTAAAAATTTTTTACAAGAGTTACCATTTTGCCTCCTGCTATTCAGTCTTCTCTATGAAATGTTTTTAATGGTCCTGGAAAATGAGGAGAAGGTTTCAGGCAGAATAAATTCATTAGAGCATCCTCGTCCAAAGGAATGGGCCTTGGAGCTGGAAGGACACTCAGGTCCTCTCCGACCTTGGTTGCCTAGTGACTTCCCCTGGGTGGTCTCCTGGTGCTCTCTGCTTTCCTAGATTCCTGCTGAGAAGCAACTTTTATTTGGTCTTCAACTTGATGGTACAATATGATATATCTAGTAAATGAACTTCTACAAACTGTGGGTAAATTAGATCATTACCTATAGGATATGATGAACTCTTCTGGAACCAAGCTCATTCCCCATTCTGCTGTCTCTATATTGAGAATGAGCTCTAGAGGGAGGAAAAGAGGCCATGTAGACAAAACACCAACATTTATCCATTTAGGTCTTAATCATTTATCACACTTTTAAAAATAGCTTAGTCTTCCCAAACATTGTACGCATTTGGAATGTAGATCATTGATTTTTGGAAGGAGATGGGGTAGAGAATTGAGAGAGTGATGTTTAAATTGGCCAGTCTTGAAAGAGAAGAAAATGGCTCATAGAGGAACCAGCAGTCGGAGGGTGAGGAGGCATATGTAGAGGAACTGAGGACGGTCCCAGCAGACTTGTCTAAAAGGCTGGTCTAAGACATCGGCAGCACCAACACTGGGAGTCACCCTTGACTCCTCATTCTCCCCTTGGTTGGTTCTTGGTTCTTTCAGCAAAGTCTATGGACACTTCTTCAGAATGTACCCCAGTGTGACAACTTCTCACCCTCTCCAGCCCAAGCTGCCATCTCCATCCTCTCCTGGATTATTACAAGAGCTTTCTAACTGGTCTGTCACCCTTGTCCTTCCACAGTCTATTCTCTGTCCAGAAACCAGGTGGAGCCTAGTAAAACCCAGCTCAGATGGCATCACATCTCAGCTCAAAACACTCCAATGGCTTCCCAAGTCAGTAAGGGTAAGAGCCAAAGTCCTTATGATCAGCTCTCTCTCCACCCCACCCACAGCTTCGCTGAGTCCATCTCCCAGCCTCCCCCCTCTTGCTCGCTCTGCCCCAGTTATGATGATCTTCTGGCCATTTCTCATACATGCCAGGCAAGTCACCACTTATTGCACTTATTGATCCTGCTTTCAGACTGTTCTCCCAGATAGCTATGGATTTCTTCTAGCACAGATCCTGCAGGTCTCTGTTCAAAGGCCACCTCCTCAAAGAAGTTTGCCCTGGCACTCTATAGCAATGTCTCCTTTCTTATCACCTCCTGACACATTGTATATTGGCATAGTACATGTTGACTTATTAAATATATTTAGACTTATATATGTGACAAATGTAATATAAATGTAAAAACGATCTAGATCTAGTGATTGATCATCTGTTTCTCCCCTGGAGAATGTAAGCTCCATGGGGATAGACTCTTTATCTGTTTTGATCACTGGTGTGATCAAATAATAATTATTTATTATTTGAACAATAATTATTTATTGATTAGACCAACAAATAACTTTTATCTTTAATACAAGTTCCTCTAGGAGAGAAAACATGCTAATCCCCTCTTTCTGTGGCACCTTGAAAGTTCAGACTTGGTTTCATTTCATACCATAGAAAAAGCATAAATTGTAAACAGTGAATTTTGACAGACGCTAAGTAAGTGCCGAAAAAGGAAGAATTTAACAGAAAAGAGAACATAAGACAGGAGTCAGTGGCAGAGTCCTTGTATGTCTCTGGGGAAGGGACACTAAGGTGAGCTACCCAAGGGCTCTCCGGGTGACTGTCAGCAAAGATGTCAGGGCAGGAGAGGGGCAGGAACAACTCTGACCATTACCCAGATCCAGTGGTGTCCAGAGAATCACTGAGCCTCTCAGGTCTCCTTCCTAAATATCTCTGTAGCCTTTTCTATTCTCTCCGTTCTCACTGTCTGCATGATCTCTTGTCTGCATTCTAACCACCACGTTTCCTAGACTTCAATTTTGCCTCTTCTTTCTCATTCCTATGGCTGGAGAACTCTGAAAGGTGGATGTATCATGTCCTTGCTTACAACCCTGTAATAGTTCCTCCCCATTGATCTGAGAATAAAGTTTAAGCTCTTAGTACATTTCATAGGTGTTTCCAACTTCATGGCTCTCCATCCTTACAGCTTTTAAGACTCTTTGGCTGGACCGCATTCTCTTAGACTACTGGGCCTTTAGGGACATTGATTTCTCTGCAGCCTTAAATCTTACTCTGTAAGACTGGATCCTTCTGTTCATCTTCCGTATCTCAGTCTGGATGAGACACTTTCCCTGATACCTGCTTAGCTGAGCTAGATGTCTCTGTAAGAGTCCAGTAGGCTCCTGCCTTACAGTACAGATTGCACATACCACCTGGTGTTAGAATTCCATGTTTACATAGTGGTGTCTCCTCTGGACTATACATTTCGTGAAAGTGTAGAGAAATTTGCTTCGTCTACAGTTGTGTTTTCAGTGCCTGACACGATGCCTGCCACATCTCAGGTATTCAAGATTTGAATGATGGTTTAGTGTCCCCAGATGTCAATATCTGGGAGTCACAGTCTAGGAGAATGTTCCCCAGGTAGGGAGTTAGGTGGAGAAGATAACACACGTTCCCCCTAACAAACGTGTGGAACTATATAGAGACTAGCCCTTTGGTAGTGGCCCTCTCTTCTCTGGGGAAACTTTGTCTTGGACCTTGTTGGGGGAGCAGAGAGAGGGAGAGCATGAGACAATGATAGAAATAGCCATCCTGCCTTTGGAGATGATTCCCACCAGGGTCTTTCTTCAGCTCCAGGAAATCCTCCATGCCCTTCAGATCAAGGACTCAGTAGAGATGGTGTATCACTCATGCTCTGAACAGGGAACAGAAACCTACTCGGCTGGGACTTGAAAGCCCAGTGATGAAGATCCTGTCTGCAGGGATGTGGGCAGTATTGAGGAAACACCCTGAAAGCAGCCAAGCAAAGACCCTTTAGGCCATAGGCCTGAGCGCTGGCATTCCCAGAGGCTGGAGAGAGCTGGAGCTGTGCGGAGGGTCGACCCTGTAGAAACAGGAGCCTTGGAAGAAAGCAGCCACTGCCGAATCCACGGCCAGGAGAGAGCAGCGGAAGAATTACCCCAGTCTCTCCCTCCTACTGTCTCTGGTCTCCTTCAACTGTCTACCATTGGCCAAACCCAACTAGCAGTCAGAGGGCAAGGAATCCTGGGTGCTGCAACCCATGGGGCTCTTTCCACAGCCCACATGGGCATAGAGAGGAACAGGAAGAGTAGAGACGGATGAGTGTGGCAGACGGAGAGCTAGCACAGTCACTTGGCTGTTCATCCTGGGCTCCAAGCTCTGCAGCCCAGAGGGAAGATTCTCGGGCGTGATCAGGCACGCCGCGTTCTAACCTGCCTAACAGAGCAGCTTGAGCATCGTTTTCTGAGTTTCCAGTTCCCAGAGGCTTTTGCCTCTGCTCCTCGTCCTCGGTTCCTCCCGCACCGCCATCCCTGTTAACAGCCACGACTGAAGCACAGTCCCAGTTTTTCCCGTGTGTCACGGTCCAGCTCTACTTGCGAAGTGCAGCTGATTCACATGAAGGGAGCTGGTCCTGTGCCCTGCTGACCAGGGGTCATGCTCTTGAGAGGCTGGGTCTTCATCCCACCCTCTAGACCGCTCAGTGCTTTTGCAGGGGCTGGAGGTGAGCAAGGAGTTGATACAGTCCCAGATCCACTCCTTACCGCAGCTTCCTACAACACCAAGAGCTCCATCTACAGAGAAGCTGAGTATACCCGGTGGAAATCAGACCTCAGCTTTTTTCTGGAGTTCTAAGAACTAGTGTTTTTTTTTTTTTTCATTGAAGTATATAGTTGATTTATAATATTGTGTTAGTTTCAGGTGTACTGCAAAGTGATTCGGTTATACATACATACATATATATGTATATCTCTATATTCTTTTTAAAAATTCTTCTCCATTATAGTTTATTATAAGATATTGAGTATAGTTCCCTATGCTATACAGTAAATCCTTGTTGTTCATCTGTTTTATATATAGTAGCGTGTATCTGTTAATCCCATACTCCCAACTTATACCCCCCCTTCCCCATTGGTAACCACAACTTTGTTTTCTATGTGTGTGAGTCTGTTTCTCTTTTGTAAATAAGTACATTTGTACAGTTGGATTTTTGTCACCATCAAGACCCTCTTCGAGTCTTGGAGATGCCACCTTGATGGGGCTGGCAGGATGCAGTTTGGGAATACGTACACTAAAAATTATTCATTGTTTATCTGAAATCCACATTTTACTGGGTGTCCTATATTTTATCTGGCCACCCTACTTTGGCGGACTCATCACACGTGAGTACACCTTGGCCTTCCTGGCCTGGAGCAGCCAAGAGAGAGGCAGAAAATGAAGTCGTACCAGGCGCCTTGCGTAACACTTTGTAGTGCTTACAAGTTTCGATCATCACATGGCAGGCCACACACCCAGCAGGGGGGGAGGTGCACAAGGAGGCCCTCGAGTCTTCCTCCTGCCCCGCCACTGAAACTTACAAAACTTCCTAGTATGTGACTTGCAGGAAGAAGGTTGTAATTGTCAGATTTGTGGCTGCATTGTCAAAACTACATGGAATCAGCTGCATACATTTTGAAACATAAGTTACAATTATGTATGTTCTCTAATAGGGTGAAAAATTGCAATTTGCTTTCAAGGGATACAATAAAACCATTGAAAAACTGTAAGTGCTACCATGTCTAATACATTGGTGACCACCCCCAAAAGTAATTTTAGTCATGCAGCATTCACGTGCCACATCTTCTGACCCCAGCAGACACTACCCACCCCCTCCACCCCAGAAAGCTAAGTATCAAGGAGCAGGGAAGTTGTTTGTACCTGGGAATTTATCCAACCTAGGACTTGGCAGCCTCTAAACTACCACTGTTAGAGGATCTGCATTGTGATGCTTCTATGTGACACAAACACGCACTGACACACACACACACAGCACATAACATGCCCATGCAAACACACACACACACACGAGCCTGAGGCTCCCCGAGGCTGGCTTGGGCACCTGTGGGCAGGGCTGTGACAGCTCCATGAAGCTTCCTCAGAGGGGCCCTCTACCCTATTCAGAGCATCACGTGTGGTTTGGACTTCGGGGGCCCTCTTGCAGAGAGTGTGATCCACATCTTCTTCTCTGTGAACGTTCCCCAGTGGCTGATGAAAAGGAAAGAAACCCCTTTTCAGGGACTCGGATAGTACAAGTAGCTACCTGAAAACTTACATTCTACTCGAAAAATATGCATGGATTTTGAATTATACTTTATAATATATCCATTTTCATATGACTCCAAAATATCTTAAAATAATTTATATCTCAGGAAATTCACACGCTGGAAAGTGGCCCCAAAGCTTATCTTCTGGCTTCCCACGTGGCTTCCACTGTCTGTTTACTTTCTAAGCCCTGATCTGGACCAACACGCCTGGACCAAGGGCAGAGCAGGTGCCTAAGGAGCTCCCGCCCCATCTCCTGACAGTTCACCAAGGCAAAGCCAGCGTGTTACATCTGGCAAGGATGTTCTCACCTCTCTGCAGTATCTCAAGCTGTATGATTCATCTCTTTCCAGATACCCTGAAAGTGTTTTTTCTTGGTCATTTTTATGGACTCTGGCAGTTCTGTTAGTAAACATCATCCATGGCCAAAGACAAATTTTAAAATGCGCAAAACTACTTAAAATTCCAGTTCCGGCAATCCATTATTTTTTTTCTAAATCAGCTCATTCTAAACAATAGACTTTTCATGGTGTTGATTTTATTGTCAATAGAATAATTTTGATGGAAGTAAATATTACAAATACACAGAGCTATAGATTCATCCATTTTGTTGCACGTATTCATGGTTTGTGCTCTCTCTCTTATTGCTGCGTGGTTTTCAATGGTATGAACATATCATCATATTGATTTTTTTAATTTGGATTAATTATGTCATAACTAAGACTGCTGATTTAGTGATATTTAATTTAGAGACACAGAAGAATGAGTTTTATAACCTAGAACTTGGTGTTAAATATCAATTCTACCCATATTAGGCATTCAGTGAATATTTGTAAAGTGAGTGAGTGAATGGATGAATGAATGAATGAAAAGATCTACCCTACAGAAGAAAAATAGCCTATAATTATGGAAGTTGGGTATCTTCATCATAGAATATTTAAGAATACACAAAAAATGTAGAATAAAAACTTCCTAGCAAGTCATGACTGAGAGAAAACCATGATGGAGATTTTGAAGTATTTACTTGTATAATTAAAATCATACACTTTTTTCCACTTAACATTTTATTGTGAAGATTTTCCTATTATTCAACTAATTTTGAAAACACTTTGATGGCTGTATACTATTATAACATACGGACTACTAAAAATAACTTAATTATTATGTTAATAAGTGATTTTTAGTTCTATAAACCATGTATAAGGCCACAATGAACATGCTGTTAGATACAGATATAGATCTGATTATATCCTTAGTAGGAGTTCCTTGATGTGGAATTGTTAAACCAAAGCTATGAAAATAAAAACTCTGAGACTGTCAATGCCTAATTGCTTTCATAAAAATAACAATTTGCTCTTATCAGTAGACACTGATCAAACTCCCTGCATATGTACCAGAATAAGATATTAAAATTACAAAAACTTCTGCCAATTTTCTAGGCCAAAAAATTAAAAATAGAAAGAGGCTTGTATTGATGTTTAATTTGAGGTTTGAATTGGTGAATATCTGAGTTCGTGTTTATGTCCTTTGCATGTTTTTTCTATAGTGATATGTATCTTATCGATCTTTACTTTTACCTAACAATGGTAGCAAAATTTTCATATTTGTAGTTTCATCTATTGATATTTTCACTCTCCATCCTTTTCCTTTGGTTTACACTTAGAATGTGTAATCTAGTCACACATATATTTACTGATATACCTTTTCTTATTTCTTATTTACATCAATTTATTTTAACATTTACCTTTTTAACAACTTAGAATTTATTTTTGCAAAAGTCTTGAGGAAAGGCCTCATCTTAACTTTCTTTTTCACTGGTGTTCTTTCAGAAAATGATCTGGAACAAAATGTGTTTCACCCGTTGACTGGTAATTAGGGTTTGGGTTATTCAGAATGTATGAACAATTATACCATTAATTCAAAAAAGCCTGTTCTGAGAAAATGATGTATCTGCATGCCAAACGACCAGATTACAACTTTATTTCTTTTATTCTATTTTATAATGAATTGTTATAAATAAATTATTGAAAGATAATTTCTCATTTTAATATGATCCATAATCATTGCCCAGATTTTAGAACAATACTTTAAATTATTAATCTGCTTTATATAAAAACCACATATGTAGAAAATTTTGAATACAGAAATATAATATAGAAAATAATCCAGAATTTTATAAAATAGATACTTTGCTGTATTTTCTTAGCTTTTTTTAAATTTTAAATTTATTGGTGTATAGTTGATTTACAATGCTGTGTTAATTTCAGGTGTACAGCAAAGTGATTCAGTTATACGTATACATATATTCATTCTCTTTTCGATTCTTTTCTCCTATAGGTTATCCCAGAATATTGACTAGAGTTCCCTGTGCTATACAGTAGATCCTTGTTGGTTACCATAGTTTAAGTTCAACAGTTAATATGAATTTTTAAACATAGTTAATGCAGGTATAATCAGGCCTTTGATATAGAATATTGTGCAACCAGCAATATCTTCCATTTGGTAGTTACTGCTTCTTCCCAATTAGCATGAAAGACTTAGCCAATTAATGTAAAATTTAAGGAATCAGTTAAACACGGATTTTAAAGGTACTGCAGAAATATCTTGCAATGAAATTGGCAATAGTGTTTCTCTGTGCAACTTGAAAAAAGGGGAAATGTGTTTTGTTGGGTGAATTTTGGTTTCTTGACACAGCGTTTCAGTCATGTACACACGTTAGGCTCTCTTAGCTAGTACTGGAATAGAAGAAAGCCTCTGGTTATTTTAACCATCATCATCAAAAGCAGTGCTGAATTCCTCAGGAACTATATGGTGAAGGACGTGGCGTGATGCGTGCCCAGTGGTGGAATAGAGAGGG
Organism: Balaenoptera ricei; assembly: GCF_028023285.1. Classification (NCBI taxonomy): domain Eukaryota; kingdom Metazoa; phylum Chordata; class Mammalia; order Artiodactyla; family Balaenopteridae; genus Balaenoptera; species Balaenoptera ricei. Next base: position 74,946,680 of record NC_082656.1, on the reverse strand, counting down.
GTGGGCGGAGCGCAGGGGCAAACTCGGGAAGCCCTGCAAGGCCAAGCGTGCTCATGGCCTCAGAATCCACCTGATATCCAAGGGGACAGCTGCTTTGGGCTGGGAAGCCGCGAAGGGAAAACTCTAGCGTGTTTTCAGCGTAGAGGTGGAACACTGCTGCCCCGCCGGCTGGACGGAGGCAGTGGCTGTATTTCTGCATTTGCATTTCAATGGCGGGGTGTAAAATTTCACGCTTGCCACAGATACTGCTGCTTCTGCGGCTTTGCGTCAGCCAGTTTGCTCATTTATAATACTGGTTTTCCTCTGGTAAGACATTGGCTTTTTGAGACCTCAATTTACAACTTTACTTCCCTATTCCCCAAGTTCTTTGTTACTATTCTGCTGTCATCTGAGTGAGGTTTCAGGTGATTTTTTTCCGGAAGTGTAAATGAGTGATATGCTGTCCCGTTTTTGTTTATCCAAAAATGTCTTTCTCGTTTCCTCACGCAGTAAAGCAACTCGGCTGTGAGTAAAATGAACAGGTCGTAAGAGCTTTGCTGCCAAGCTCTGTACAATATCCCTCCATTGTTCTATATTCGTTGACAATGCTGGCAGGATTTGGGGAGGGGGCTATTGTTAACTTTGTTTAAAACTTGTGGAGCCCTGTATACAAATGGCTTTAAAACATTTACACAATTTTTTATACAATTTTAAAGGTTACCCTCCATTTACAGTTATTACAAAATATTGACTATATTCCCCGTGTTGTACAATACATCCTTGTAGCCTGTCCTACACCCAGTAGTTTATACCTCCCACTCTCCACCCCTGTATTGCCTCTCTCCCCTCTCCCCGCTGGTAACCACTGGTTTGTTCTCTTTATCTGTGAATATGCTTCTTTTCTTTCTTATATTCACTAGTTTGTTTTATTTTTTTAGATTCCACATATATATGATAGTAAACAGTATTTGTCTTTCTCTGTCTGACTTATTTCACTTAGCTTAATGCTCTCCAAGTCCATCCATGTTGCTGCAAATGGCAAAATGTTCTGTTTTATGGTTGAATAGCATGACATTGTGTGTGTGTGTATACATGTATAATATATATATCATATCTTCTTTATCCGTTCATCTGTTGATGAACACTTGGTAGTTCTACCATATGACCCAGCAATTCCACTCCTGGATATATATCTGAAAAAAATAGAACTACAAATTACTTTTATTAGTTAGGAAACATTTCTTTCTTCAGGCTTTTTAAAAGTATTGCTTCTGTTCTTGATGATTCCTCAGTAATCCATTAATTCTGAGAATGATATTTTGCTCTCCCTCCTTTGTTTTTGAAGGCTCTTCTATTTTATTGTCTACAAATTGATTTTTATCTCCTTATAACTTCTAGGAATGCTTCTGTACGTCATCCTTACATCAGTGATTCAATTTGCCCCCGAAGTTAATGCTTCTCTTTGCTGCCTTCAGTAAGGATAGCAATTCTATGTCCTAAAATTCAACCTTCTTGCCACCATCTGGTTATAATGCCTTTATTCTCCACCTTTCCTGCTTTATGGTTTTCTGTTCTTCTTCCACAAAGATTATATTTATTTGCATGCTATCACAGAAATGAGCTTTGCCCCTCAGTTTTCATGATTTTCTCTTACTTTGCAGTAGTTTGCATGGAGACGATGATATTTGTATTTCCCATTTCTGTTTTGTGTGTTCGGGGGTGGTCTTAGCCCAATTTACGTTTTTCCAATACTGAGTCCGTTTATAAGCATTCAGTGCCCACATGTACCACAGCAGATTTTCACCTATTAGTATTTTTCAGGACTGAAATTGGACTTCCTCCTATCCCTATCACCCAGATCTCTTGCATTCAAGTTTCACTTCAATGATAAAAAATGGAAACTATTGCCACTATATTATTACCCAGTAGGTATCTTCTAAGGAGGGATGAAGACTAGAGAAAGATTGGATGTATCTGTACCTAGTTGTCTACTATTGGGGTACAAAGACGGGAGACAGAAAGGGGGAAAATAAATTGATCTCTTTCTGTTACATCGAGAAAATTGCTGGTACACATCTACACAAGAAAGACAGTGATGAAGCTCAAATTACTCTTGAATTTGAGGGGATGGTTTTATTGTTACTGAGTCTTGACATGATGGTTATAAAAAATTATCAAGAAGGCGAAGGAAAAGTACAACAGATAGTAAACAGAGGGAGACCAGTAGAAAGTAAAAATAAGGCAAGTAATATATCAGATAGATTACTGTCATTAACTTAAAACTGAATACCCGCCGAAGACAGCTGGAGTGTCAGATCATCGACCCCAAACCTCTCTGAAACACGTTTTACTATGATTTCTGTGGATAACGGAAAATTTGCTTTGGTAGTTTTCTCTTTGCTTATCTACAAAGACACTATTTTTAAACTTCCCCTACAACCTTGATCCAGCGCTCTATCCCCCTGTTGTTTTGCCACCTACTGTCTACACAGGAGAGCTTCCAAGGGCAGGAAATAACTCTTGGGTTTGATTTCTTTTTCTCCTCCTGTGATGTTTACCTATGATTTAGAGAGGAACTAGGCTAACAGATTTGGTGGTGTAAGCTCTTAAAGTTGTAAGTTACTTGATCACATTTGCTTTTTTTCCTCAGGCTTGCTTAGAAAAGTTTTATTGATCATCGTCTTTTTATCTGCCCAATAATGTTGCAGTCCTTAGAGAACCAGTTACCAACTGCAGTAAACATATGTATGTGGTTTGACTTCATGGCATTATGCGTGAAGACAGGAGGTGAAAATAGGTCTTTTATATGGTAGTGCACAGAGGAAAAATTAAATCTTGTTTAAAAAAACATGTTTTATTTAAATAGATATCTCATAGTTGTCGCATAAGCCATGAAAACTCATTGGTACAGTTCAATTTCTTTGTCAAAATACTGATCTTAAAGTGTAAAATGGAAACATTTTCTATGTAATAGCTCAAATGTAGGGATTGGGGTTTGAGAGAATAGGGTCTCAAGACAGTTTTTCAGCGGGCAATGAAAGCATGTCATTGCATCATATTCATCACCATTAGCAATGCTTCTAAATCATTTGCATGATATGAAATAACCAAAAATGATAGTTCTCTGGGAGGCAAATTCTCGTTCTGATTTATCAGTATCCAGCTGGGCGGACATATACAAGTTACTTCATTATCTTTCACTGCAACTCAGAGTCATGTTTATAAAATGAGAGAATTGAACCAGATGATTTCAAATGGCCTTTTCAGCCTGAAAATGTGATGATCCCATGACTTGAAATAAATCCAAGCTTCACATACATATTGCTTACTTTGTGGGAACTTCTGTTGGAGACCTCAGGAAACATGGGACTTCAACGTAGACCAAGGTTTGCTCTGGAGGCATAGTTTCAATGGGTGAAGTGGGGGACAAGAGCTTTTGCTGGGAAACAGTAGGAGATATGGTGAGTGGATAAGTTAATGTCAGATGGTGGAGAGCTTTGAGTATATATGTATATTTTTTTCTGCAAGCCGTGGGGGACCCATGCAAGTTTTAAGATGTGTATTTCATGATGCGAGCATGAACCTAGGGGTGGTATGGATGGGGAGGAATAAAACCTGAGCAGAGGCCTGGAGGTTCCTGTGATAGTCTGGGTACGAAGTGATAAACACTTGGGCTAAGAGGCGACAGGTATTCTGCAGATTCAAGAGAGATTTTATTGGAAGAGTAACTAGGATTCTGTAATAATTAGGCCATAATTAGAGAAAGACACTTGGGACTTAGGACTCATAAGAATAAAGGGGGAAATGTGTGTGGAAGAGGAATATTTCCTTCTTGAAACTGGAAACACTGAATGTGTCATCTGGAAAGTCCGAAGCAAATTGGAGGGGATAAGCACTGTGCTATTTATTTGGCCCCATAAGCGTTTTTGATGAGAGTTTGTAAACATGAACTTCAAAGAGTGAAATATATTTGATGGTAAAAAAACTCAGGCCTGTCAGTGTCTTTACCGCTCACTGGCTTTGGTAAAATAGCGCTGTTACTGAGAAGGTAATTTCACTGGTTCTTCTATTTTGGAGTGCCTAATTGGGCTTCAGTTGAAAATTAAGAACTTGATGCAAATTAGCTGTCAGAAAAAGTAATAACTTTTAAAGATGTTCTCAAATCATATGCTACAGTAACAATGATAAAGAATTTTGGGCAAATGGTAAGGTACTTATTACACATCGAACTAAGCTTGATTTTTTAAAAATAGAAATTACTATTATGAATTAGTTTCCCATTTAAAATTCTGGGCATTCTACCATGATAATTAGTATGGATTCATAATACATTAATGATACCCTGCTTAAAATCAGGGTGTATTTTAAGCCAAATGTTATTATTAATGTATTACTTAAGTGTACTCTTGTGCACTGGCATTCTTAACTAGTTACATCTGAAATATGCTTAAATAGAGCCAAGAGCTACATTCCTCTACTCAGAATCTATATCACGAAAATGACTTTTAATATGTTGAAAACAGAATTGCCTGAATACTCTTTTATTAGGTTAGATAACCATAGATAATGATTGAAAAATGATCGATAGTCATTAAGTTACTTGATGATTTGGTAAATCCCTGGTCAGATAACAGTGGCCTTTTTATTGTATGTATTTAATTTTTTCCAAGCATGTGTTATTTATTGCTCTTTCATGTATTTTAAAATAAGCAAAGTTATCTTTCTGATACTTGCTGGAATACATTTTCAAAATTGTAGAGACGCTACTTTGGGAGAAGTGTTTTGAAGGGGTGTTTTAAACTATATTGTTACGTATCTGGAAACTCCCGAGCTTTGCTGTTGATTGAAGTTAAGTTTTGAGCGGAGGAGCCAAGGGTACTGGGCTCCATTTGACCTTGATTCCTAGCAACAGAGCGTAGATCTCTTATCAGATCATATATGAATGATTTACCTTGAGCCACAAGTTAGACATTATAAACTTTTGCAGTGATTATATATATATCCCTAAAGAAAGGGGTATTTCCGTGCTGGAAACTTCTACAAGTCCAGTCTCCTTTCTCCTTCATATGACGTCCATCCATCCAGACCTAATAGATCTGGAATCCGAGCTGAAACTGATTAATTATTTCAATAATAACGATATTTAGTTAAACATTGTATAAACTTTTGGAATTGTTTCTCTTGAAAACATTTTAGTTTTGAAAAGAGAGTGACATTATAATGTCACTTCTCTGATATATATGATAGAAATTAGCATTCAGTTTTCTTTTTATGTTCTATAGCTTGTTAAAAGAAATAATTATACATATTTGAATTGTGTGCTATATAAATGCCTTGATTTTTAAGGCTACCTTTTATTTTCATTTTGTTTTTTCCCATAAATGTAATATATATTTAGATTAAGTTTTACATATACTGTTTTGGTTTTTGAAATTCACATAATAGATGCAGTAGATTTTTCTTCTTTTGAGCTGTTTAAAACTGATTTGAAGAGGGTCCTCAATTTGTATTAAACGTGATACAAGAAAATGCAACATAAATGAACATTTTCTGACATCAAAATTCAAGTGTTCATTTGTCATGTTCTTGGACTTAACCAAAGTAATACATCTCCTTTGAAATTTTAAGAAACACATAAACCACTTCTAAGTCCATGCATGAAACATATTGTCTTCAGATCTCTGAAAGGAAGGGTGGAAGCCAGTATCTCTCTAGGCCACTATCAGCAGAGGCTTACTTTGCACTTTGTGTCTCAAAAGCACCAACAATAATTTTTTCAACTATGTGGGTGATCAGCTCAGTATACTTTTAAGTAGGAACTCATCTGAAGCTAATCATCTCTGTCTTCAGATATCTCAAATTAAAGATGCTTTATTTGCATGACTTCAGTTTTCATTCTGACCTCCGGTAAGATGTAGTGATTTTTCATGAGCAAATCATGTCCTAGTTTTACACTTGGTGGTACCTTAGTAATTTTTTGCGGCCCATCTCAAATGTCATTTCTCCCCTAAAACCATCATTCACTCAAATACTATGATTCTTCAACATCCTTCTGCTAATCTGGGCAGCTGGGTAAATTAAATGTCTTTGATGAAATAGTTAACTCTAGAAAAGAGGAATGACTTGTTGAAGAAGAATGATTTCCATTTTGAACATACGTTATTTGTTTAAGCTTCGTCCACATCAACTAAGTGAAGATGTTTAATAAGTAGTTAAATATATTTGGGTGTGTCATCAGTACACAGATGACGTTTGAAGCTATGGATTTGAAAAAGGCCATCTAGCCCATATAGTGAGATAATAGGACACCAAGGAAGGACCCGTAGGCTATACTACATTTAAAGCATTGTTGGAGATAATAAAAGGCCAAATTAAAATATTTGTACTAATAAAAATAAGATAAAAATCTGATTATACTGATAGTATATGCTCCTTTTAGAAAATATGAGAAGTACAGAAAAGCATAAAGAATAAAATTAAAATCACCAGTAGCTTCATGAACTAGAGATGATCACCATTAATTTTATTTGCTTTGATTTTTAAAATTTTACTTGAAAAAGAAACTTGTAATTACAGCAACTATAGTTTTCTAACCTTTTTCTTTTTCTTTTTACTTAAATGATAAAGTCTAAAAATTATTGAAAAACATTATTTCTAGTGGCTGTGTCTTCCTTTTGGAATCAGGACTTTTTGCTGATGTTTCTTGCTCATTTCTTTTTTCTTATTAATTTAAAGTGATAAAAACTTTTTGTAAGGAATAGATCATCTCTATCAAAATATTGTGAGGCATTAATTTTGTAACACTGCTTAGAATGTTTGTCAGGATTTATTTCTCTGTATTTAACTGATTTCATGCTCCCTACTAGTCCTTGATAACTTGATTTCTTCATTCTTCTTTTACTATCTTGCTTCATTTTCTATTATTCTGGCATAGATCATCAATTGGATTATTTAGGAGGCCTTTGTAGGTGGTGCATTTTCTAAGTCCTTGCATTTCCTTGAATGAAGTTTTTCTATACTCCTGTACACCAGCTTGGCTTTTGTGTAGCCTTTGAACCCCAGTATTTTTCCTTCAGAGATTCCTGCCTTATTCTGCTTGGTGTGTGCACTCATGGCACAAGTCCTCTGTCCTTCAGAGTGACTGGTGTACTCTAAAGGCTACTGGTCTACAGAGTCAGAGGAGATGCCAAACTGGGTGCCTCTGCTGTGCTGAGGACTGGCCCCATGTCTAACTCCCATTATGGGACCATGGTACCTTCCATTTACCTCTTAGACATCCTGGACTTTCAGAGGGAATTGCCTTCCTTCAATCCCATTCAATCCGCCCTAGGTCTAGAAGACATTCCTTATTGGTTCTGCCATGTAAAGTAGCATGCATCATTAAGTTTCTAGAACATATAGAGCCCTCATCTCCATTTTAGGGACTCCTGTTGGTTATTTCATCAGGAGTTTGATGGGATGGAGTTATATACTTGTGGTCACATAGTCATCTATCTTCATAAACCTCTGTCTGCTTCTGAGTTAAGAGATAAGAAATTTCTGGTCTCCTTGGCAACTCAATATCATAAGAAATGTGACTGTTCTAGATTAAAAAGCCCTTAAGAGGCATGGCAACTAGAAACAATGTGTGATCCTGCATTGGATTCCGATTCAAACAAATCAGCAGTAATAGAAATTTGGGATCTAATTGAACATTTGAATAGGAGTGGGTATTAGATTATATGAGAATTTATTGAGAAGGAGATATAGATATCCTTAATTGAAAAAAATTACAAAACCTATGTATTATATTGTCTTGTTTTGAAAAAATGCATATACATGTGTGTGTTTCTTGGGAATGATACCCTAAGACAGGGGTCTCCAACCCCTGGTCCGCGGCCTATTAGGAACTGGGCCGCACAGCAGGAGGTGAGCGGCGGGTGAGTGAAGCGTCATTGCTCCCCATCGCTCCCCATTGCTCGCATTACCACCTGAACCATCCCACCCCCGCCAACCCTCCATCGTGGAAAAATTGTCTTCCACGAAACCGGTCCCTGGTGCCAAAAAGGTTGGGGACCGCTGCCCTAAGACGTAGTGGCAGAACCCTCTAAATGGAAAGAAGATGATTGTTTTATTTTGTACCTTTTCTATGTGTCTACTTTCTATAATGCACATGTACTACTTTTTAAATAATAAGATACCAATTTTATTTTAAAAAAGAAAGAATTATACAGTTTCTTAACTTCATGGGCCCATGTAAAATCCCTGATGAACATCTCTTGATGAAAAGTGAAGTAGCTCATTTTCTTCTAAGAAGGAAGAAGGACCTGCAGACAAACTTTGGGTCTGTTGTCTGGTAAAAAAGTGAGTTACTGAGAAAATCAATGCAGACGTCACCTAAGTGAGAGGAGTGTGTCTAGATGTTACTATCATGATATTCAGTTTCCATATATGTGTCAAGGAAGTTCCTAGATAGCCAGGAAATTGCTAATAAAATAGTCTCTCTTTTTCTGCCCTTGACTCAAGTCTCTGCTTGTGTTCGTAGCGGTGAGGCTCATCTAAGCAGGAGTTGTGTTGCCGTGGCTGTGGCTGTCAGGGAGCTGCAGGCTCTCTGCAGCAATGTTTGATCATACAGGCTCATGTCCTTTATAACACGTGATAACAAAAATAATAAAAGCTTCACAGATTTCCTGTCCATCTGCTTTGAACACGTTCTTGGCAAATGACATGCTCTGAGCTGGTGGCTGAGACACAACAATAATAAAGTTACGTGGTTGTCAGTGGAGGAGTTTCACGGGCTTAACACAAATTAACACAAAAACATTCGCTTGGTGGTAGAAGACAGTGATTCCAAGATACAGCACGTGGAGAAACTAAGGTGCAGAAAGAGTTAACCCAAGATCTAAAATACTCCATTAATTTAATCGGGAGTATACTCCTTACAATTGATGAATTTGTTCAATCATTTATCTGTTTATTTACTCCCTCATTCATTCAAGAAGTAATTTTGAGTCAGCACTGAATTATGTATTAAGAACTTGTTATCAAGCAAGAGACGTTCATGGCCATGGATAATTAGAACACATTATTCATGCTGTAAATAGATATTTACTCAATGAACATTTATTGCATGCCTCCTATATTTCGAATACTCTATTGGTCACTGTAAATACGGTGTTAAAACATAAGATCCCTGTTCTCATACCAATTCTAGTCTATCTGGACGAGTCAGATGTTAAGTTAACAAGATTAATAAAGAGATGTCAGGTTGCCAAGGGCATTGTGAGGAAAACAAGACAACTGATGTGATAAAGAATCTGTGAAATTCCCTTAGGTTGTTGGTCCAGAAGGCCAAGCTGCAACCTGGGGTCCGAATAGCAAATGAGTCTGGCCTCAGGAATCTCCGTACCTCCTATAGAGAGAACGGGGGTGGGGGTGGGGGTGGGGGTGGGGTGGGGTGGGTTGGGGTGCACGTGCTCCCAGGGGAAGCAACTAGGAGTGAGGCAGGAACCTAGGAAGCAGGGGCCAGACACTGAGACCCATAAGCAGGCCCACCCCCTCCAGCTGTGAGACCCAGGCAGGAGGGAAAATGGAGACCCATATGCCATAGGTCTAAAGAGCTAACCTTATAGATCAAAATCACTGGACTGTGTTGACTGGACTGGACTACATTCTCTCTCTTCTGCCTTGACAAATATGCCTTCACAAAGGCAAGATTTTAAAATACCCATCAAACGATAAGATTTGGATGACTAAATGTTAGCAAATGATTCAAGATGACTGATTTTCTTTATTACTGCTTATTTTTGGATGTTCTGTAAATGGGTCAGTGATCGTGTATTCATAAGATAAGAAAAACTCATAATTTATAGAAACAATTACATCATTGCTCCTTAGATTTTATTTTTCTTGCTTTCGTTTTAGCAAAATCACTAATTAAGCTTAAATAAATAGCAGTCCATAACATATTTTATTGGCTGCAATGATCTAAAGGATTAAAAAATAAAATGTAACTGTGTTCGAAGTGTACAAAATTTAAATGTGTCACCAAAAATACAAGTCAAGGCAAATCAGCAAAGTTGAAAAATGTTTAAATATATTTTCAAAAATAGTTGTTTTTCTAAAATATTCAAAAAAAGTTAAAAACATAAAAACATAAAATATTCAAAATTACGTATTATACTAAAAGGGGAATACTAATTATAAAACATGTATGTCAAATTATTTATTTTAAAAATTTAATTATATTTTATATAAATATAAAATTATGTTCATTTTAGTTTTTATATGTCCATATTATATTTTATAAATGTCATTCATTGCTGGTATTCAGTGTTGAATAGTTGTGAGGGTAGAGTTAGGATCATGCTTCAGGCACTTTATATCTAGACCAACTTATATTTAAATTTAAGACAAAAATGAATGTTTTAATATTACAGAATGTTTCTTGACTGCCATGCACCACTGTTGAATATAATGTGATAAATTGTGAGTACCTTTGGAACCACAAATAAGAACATGAAGAAAAGTAAGAAAATGGACACTTAGCATTTTGGGGAAATAATATTTTATTACATAGGTGTCTACCACATCCATATTGTCTTAGAGGAAGGATTTGACAGGATAATTACTATACCTAATTATATCTAAAGCACTCAAATCCTCTCTGGCTCCCAAAGAAATGTCAATTTTTGATGCTGGTGACACAACCTATGGACCTTTGTATCACTTGGACAAAAAGTAGCCTTTGTTTTGAGAACAAAGGTCAACAGACGTTGAGAAGTCGTTTCTCTGGCACTGAGTGTGGGTGGTCACAAGAGTAGATGCTCAGGGTTACAGGCTGTGCGAGGGGCTGGCAAATTTTTCTGTAAAGTGCCAAGTATTTATGGCTTTCCGAGCCATACAATTTGTAACAGGTAGCCAGCAAAAGGAGCTTTAGACAACAGGTAAATGAACGGACGTGGCTGTGTTCCAATAAAGCTTTATTGACAAAATCAGGAAGGCTGGATCTGGCCATTGAACTGTGGTCTGCTGCCCACCCCCTGTCCCCCACGAAGTGCCGTCACTGAACTCCAGATCCAAGTGACAGAGGCACTCGTGTGTTTGTTAATAAGTGAATCATGGGTGTGTTTTTGATGTGCTGAATGGTGGGGCCCAGGGCAGAGGCCCACTTCCTAGTTCTAAGGGAAGCTCTTGAGTAGGACGGGGTAAGGAGTTTAGAGTTTATTCTCGGTAGAATAAAGAGCAAATTGCACATGTTCCACAGGAATACATTATAATCTTAGTTATGTTTCAAAAAGATCCCCTTGACTGCTGTTTGGAGAATGAATGAAGTACTAGGAAAACACAGAAAGAAAAAAGAGATCAGTCCTTCCAGGGGAAATCAATAAATTCTTTACAGAGCAGATGACATTTGATCTGGGTCGCAAAGGGCATCTTGGATTTTGCCAGACATTGAGGCAGGGAGAGGCAAGTCAGGCAGAGGGAAAAATGTGTGCGAAAGCAGAGACTCAAAAAGGACTCAGCGTATATTGGAGATGATGCAAAAAATCCAAGTGACTGGGAAAACACTTGTGTGAGACAGGGGATAGGCTGAAAAACTAGGTTGGATCCTTGTGTGCTGCAAATGGGGCATTGAACTGTGAGAAACAAACATGGAACTGGCCAAGTCTTAAGTGGGTAAGGTCAGATTTTATTTTTAGGTAGAAAATTGGGACTGTAGTGTGGATATTGGACTGGAGTGGAGGGAAACAGTCACCTGCTTGTGCAGTAGAAGGTGAAGAGAACCAAAAATGAAGCCTGGACCGTGGGGACAGACAGGGAAGCTAGTTTCAGAAAATACTTTGGAAGTAACACTGATGGGATTCGGTGATTGGTTTTATGGTGGGGATAAGTTAAAAGGAGGGATGACTCTGATAATGACCTAGGGAATGTAGAAGGAGGCACACCTCGATTTGTGGTGAGAGGAGGAGTGGAAAAGGAGGGGAGAAACAGAGTGACTTATGGTTTGGACACAGAAGTTGAACCGGGTTGGGACATTCAGGTGCAGAGTCTAGCAGGATGCTGAAGACGAAGGATGTAGAAGTATTTGGGAATCAGCAGAGAGCAGGAGATTAATGAAACGGACACTTTCTAATACTGAAAGTAATTCTGCAGCTCAGTATGCTTTGCCCATTATTTTACAGGGGAGATGGCCAAGCAGAGGTGTATGAACCTCTCCCTCACATTACAAAATGGCTTGTGTTTAGTTACGTATAAATGTAGAGTCTGTAATTGATGTCCATTATAAAAGGGGTGCTAAAACACCAGGAAAGAAAATCTCTAAATACACTGATATTTTAATTTATTTTTGTAAGGAAATTATTAGTATGGTATCTCCTACCAGAAAAGTATGGTCAAAAGTTTCAGCCTTTTAATATCATGGTTAACTTTTATTTCTCAAAATGTAATCTTACTCCTTAAGCTTCATTTTAAAAAAAGAACTCAGTAGTGTCTTGCATAAGTGACAACAGATTGGTTTTTCCTTCTTTACATTTAGTCTATTCTGTCTTGCCTTGTTCCTAAGGATGGTGTGAAAACCATGAGGAAATGTCCGTAACTGTGGAGACATACATATCAGCCATTAGATAAATGCTGCCCACATGCCTGCTGTCTAAAGGAATTTGAGCACTGACAGCTTCATTCATTCACGTAAAACTTGTTGAGTGAGTTCTATCTGCCAGTACTGTGTTAAGTGTTGAGCCTCTATTCTCATGCAACTGGCAATCTAGTAAAAACAAAGGAGATGACATATAAAGAAAGTAGAACTGAAATTCTATTTACTTTTGTATGTAATGGTATAATCACTGAATAAAGTCATGGTAGGGGAGAATCTGTAAAGTGGCATAACTAAGATCAAGATTCCCAAGTATAATTTTTTAAAGTGGATCCTTTCAGTCTCTTTCCCTGTAATATACTCTGTCGCCTATAAGGAAAACTGGTAGAAAGAGTATAAACTTTTGAGTCAGATATATGAATCCGCTTCCAAATCCCAACTCTGCAAATTAGGAGTTCTAGGCCATTTGTATGTGTCGCTTAACTTCTCTGCAGTTTTTTTTCTGAGAGATGAATATCTGCCCCTGGGCTTGTATGAGGATTAAATGATGTAACACTTATAAAGCACTGATCAAGTATCTGACACTTAGAAGTGCTAGAATAAGTATTGGTTCATGGTGGGGAAACTTTACTAAGCACTGCAGGGTCTTTATGGGTCTCCGTTAAACTTAGTTCAACCTAATACATTTATTGCGTTTTGAATTGATGACCTTATTTTCTACATTTATTTGTCTGGGGTGGCAGGCAGTTTCTTCCTATGTGCCAAGTGAGATTGCCTGGTTTAGGAGTGTTTTCAGGCAATCTCTTTCTCAGAGGGAAAGAATGATGCCTGCTTGGGCAAGGAAGAGAAAAATGGAGGATTTTATATCTCTGATTTGGCAGTTAATCTTGGACAATCTGTGACATTTGTTATAGAATAATTTTTCTTTTAGTAGATGTATGTTTTCATTACCTCAATGAAGTTATAAACTGTTAATGAAGACTCTGTCCTATTTGCATAATCTAGTATACAATCGGTATCTAACAAGAATTTGTTGATTAATTTCTTTTGCTGGTGTGAGGTAGAATGTGTTAAAACAACGTAAAATTCATAATCCCTTACCTCAAATCCTTGGGGAAGGAAGATATATTTCAAAATTAAGATTTAAAAAAATTTTAGATGTCTATCATATTGTATCTATATAATATCGGGTACTATTGTATATATAGTGTGTCATGTACTGTCTGTACCCACTGGGATCTGGGCAGCACCTCAGCACTTCAATGTATCTGCAGGAGACTATGATTGTTTATACCAAGTGGGATAAATAAGAGCTGCAAAGACCAACATATCTGTTCAGGTCAGGTTTTGCCACCAAACGTGTTAAAATAAACTTTTGGTTTTCAAATATTTTAGGGTTTTGATGGTAGATATGGGATTGTGAAACTTCTGGAAAGATACAGGATGATCCTGACAAGTATTATTCTGGTGTTTACATATGTATATACCACATCAACTTTCTGAAAATAAATGTCTTGAAAGCTATTTTTTGTTTGCTTTTGTTGTATAAAATCAAGCAGAGGTTAAGATTTCTAACATGAGACCGGAGTTTTACCATCCAAGTAGTTTAACAGAAAGTAAAAAAGGAAGCATCAAAATGCTAGACTTTCTTGCAAGTATTGTCAATCAGAATAAGAGTTACTTGAAAATACTTAATTTCACAGGTTGTTGGATGAAACTGTCATCATCTAAAATATCGCTGTGGAGACAATATGTGTCTTTATTTGCTACTAACTAAATTTGGTTTTAAATAATCATCCACTTTTAAGAGGACCAGGTATCTATTGATAAAAGATTTGAACCAGGTTTTGATTTGAAAATTTTCAAATTACTCTGAAATGAACCTTTAAGAGAAGCATTTAGTATAATATATTTTGGAAAAGATATCATAATGATATGTTGGTTACAAATTAATTCATTTTCATTTAATTTCCCAATCAGTGTATAATGCTTTAACTCTTAAAATGAAGAATAGATATAGATGTATTTATCAACTAATTTAATTTCCCAATCCCCATGATCAGTCAGAACATCAATTTATTTCTAAGATGGGTATGGGTATATTGATGGCTTTCAGTTACTGGATGTCTATACTGAGCTAGGTGTAGCTACAATTTCTGCAAGTTCTACAGTGATCTGTAAAAGTCAGTGGTTATGGTGATGGAGGATATGAGGACCATGACGTGTGGTTCCAAAACTACATGGCTTTGTTTCCTTGCTTATGAGAATTTCCCTCAACTCCCAAGGTAGTTTGATGTATAAGATCTAGAAGGCCTTTAATTTTATGAGTTTATTAATCTATTGACTTATACTGGCTCCTGAAGCAGAAGGAAGTATAGGTATTTGACAGGCATTTCTTGTTTATTTTCCTCTTAAAATGTTTGAATCATCCACACTTGGCCTTGAAAGGAAATAAACTCCCTTAGACTTTGCCTTTGTATTTCCATTTGTTTTTAAAGCTTTTAAAACTGGAAAACAGAACACCAAGTTCCAGGAGCATGTTGCTGAGACAACCTCAGAGGTACTAGCTGGCTAGGAGAGCTGATGTAACAAAGTACCACAAACTGGGGGCCTTCAACAACAGAAATCTATTGTCTCCCAGTTCCGGAGGCTGGAAGTTCAAGATCAGTGTGTCAGCTGGGCTGATTCCTTCTGAGTCCGCAAGGGAGAATCTGTCCAATGCCTCTCCCCCAGCTTCTGGTGGTTTGTGTCAATCTTCAGTTTTCCTTGACTTATAGATGCCTCTCCCCATCTCTCCCTTCGTGTTCACAAGGTGTTCTTCCTACATGTGTATCTGTATTCAAATTTCTACTTTCTGTAAGGACATTGGTGTCTGAGGAGGGGCCCACCCTCCTCCAATATGACTTCATCTTAAGTAATTACATCTACAACAACCCAATTTCCAACTAAGGTCACGTTCTGCAGTATTATGGGTTAGGACCACAACATATGAATCTTGGGGGTACACAATTCAAACCATAACACTCAGGCAGGCAAACAATGGATATTTATGATGATTTGGAATTTAAAAAAATTATTTGCATCTTCTGTTTGGAATCTAGAAAATTATTAGAAGGCTCAAAATTATTAAACCCATCCAAAAGAGAAAGAAGGGTTCACGGTGACAGTGAGGTTTTGTGAAAATCTGTTCCATCTGGGTGCTCTGTCCTGGAACAATGATTTTAGAGTCAATAAGAAATTGGATTCTCTGATTCATTTAGACGGAGAAAGAGCACATTTATTGATTCAGCCGCTCAAGTATGTGGAGGTAAAGGAAAGGGCATCAGATTGTGCAAGCCAAAGTTTGTGCCTTTTTTTAATAAATTATATATGGCCTGGGAGGATTTTCTGGCATGTTCGAGATTAATATCATCTCAAATTTGTATGGACTGCGTTTTTCTTCTACAATTTTCCTTTCATGTAGTTGACTGGGGTTCCTTTGACTATTGATAAGTTGTTTTCTCAGGAGACACAGGTTTTAGTTTTTTATTTTGTATCATAATTTTTTTTTTTTTTAATTTTTGCCTTTTCTTTGAATCCAACATCTTTCTCCTCCATTATCAGCTAAAAGACAGCAATGTCAAAGACTGCTGTTTTAGGGCAGGAAGTTATTCAGATTTAAATAATTCATGTGACAGTATCTGAGGAATTAGACTTGGAGTCCAGAGTAATGAATAAGAAAAACTTGCTTTTCCTCCAGAGCCGGTAAAGCAAAGACCAATTAGTATTACAAATGTGCCTTAGTGCAGACAACCTCAGTTCTGAAGTTGGACTTGAGCTCTGGCTACCACGGGTTTCCAATGGCCAAGGTCACTCATCCCTGGCGGCCTCTTCTTATTGGATTAGTTGCCAAATAACATGGGCAGCAGCCCCTTCTCACCCAGATGCTCACCACAGTGTCCCCTGGCTGCCCCCTGCTTGAAGGTACGGTCCAGGCAGGACAAGTCAGGGAAAGCATGTTCTGGATTTGGAATCAGAAGACTTGCAGAAGAGTTCAGTGTGACAATAGGAAAGTCACCGAACCTCTAAGCTTTAAATGATTCAACTCTAACACGGAGATTATAATCTATCTCGGAGTGATGGTGTGAGCGTAAAACCTGGGAAACCACATGGAAGATACAACAAAACAATGGTAGTTACCACACACTAATCTACAGAGTATCCAGTACTCTGCTAATTGTTTTGCACACATCCATTATCCCATTAGAATTTCACAGCAGCTACACAGTGTATGTATTTATTATTGCCTTCTTTTGTCCTAAGAGAAAAATAAGATGGAATATTTTTCCTAAGAAAATAACACCTTTTAAGTGGCAGAGCCAGAGTGTGACATAAGAGCTTCACTTTTTCCCACTCTTCTGCACCATTAAACAGCTTGTTCTGGACCATTCTGCAGAAAAAAAGAAAAAAAATCTGATTATATCAGCCTAGAGTACATCATTTCATGGACTAGAAACTCTCTTAATCTCTTCTGTGTAAACTTTGGTTAAAAAGAAAAACTTCGTTATCAGTTGCTGCTTCTTTTAATAGCCAAGATGATAAATCAGGCTTAAGAAAGTCTCACTACAAAGGAATGTGCGCCGGACCAACTAAAGAGATCCGTTCTCTTTTTTTAAATGAAAAAATGTTTTTGCTGACAAAAATACATGTAAAGATGCAGATGTTTAAAATATTTCAACCCTTAGCCTATGCTTAATAGGCTAATGATTTTTTAAA